>NC_137170.1:121640000-122032500 GCF_951804945.1 Podarcis cretensis | reverse complement strand
AGAAGGCCACATGAAAATCCAACAGCATTTTACTCTGCATTTGGATTGTGTGTTTCATGTATGGGTGGATGTGTTAGAGGTGTGGGAGTAGAATAGGATGATATTGGCTGAGCAGTATTGTAACCGTAGATGTAAGAAAAATTGGGTGTGATATATACGTTTTAGTGGATTGGGCAATGAATATTGTGAGTCAGGCTATGCCTCATCAGTAGGGTAGCTGAAGAGAGAAGGGATCCAGGGCTCTTAAGATGTTTTCAAAATGTGCTTTCAGGGGGTGCTATTGCTTTATATGGCATTGCATTTTATTTTTGCTACTGTTTGTTATAGATACATATTTTATTTGTTCTTTTGTACACTGCTTGGTACAAAGGAGTATCTCAATATATGAAATAAACACATTTTTGTACGCAATTTACCCATCCTTGCAAGCTGTTTCCCCTGTTGTTGTTGTTAGTCATTTAGTTGTGTCCGACTCTTTGTGACCCCATGGACCAGAGCACGCCAGGCACTCCTGTCTTTCACTGCCTCCTGCAGTTTGGTCAAACTCATGCTGGTAGCTTCGAGAACACTGTCCAACCATCTCGCCCTCTGTCGTCCTCTTCTCCTTGTGCCCTCCATCTTTCCCAACATCAGGGTCTTTTCCAGGGAGTCTTCTTTTCTCATGAGGTGGCCAAAGTATTGGAGCCTCAGCTTCACAATCTGTCCTTCCAGTGAGCACTCAGGGCTGATTTCCTTCAGAATGAATAGGTTTGATCTTCTTGCAGTCCGTGGGACTCTCAAGAGTCTCCTCCAGCACCATAATTCAAAAGCATCAATTCTTTGGCAATCGGCCTTCTTTATAGTCCAGCTCTCACTTCCATACATCACCACTGGGAAAACCATAGCTTTAACTATACGGACCTTTGTTGGCAAGGTGATGTCTCTGCTTTTTAAGATGCCGTCTAGGTTTGCCATTGCTTTTCTCCCAAGACGCAGGCGTCTTTTAATTTCTGTGTTCCCTAGCACAATGCATTTCTGTATATTAGGGTTATCATATTTCAAAAAGTATTTCAAAAGAATATTTCAAAAGCACTTTTTTGTTTTCTGCAAAGTTGTTGAGCTTGGGGGGGGGCGGCAAAGTGGTTGCAAAATCTCCCCCCAAAAATGAACTTCCTAAGCTATTTTAGGAAATTTGAAAAAATAAAATAAAATCAACACTTCTGACATATACTCCAATACGCCCAGGATTTCCCAGACATTTTTACCAATTTCTGGAATTTCTGCACAGAATCTATTTCCTATGGACGAATCCCAGATATGTCCAGGAAACATATGGCAGCCCTACTGTATGTTATTCACACTAAATATATGCACACATTCTCCTCGTACAGTGGTACCTCGGGTTACAGGTACCAGTGAGAGCCAGCGTGGTGTAGTGGTTAAGAGCGGTGGACTCGTAATCTGGTGAACTGGTTTCGCTTCCCCGCTCCTCCACATGCAGCTGCTTGGGCCAGTCACACTTCTCTGAAGTCTCTCAGCCTCACTCACCTCACAGAGTGTTAGTTGTGGCAGAGGAAGGGAAAGGAGAATGTTAGCCGCTTTGAGACTCCTTCGGGTAGTGATACAGCGGGATATCAAATCCAAACTCCTCCTCCTCCTCCTCCTCCTCCTCCTCCTCCTCCTCCTCCTCTTCTTCTTCTTCTTCTTCTTCAGGTTACAGACGCTTCAAGTTACAGACTCCGCTAACCCAGAAATAGTACCTTGGGTTAAGAACTTTGCTTCAGGATGAGAACAGAAATCGCACTGCGGCAGCGGGAGGCCCTATTAGCTAAAGTGGTACTTCAGGTTAAGACAGTTTCAGGTTAAGAACAGACCTCTGGAACGAATTAAGTTTTTAACCCGAGGTACAAATGTATATACATGTTTCTAGCTTTTTTTTTTTTGCCAGACAACTGTATTGAAAAAATTGGAGAAGCTCCAGTTTTGAAGTATAGTTGTGTATAGGTCGTGTATTGTTTCAGGATGTGCAAACTGGGTCCATACTTGCACCAAGCCTGGCCCATCCAAGCTCAGGCTGTGAACTGGTGCTTCTCCTGAAGACCCCTTGAGAACATTCCTCCCTCTATTTAGAACCTAAAGGTAAAGTAAAGGGGCCCGTGACCATTAGGTCCAGTCGTGACCAACTCTGGGCTTGTGGCGCTCATCTCACTTTATTGGCCAAGGGAGCTGGCATTTGTCCACAGACAGCTTCCGAGTCATGTGGCCAGCATGACTAAGCCACTTCTGGCAAACCAGAGCAGCGCACAGAAATGCCGTTTACCTTCCCGCTGCAGTGGTACCTATTTATCTACTTGCACTTTGTGCTTTTGAACTGCTGGGTGTGTAGGGACCGAACAATGGGAGCTCACCCCATTGCGGGGATTCGAACCGCTAACCTTCTGATCGGCAAGTCCTAGGCTCTGTGGTTTAACCCACAGTGCCACCCACATCCCATTTAGATCCTACCCAATGCTATTTCTGCCCTAGTTGTGAAGATGCCCAACAATCACCTGACAACTCTGATCTACCACCGGTATCAAAGACAGTGTATCTCCTATGCTTAGGAACAACTGTGGGGATTGGCTGTTGCCCTCAGGCATCTCATAGACCAACCAAGGTGAAAACTGGATCCTGGGTTAGATAGGGCATTGGTCTGAGGCAGCAGAGCTCGTCTTCTGCTCCTAAGGGACAGAAAAGTTCGAAGTTGAAACTTCATTCCATTTTGGTACTTCTCCAAGTTGCCATATTCTAAGAAAGTAAGAAATGTAGTATCACACTTTCCGCTGAAGGGACTCTCCTAGGATAAAGTTCAGAGTAAATGTGTTACAGCAACAGATGAATTATAGAAAGTGAAGAATGCTTGCAAAATTTATACATTTGAGCCCAAAATAAATGCCTGCTTTCCATCTATATTGCTTTGTGGGGAATGTAAGAGAGAATTTTAATTCTCATCATTCAGCCTGCTTGGATCATAATTTAATAAGAGTATTAGCAGTCATGTTCTGTAAAAGACAGTTTCTGGAATCTCAGCACTGGGGGGGGGGATATGGAACTGCTGAGTTAACTGTGTTTCCCGATAAAGGCTAAAACTCATTGACAAACAACAGGATTTGCGTAATTGTAGTACTGGCAGTGCTTTGTTATCATCAGCCTAAGCTCTTTTTAATTATTTGCACAATGTTTTTAATTGCCACTGTTGCCTTTGTGCATATTGGCTTTCATTATTAATGTCACACAACTGCATTTTGGGTTTTTTGCTGGGTGTTTTTGGTGCAGGGTAGCATTTTAATTTGGTCAAGAAGCTAGAAAAGAAAAGTTACTATTTTGCTATTTGAGGCGGGGCTCCGCAAAATTAATACAACTGTCTTTACAGGGCTGTTCACACATTACATTCAATAGGTGTACGGTCTGCATACCCGTGTACACAATACTTGTACTCTTGTCCAGTTAGTCACATGCAACATGCGACAAGTGTATGGTCTGCCTCAGAGCTGTCAACCTTCCCTTTTTTTGCAGGAAATTCCCTTATTCCAGCGCTGTTTCCTGCTGCTTCCTGCTGCTATCCCGGATAGTTAGATATCCTGTAGACTGTCCCCGGGACAGGTGAGGCTGCTGATCCCTTATTTTCGAGGCTGCTGTTCCCTTATTTTCAAATCTGAAAGTTGACAGCTATGGTCTGCCTACCTGTGAACATAATAGTTAAATTGTACAAATCAACAAGCGTACACTTGTATATTAGTAGCGGCAGTCTTTACTTGCATGCCAAGGCCCTATGACCCACAGTTCCTTAGTGGATAAATAAACACACAGACAAGTAGATTTTGGTTTATGGGTTTGAATATAAAGGTAAAGGTAAAGGGACCCCTAACCATTACGTCCAGTCGTGACCGACTCTGGGGCTGCAGTGCTCATCTCGCTTTATTGGCCGAGGGAGCCGGCATACAGCTTCCGGGTCATGTGGCCAGCATGACTAAGCCACTTCTGGTGAACCAGAGCAGCACACAGAAACACCATTTACCTTCCCGCCGGAGTGGTACCTATTTATCTACTTGCACTTTGACGTGCTTTCGAACTGCTAGGTTGGCAGGAGCAGGGACTGAGCAACGGGAGCTCACCCCGTCACGGGGATTCGAACCACTGACCTTCTGATTAGCAAGTCCTAGGCTCTGTGCTTTAACCCACAGTGCCACCGGCATACCTGGGGTTAAGTACTTAATTCGTTCCGGAGGTCCGTTCTTAACCTGAAACTGTTCTTAACCTGAAGCACCACTTTAGCTAATGGGGCCTCCTGCTGCCGCCGCGCCGCCAGAGCATGATTTCTGTTCTCATCCTGAAGCAAAGTTCTTAACCTGAAGCACTATTTCTGGGTTAGCAGAGTCTGTAACCTGAAGCGTATGTAACCTGAAGCATATGTAACCCGAGGTACCACTGTATTTTTCTATTTGAGGCGGGGCTCCACAAAATCAATACAACCATCTTTACAGGGGTGTTCACACATTACATTCAATAGGTGTACGGTCTGTATACCCATGTACACAATACTTGTACTCTTGTCCAGTTAGTCACATGTAACATGGAACAAGTGTATATTCTGCCTACCTTTGAACATAATAGTTAAATTCTACAATTCAACAAGCGTACACTTGTGCATTAGTACAGTCTTTTTTTAAAAAATAATATTTATTACTTTTTAAAAAGGAAAAAGAGACAAGAGAGGGGGAAAAACAAGAAGATCAAGAAAAAATAAAACAATACAATACAATATGTAAACCATACAAAACACAACCTTGACACATTATCTAACACAATGAACTAAACAAAACAAAACAAAAACAATTTAAAAACATACATCATACCTTTTCCATATTCTAACTTTCATTCCCTTATATCATCGACCTCCTCTCACCTCCCTCTTTGTATTCCACTTCCATTAATTGTTTCAGCAATTCCTTTCCATCTTTCTCCATTTTCTATCATATAAATATCTTAACCTATTTTTAATCTTATTTCCATTAAAATTAGTATACTTATTTAAGCTTAACTCCTTATAGCATTTCTACTAAGGCCATAAAAATTCATTCCAACATTTTCCTGTCACTCATTAATTTTACAATATTTCTATATATAGACTTTAAATCTTCCAATCTTCTTCCACCATCTCCTCTCCCCGGTCTCGGACTCTGCCAGCCACTTCCGTCCACTCCATACAGTCCATCAACCTGGAGATCTTATGTCCGAGGCTCTTAACTCTTTTCCACGTTCCTTCTGCAGTTCTTCTTCATATTCTTTGATGCTAAAGAGCAGATCTCGAGGAAACTCCAATCCAACGACACCTCCACTCCCTCTCGACAGGTCAGCCAAGTAGAGGCAGTCTTTACTTGCATGCCAAGGCCCTGTGACCCACAGTTCCCTAGTGGATAAATAAACACACAGACAAATAGATTTTGGTTTATGGGTTTGAATAGGCCACAACTTTATTGGTTACAAATGTGAGCCATTTGTCTTAGGCATTGGGTAGAGCCATACTATATCTTGACTCCTGCCAGTCTGCAAGCAGTCCAACTAAGGGTAAACCACCAATAGGGAGAGCCCTATGACTTACATCAAATAGGGGCACTCCCGAGGGGTCCCCACTGGGGTCATGGCATGACCCTAGCCCACATCTGGGCATTGGATAGAATGCGCACCCCCGGATCCCTTTAACAGGAAACCCTTAATGAGGAGGAGCAGGCGGAGGCTGCAAACTCCCCTCTATCCAAACTATGGCTAACCCAATGCCTAACTTCACAAAGTTGTGACGATTGCTACAAGGCAGGCGAAAACCAAATGGCTGGTGCCAATTTGCCAAGTGGAAAAATCCCTGCCCTCCCTGCCCCCAAATACGGTGGCCGACATTTGTCCATGGCAAGGTTATGTCGTTGTTGTTGTTGTTTAGTCACTTAGTGGTGTCCGACTCTTCATGACCCCTGGACCAGAGCACGCCAGGCACTCCTGTCTTCTACTGCCTCTCGCAGTTTGGTCAAACTCATGCTGGTAGCTTTGAGAACACTGCCCAACCAGTGCGGTATAGCCAGTGTGGTATAGTGGTCAAGAGTGGTAGACTTGTAATCTGGAGAACCGGGTTCACGTCCCCGCTCCTCCACATGCAGCTGCTGGGTGACCTTGGGCCAGTCACACTTTGAAGTCTCTCAGCCCCACTCACCTCACAGTGTTTGTTGTGGGAGAGGAAGGGAAAGGAGAATGTTAGCCGCTTTGAGACTCCTTCAGGTAGTGATAAAGCGGGATATCAAATCCAAAAATATATCTCGTCCTCTGTCGTCCCCTTCTCCTTGTGCCCTCCATCTTTCCCAACATCAGGGTCTTTTCCAGGGAGTCTTCTCTTCTCATGAGGGGGCCAAAGTATTGGAGCCTCAGCTTCACAATCTGTCCTTCCAGTGAGCACTCAGGGCTGATTTCCTTCAGAATGGATAGGTTTGATCTTCTTGCAGTCCGTGGGACTCGCAAGAGTCTCCTCCAACACCATAATTCAAAAGCATCAATTCTTTGGCGATTAGCCTTCTTTCTGGTCCAGCTCCCACTTCCATACATCACTACTGGGAAGTTATGTCGTAGCAAAGCATAAAAAGAGGGCAGGTGGGTGGGAGATCATACGATGAGCACGAGAGGACGGTCTCATGGCCGCGCCACAGTTTAAATTTCCCATGGTTGTGCCACCCGCTGGCACTGATTGGACAGCAGGGCCCGCCCCATAGCGATGCAGCCTCACAGTGACAAGGAGGGCATCAATCTCCGCCCCCAGCCAGATGACAGTGGGACCTGGGGCCTGGCCGCAATGTCACCCATGAAAAAATGGTAAGCGGACTTGTGTTTAATGTAATGTGTGAGCAAGCCTTACAAGGGAATATTGCCTGTGAGTAGTGTTTGTTTGTTTATTGAAAGCATTGGCACATCACTTTTTAAACAATTGTTCACAAAGTGGTTTATAGGATGAAACACAAGAGGCAATGCAATAAAAGCAACTTTCATTGGCATCAAAATACCACCCTCGTTTTCTGACATTTTTCAGTTTGCTGTGGGCATATTAGCCTGCTTAAGAAGCAATGCACATAGGTTTCATATAACTTCAGATTTCTTAATTGGTTTGAATCAGTCATATGATCAACCCCAAAAGCTTTGCAAACACTCTAAACAAGATCCACTCCTTGGCTGGATCTACACTGACCTGTTTAATATTATTTCCCCCATTAGAACGATATTAGATATGTTCACAGGGCATACTAGTAAATTAAAACTTTTTTACCTTTTTTTTTTTTTTTTTTTACATATGGAAGTTATACCCAGCCACACTATTTTCCAAAGTGCTGTTTCTCTCCTTGCTGCTGGTCACTGTTTGCTCTTCTCCGCCCTCTGGTGTCACATTTAAATTTTCCCTCTCTCTGTGTCCTTTGTTATCTGCCCCTCAAATAACATTGGAGGGGGTTTGAATGCAGTAAAAAGAATTTAAAATCTATTTACAGAAACATTGTAAAATTTTTGAATGTTAATGACGTTGGAATGAAACAAAGTGGTTCTAGCAACAAGGTAAAATAAGAATATGTAAGAATGGATTAATATCAGATGAAAATTTGAAGTCAGAATATGTGAGGCTAAACAATTAAAGGTAAATTAAGAGGGTATGAATTTGCTGAACAATTTTTTAAATGGAATACAAAAAAGGAAGGTGTGAGGAAGTCATGAAAATAAGTAAATGAACGGTAAGATATTAGAAAGAGGGGGGTTTATTTTTTTATTTTTTCTACTTATGTTAAACTTTGGTTTTTGTATCTTTTTTGTGTTCTTTGTTTACTGTTTATTGTTTTGTAACTTTTTCTTTGTTAAAAACTTAATAAATATCATTTAAAAAATGAATGCAGTAAAAAGAAGGTAAAACACTACATAGGGATATGAGCAGTGTTTCACTGATATAGCAGCATAAAACAATTAAAAACGAAGTGATAAAAAAGACAAGGCAATAACGTATTATGGATGTAAAAAGCAGGATGTCATACGTCCATCTGCATTACCAAATCCATTCCTTAACCCTTCCTTTACATTAAAAACCACAAGTGTAGATCCATCCCTTCGCCCCGCCTTGTTTTCTATAATCAGTGGCTTTCAAATACTGCTGCTTTTCTGAGAAATTGCATGAAACTGGCTTTTCAGTTTTCAGAGGGCCATAAAAATTGGGGCACATGCTCTGTGCAGCCACAGCATCACTTTTGGAAACTTACACATGTAACATAATCTTCCCCTTAAGCATCGCTGTGAAAAGTTATCACTTATGCTGTTTCTTTTATGCTCTGCAAATAATTACTTAATGCTAGATGTTGCTGTGTGAGACTTGCTGGAGGAGAACATGATAGAGATCGTTTATCACTCCCGCCAATAGCCCAAATATTTTCCCAGCAGACGATAAAACAGAAGTATATGGCTTGTAATGCAGGTAGTGGTTTATGCGAATAATTTAAAGAATGGCAGTGCCTTTCAAACCGCTGAGATCAATCACCTGGAACGGGAGGCATTTTTTATGATTTTAATAATCCTCATTTGGAAGCAGCCTATAAAAAAAACCCAGAGGCGGACAAACACAGAATTTCATTGTCAATCTTTCTGCTGAATTTTAACACAGCCTGGCTCTGAGCTCATTTATTTTTAAGGCCCTTCCCACAACCCAGCACATACATATATGCTCTCCCAAGCATAGAGATGTCCGCTTGGACAAAGCTGGGAAAATCTTCTGCACAGGGAGTGAAGATGTCCTGAGAAAGCATCACTAGGTAGAAGATCGGTGCTATCAGTTCTGGCTCCAGCGATCGCCTCTTCGATGAAATAAACCAGAGGTGTGTGTCAAGACCCCGAGGCCTCCCCCTTATGTTGAATAATAACACCTGGATACAGTATTTTCGGTTAATGGGCAAATAAAGGCCACAACTTTATTTGTTACAGAATGTGAGTGGTATTGGCTTAGGCATTGAAATTGAACCGACTATATCTGACTCCTGCCTGCCATGCAGGTAGTCCAGTAATGGTCAACCACCAATAGGGAGGAGCCCTGTTGATGTACATCAACAAAGAGCTACTCCTGGGTCTCTGTTGGGATTGTGTCATGGCCCTAGCCCCTACCCGGGCTTCAGACAAGATCCACACCCCCAGATCCCTTTAATGGAATACCCTTAAAGTGGAAGGGCAGATGATGGCCACAACCTCTCCTTCCCAGAACCAGGTTTTACCAATGCCTAACCGCCAAACCTTACAAAAGTTGTGACGGTTGCTACGAGGTAGGCGAAAACCAAATGGCCGGTGTCAATTTACCAAGTGGAAAAATTCCAACCAGGCCCCTTTAACAGGCGACCAACCGAGGTCCATAGCAAGGTCAAGGTGTCGAATGCATGAAAAGAGGGTGGGAGGGCAGGAGATCCAATAAAGCAGGGACCAGAAGGGAGATCCCCCAGCTGCACGGCTCCTTAAATGTGCCAAGCCACCACAACTGCAGCTAGAATTTTGTTAGCTAAGAATTGGAAAACACAAGATGTCCCAACAGTGGAGGAATGGCAGATGAAGATGATGGACTTTTCGGAGCTAGCTGACCTGACTGGAAGAGTCCGCGACCAGAAGGAGGAGGAGTACCAGGATGATTGGATGAAATTCAAAGACTATTTAGTTAAATATGCTAAGATAACTTAATTGGAAAACTTGCAGATACCAGATAGGCTTAGGATTGAAATATGTGATGTTAGAAAATAATATGTTTAAAGTTAAAATGAAAAGGAAGAAAGATGTTAAGTGACTAAGTTAATTTTATGAGAAAATTGGTTTTGGAAAACTGTTACAATGATATACAATGAAACTCAGCCAGGGGGATTTGAGGAAGTCATTTAACAATGTCACTTAGATTGGATTAAGTACAGTTAAGATCTGTGGTTGTTTGTTTGTTTAAAATTCTGCAAAATCAATAAAAAAATTGCAGGGGGAATTAAATGTGCCAAGCCATGCTCCCTGGTCAGCCGGATTGGCTGGCTGGGGGCCGTGATGCGGCTGGGGACTCCCCCATGATGCGGGGGCTTAGCCCCACCCCCTCTGTGAGTGGGAGACCACATGGTCTGTCCGCAACACCATCCCACAAGGAAGTGGAGCGACTTTAGCCACAAGGTGCTCTCCAGAAATCAACATGGCCAGTGGACATAGATGGAAAAGGTTGGGAGTCCAACAACATCTAGAAGGCCTCGCATTCTCCCCCAGACATCAATTGCACCTTTGAAATCCTGGTAATGTCCAGGAAAATCCAGACGTATGGCAGCACTAACAAAACCAGGCCGCATGCTTTCTCAGGTGGATGCCACAGTCTGCCTAATGGTAGAGCCAGCACTGCTATGAACTCAGTGAAAATTCCTCTCCTTGACATTTGGAGCTGGAGAAAGAAGATCCATCGACCAGGTTGCAGAATGTTATTTGGAATCAAGAGGTCTGGATGTTTGGGTTGCTTGGGGTGTTGGCTAAATGTGGCACCCACATTTAGAAGCACCAAGAGTATCGGTGAAAATCTGGTGCAATTGTGCTTTATGTACTTTCATTTGCTCCAAGGGTGGCGTGGGGGGGGGGGAGAGAAATAGCATTAATAAAACCAAAACTAATAGAAAATTAATTTCATGTCCCAAACTGCTTTCATTCGATTGCTACTGAATGAAATGTCATGTTGTGTAATGATGAGGGACAGTAAAGGTCACACGGCTCCTTTCGACGCTTCCCTTGGCAGTAGCTCACAGCTGAAGGATTGCTCAAATTGTAAATTGTACAATCTATTTGCTGTGTATCTGCAAGCAATATTCAGCCCCCCCCCAATGTAGAAACCATTTCTCCTGCCTCAGAAATGATTGAAAGAAACTGTGTCTATGTTAAACAGATTTGCGCGCAAATGTTACGGGGAAAATGAAGAAGTTGCGTTTCGGATGCTGGAGGAGGTGATGGTTTGACAGACAGGTCTGGGGTCTGCCTTCTGGTGACTCAACAACCAGTGGAAGCTAGGAAGTAGAGGGAGAAGAAAGAGGAAGGGAGGGAGAGGGAGGGAGGGAGAGAGGAATTTAAGTTAGATGTTGACCATTGGCAGTCAGAAAGGACTGAGGACTGAGAGCGCAAATTTTTTAGGTTACGAAAGTACTTGTCTCATTTTTCAGGTCATAGAGTCTTTTCTGTAGATCAGTTACATTCTGTGTGAGACATTAGTGTTATATGTAGTATAAGGTTGTGGGGGGAGGGGGGGTGCGGTGGTAAAACTTGCATCCATATACTTCGTGTATATGTGGGGGTTTTGTGTCAGTGTCACTTGGGTAGATTCTTTCTACTAATTTATTATTTTTCCTTAGCAATGAGGGAGGTCATTGCATAGCGTTGCCGTATTTCAAACAGTGGAGATCCAGACAGAAAAGGTGATAGAATCAGAAGAATCTTTGTTTGTGTCAGCAAAATCAGCACGGCCAACACGGGCTACCATACGTCCAGATTTCCCCCGACATTTAGTTGATTTCCGCCCAGACGCTGCTGACGAATGCGGTATTCTGGAAATGTCTGGAAAATTCTGGACATATGGCAACCCCATTGTTTGGGGGGGGGGGTTGCATGGTTGGTTGTCCTTAATTGTCTGTAGTGATAGTTGTTTGCATGGGGTCAAGTGTTGGGTCAAGTTAGCCATATTGATGTGTGTGCTTTCGGTGGGTTCATGTTGTTCTGTGGGTTAGGTAGGGACCTGAGTTTAAAGTTAAGTATTTTCTGTCTGGGTGAGCAGAAGGGGTCTCTGGCTATCTAAGCCTGGCAGGTGCACCCCATTTGATCTGTGTCATGGGAGGAACCATTTAATGCAGGATCAACGCCTAGGCTCGCAAAAGTATTGTGCCCTGTAACCAAATAAAATTTCATTTCAAAAGTGCCTCAACTTTACTGAGATCCTCTGGATGAGCGCGCAGTTGTAGCAGGCTCCCCTTCACCTCTTGCTTCTGGTAAACAAAAATGCTACCACAAATAGTTAATACAAGACCTCTGTTGGGATAATGGGACAGAATTAACAAGTAACACACCCTAAATAGCGGCCATATTACTCAGCATCCTTCGTAAGTGAGGGTGTCAAAGGTGGAAACAGGAAGCATGAGGCAGTTGGGCTTCCTGTCTCCACCTCCTCGTCTCCAAATATCTGAAGCCACCACCAGGAAGGTCATTTTATTCAATCTGCCTCATTTGCTTTCAGACTTATGCCGTCTATCTCTTTCCTTGCTTTGACACTTGTGATTTAATACATGACAAAGATATTCCTACAGTCTTTTTAATGAACCAAGCTCTTTGAAACGGTATTGGGAAGGTTCGTAGCAATTATTCCATCTTGGTATGAACATGACCAACAGTCACACTGACTAAATCATTCTTTAGCACTCTCATAAACTATTAAATTTTATATGTACTGCCTGTTTGTATTAAGAATATCATCGAGTTGGAAACGAGGAGGAAGCAAAGGTTAAGTTTCATAATGTTTTCTTTCTGAAGTGGCAGAGCTTTCACACAGCATGCTGCTTTCCTCGTGATAAAATGTTAATCGGAACGGTTGCCCAACATCTTCTAAATATCTGAACTGAGAAAATATTGGGCACATTCTCGTGCAGGGCTTTCACTGGCAATATTCATTAGGTGAATCCCATCCAAGGACTCGCCATTAGGGATGAGTGAATCTGTCAATTACCGTTTATCTCAGTTTCTCATTTTCCCAATCTTAAATTCATTGTCTACATTTCCACATTTGTTTGTGTATTTGTTTCTTTGTTTAATCTTCACTTTTCCCTCTCATTCAATTTAGGCTCTTAGTATCCTCCTCTTCCTTCAACACAGTTGGGAACATCATTTGCCCCAAATGAGTTTAGTTTCATGTTCTGATTACGGTAATGCAATACAGATGGACTTGCCTTTGAGTTCAAGACTTGAGATATTTTGTGTCATCTTATAGGGATGGCAAATAGATCACTTTTGGTTCTCTCAGTTTTGTTTTGTTTTTAATAAAAAAAAAATCCTAAATTCAGTTCTCCACATTTCCACAATTGTTTGCAGGTTTTTTTTTCTAGTACCCATGATTTTTCATGAGTGTTTTAATGCTAATTTCTCCCAAAAGACCTATGCCTTTTCGTATGCAATTTTGTATGCAATTGCAATTTTGTATGCAATCTTGCCTATATAGTCAAACCTCACGTTTTCGAACGTCTCAGGTGCTGAACGTTTCATAAGCCGAATGCCGAAACCCCAGAAGTGAATGCTTCCGTTTTTGAACGTGCTTTGGAAGTTGAATGGCTTCCAAGGCATGTTTCTCAATTTCCCCCATTGAACTTGCTGACAACCCTTTGATCTTCGGTTTTCAAACATTTCGGAAGTTGAACGGACTTCCGGAAACCTTCACAAAACAAGGTTCCACTGTATACTTTTTTTTTTTTTTTACAAAGCAGTTTCTCCAAATGTAACCCATTTTTGCGGGTTATTTTCACTAAAATGTGCTTTTCTAGACACACTTTACCCTAGTGTGTACATTTTTGCATGCAATACTTGGCACCAGCGTTTTCCACTTCCTGCCGTATGTATTACTGTCTCCCTGTTGGGCAGAAGTCATGGGTGGTGTCTAAGGTACAATTCTTACTATTGGTCCATTTAGCTCTCAGCTGTTAACCCTGACCATCAATGGCTCTCCAAGGTTTCAGGAGATGCCTGGGATTGTACCTGACTCCTTTTTCCTGAAAAGCATGCACTCCTACTACTGAGCCACAGCCCTTCCCCAGTTCTTCTTTTATAACATAGTTGTGTGATCAGGTCCCTTTTTCTCCCTGGCTGTTCTCTTTCTCGCAGCCCTTATCTTTCCTTCAGAAGCTTTGTTGACGAGGGAATTGGCCTGACGTTCTTTACCTCTGGGTTATATTCCGAGGAAGCAGGGTCATTCCATTACTGCAATTCATCTTCCTATCTTTACTCACTACGGCCTGTGATAGCGGTAAGGATGGGGAGCTTTGACAGAAGAGTCAGTTGTAATAAAAGCCACAAAGGTAGGATGCTTTCTGTACGCCAGGCAGAGAGACCCCCACAACAAGGTGCTGTTGATTCACACTCCCCTCGGGAAATAGGTGACTTGTAAACAGTTCCCCTCTCTCTTTTCAAGAGAGATAAATCAGGAGAGCGAGCAAAACGGAGGAGCGCCGAACGAGGAAGGGCGGGATGTGACCAGAACTTCATTTCCGCTCAAATCGCTTTTCACTTAATGCGGCGACCTTGCCACATTTCGTTAGCTGTCCCGAGACCAGAACCAACCTTCTAGAAATGCACTTTGCTGGCAAAAGTTCTCAAGAGCCTTTCTGAAGAAGAAAGTTTTCTCTGAGTGAATTCTTTTTTTCTCTTGAAATATCGTTGCAGTGCAACAATATGTTGCAGCAGGGAATTGTGCTATACCGTATTTTTCGTTCTATAAGACGCACCACCAGACTATAAGACGCACCTAGTTTTTGGAGGAGGAAAACAAGAAAAAAAATATTCTGAATCCCAGAAGCCAGAACAGCAGGAGGGATCTGGCTTCTGGGATAGCCTCTTGCTGTCCTGGCTTATGGGATAGCCTCGCGCAGCCTCTCCCAGGCAGGGTATGAAGGCTTCCCCTGCCCGGAAGAGGCTGTGCACGGCTAAGGCAGAAGCTAGGACAGCAAGCGGGATCGCTGCCCGGTGATCCCACTTGCTGTCCTGGCTTATGGGATAGCCACGCCCAGCCTATCCTGGGCAGCGGTAGGAAGGCTCCCCCAAGAGCCTTGGGGGCTTTTCCCCGAGGAGGGAGAAGGCCCCCAAGAGCCTCACACACACTCCATATGGCTCTTTAAAGGGAGCTCTGAGCAGAGCCTCCCACCTGCATTCGCTCCATAAGACGCGCACACATTTCCCCTTACTTTTTAGGAGGGGGAAAGTACATCTTATAGTGCGAAAAATACGGTACTTTCATAGCAGGGTGGGGGAACTTTTTCAGCCTGAGGTGCCACTGGCCATCTGAGAGTCACTTGCCAGAGGTAAAATTGGACAATGGAACAAATGTGAAATTTACCTTTGAACAGTAGGATACCTTATATCTCCCATGCAAGCAAGAGTTCAAGGATGTAATCCAGCCGGGGGGGGGGGGACGACATCATGGAGGGTGCAAAGCAAGGGAGTGAGGGATGCAGCCCTGGGACAGGGTGTGTGGCCTAGGAAGAATCTTGAGGGGTGGATATAAGACTGAAGGGCTGGTTTAGAACTTGTTTGCCTTGCTTATCCAGAAACATCATCCTGAATGGGACCTCTACGATTGTTTCAGCCACCTCCATTGTTTCTCTCCTCCCATTGCACTTAGGCAAAATTCGCTACACTTAAACCACTTTGCTAAATTATTTGTAGACTAGTGGAAACTGGTAAAACCTGCCAATCTTGATTCAAGCAGATTCTTGGACTCTCTGAGAATTGTTGGAGGAAAACGTTGCAAAATATCAATAATGGCTAGTCATGCAGTTTCCCGGCAATGTCAGCATGAAACCCACAGCCATCTAGCTCTGGGTTTCCCAAACCTGGGTCCCCAGCTGATTCCCATCTTCCCTGACCACTGGTCCTTCTAGCTATGGATGATGGGATTTGTAGTCCCAACACAGCTAGAGACCCAAGTTTGGGGGACGCTGGTCTAGATGATCAAGGCTGCAATCTTATGCACTTTTTATCCTGCTGAAGTCAGTGGGAGTTTCCGATATGGAGAGTGGTTTTACTGTTGGAAGTAAACCTTTTACATGAAGGTACAGTGGTACCTCGGGTTAAGAACTTAATTCATTCTGGAGATCTGTTCTTAACCTGAAACTGTTCTTAACCTAAAGCACCACTTTAGCTAATGGTGCCTGCTGCTGCCACTGCACCGCCGCTGCACGATTTCTGTTCTCATCCTGAAGCAAATTTCTTAACCCGAGGTACTGTTTCTGGGTTAGCGGAGTATGTAACCTGAAGCGTATGTAACCTGAAGCGTATGTAACCTGAGGTACCACTGTAGTCAACAAAAGAGGCATAGGCCGTATCTCTCTGCTGTTTAGTGTGATGCCTGCAAGGACTAGACATTCTAGGGCAGTGGTTTTCAAACAGTGTGCCTTGGCAGCCTGGGGTGCCTTGAATGATGGTCAGGGGTGCCGTGGGCAACCCTGGCTTCTATCCCTCTTTCCTTCCCTCCTTCCTCTGATGCCCTCTTGCATCCCTGCTTCCCAAAGGCTTGCACGGCTGTTTATTGCAGCAGGCCTGGCTATAAGCTCCATAGGTGAATGGTGTCTCTGGGGTTGACCAGGAGGTGCTTCCCAGGCCCCCGTGGGGCAGTGTGTGGCACCTCTCTTTGGGGCAGGGGGGCAACTCAGAGACCAGGGGTGGCAGCTGCAGCTGCCCAGAGGACCCCCAAGGAAAGGAGGCTGAGGGAACACTCCACAAAGGAGAGGGTTCCAAAAAGGGTGAGAGATTGCCAGCTCTGCAGGCAAGGCGTGACGTAACTGGGCTACTGAGCCCCACAGGGGTCCTGCAGAAAGAATGCAGTTGGTCAAGGGAGCCATGGACTCAAAAAGGTTGAAAACCTCTGTTCTAGGGGAGAAAGTGGGAGAAGCCTTTGTGGGTCAAACTGCAGCTTGAGGTGGGGCCAGTGTCGCCCTGTTTTGTTTTAAATACAAGGCTATGACTGGATCAATCTGGTTTTGCACTGAGGTGGTCTATAAAAATGATCCACAGGACTACTTTAAGACTGCACAAGGATTTGGGCATGCCCAGCGAATCTTTGGTCTTTTGCTGTGTGAATAGCACAACATCTCAGTGGCGTAGCGTGGGGGGTGCAGGGGGGGCCGCACCGGGCGCAACATCTGGGGGTTAGGGTTGGGGGGTGCAAATCCACAGGTTAGGGGGCGCAAATCCACGGGTTAGGGGGCGCAAATTACTTGCCTTGCCCCGGGTGCTGACAACCCACGCTACGTCACTGCAACATCTTCTCTCTTTTAATGGTGACTTCCCATGGGATATTAGTAAGGGGCTGCTGTTTGAGAATCGCATTCTCATAGTCCCCCGCAAGAATGCAGAACTAGTTCCATAGATCTTTGGATTTCAGTTATAGCACTTACTAGAAAAGATAGTGGTGCACATGGTTTTATTGTAAAAACTGATCAGCTGCAAACTTGTACTTGAGCTCCACCTTTAGGACATTTGAGAGAGAGAGCCAGTCAACCATTTGCCTAATGTTTGATTAAAACAAGGGCATTTTAATGGAACTTTGAGCCTCTGGTTACAATTCTCATTTACCTGTTTGGATAACCTGGCTGTTTACCACAGAAATTATCCAATCTTCCTCTACATAGACTTGCCATAAGGCAGACTGGGCTACACACCAGTTGTGATAGGAACCCATTGAAATGCAGCTTCTAAATGATTTTAAAGGTTGGCTAATATATTTCTAAAATCTTAATGGCTTGATTGTAAACTAACAGTGGCATACAGAAATAATTCTGCAGATATGCCCCTGCTGTTCCTTAATGAATATGAAATTCTAAATCAATTCTCTCTCTCTCTCTCTCTCTCTCTCTCTCTCTCTCTCTCTCACACACACACAGAGAGAGAGAGAGAGAGACAGACAGACAGACAGACAGACAGACAGACAGACAGACATATATGCACATTTCATTTAGAGTTTCAGGTGAAGATTGGAGTGGTCTATGTATTGAGAATTCACAAAAGCAATTACTGCTGTCTCATTTTTTTCCAGCAAAAAACATGAGATTTCCAACTGCTACAGTTTCGACTTCTAGCTGCTACAGTCTTTGAGAGATAATGAGTTCACTGCCTAAAGAACACTTTCTGTGGAAGTGAGGGGAAAAATAATTTGCAGGAATGCTTTTTTTGCTGAGAGTGATTGAAAAGTGTTTCCAAACTCCATTGTTGACTCGAACCGCCGTTTCCAAAGAGCCATGTAAAATATTGAAACTTTAAATTATATTGGTTCAGATAAGGGGCAACACCTGGAGAAGCGAAAATCTGCCCCCGCCAAAGAAATGATCAAGTCATTTGCCTGAGGAAGAATATCTGTATATGCATAGAATTTCCCTTTGCTGCCATTCCTCCACAACTTTAAAAAATTTTGCTAGGTTTTCTCAAAACTCTTTTAGCGTTCCCTCAGAATTCTTCAGATGAAAGCAGAAATTGCATCTGGCATCAACTTCAGATAATTTTGTTGTTGTTGCTTAGTCATTTAGTCGTGTCTGACTCTTCGTGACCCCATGGACCAGAGTACGCCAGGCACTTCTGTCTTCCACTGCCTCCCACAGTTTGGTCAAACCCATGCTGTCCAAGAACACTGTCCAACCATCTCATCTTCTGTCATCCCCTTCTCCTTGTGCCCTTCATCTTTCCCAACATCAGGGTCCTTTCCAGGGAGTCTTCTCTTTTCATGAGGTGGCCAAAGTATTGGAGCCTCAGCTTCAGGATCTGTCCTTCCAGTGAGCACTCAGGGCTGATTTCCTTCAGAATGGATAGGTTTGATCTTCTTGCAGTCCATGGGACTCTCAAGAGTCTCCTCCAGCACCATAATTGAAAAGCATCAATTCTTCAGCCCTATATGGATGTAAACACTCATACATCAAATCTGCATGTGAGTGGAGTGTGACCATTCTGTCTGTATAGGGCATTCAACATGGGGTTTTTCTAAGACCAATGGTTCTCATCACTGGCCAGCATGTGTCAAGCTGGAGATGGTCTCTTCATTATGCTTTAGATTTCAGCCAATGCAGCAGCATTCCAAGTATGAAAGCCCCATAGGAATCTAGTTTTCCCAGCATCTAGAGCAGTCATACGTCCGGATTTTCCCAGACATTACCGGGATTTCAAAGGCGGAATTGATGGGGGGGGGGGGATTTCCAAAATGTGGTGCATTGTCCTGGATCTGATGCAAGTCAACCAAAAAAAATCACATTTTTGAGAAGAAGAAGTGGAGGAGGAGAAGGAGGAGGAGGAGGAGGAGTTTGGACTTGATATCCCACTTTATCACTACCCTAAGGAGTCTCAAAGCGGCTAACAATCTCCTTTCCCTTCCTCCCCCACAACAAACACTCTGTGAGGTGAGTGAGGCTGAGAGACTTCAGAGAAGTGTGACTAGCCCAAAGTCACCCAGCAGCCGCAAGCAGAGGATCCCAGAACTGTCCATTCGGTGCTGGAGCAGCGCTGCCGGCAACCCGCTATGTACAGCGTATGTGCGGCGTCGCTATGTACAGCACATGTGTCGTACGTAATGACACCACACATGCGCCCTACATAGTGACGCCCCACCCCGGGTGTCACAACGCCTTCGTTCACCCCTGGATGGGTGCGTATTGTATCGTATCATATCGTATCGTATTGAATAAGCCGTTCCTATTTTCATCAAAGAAATGTTGGAGGGTATGCTATCCAAATCATAATGAGTCTCTGGCTAGGAATTAAGGAAGGCATTGTTTTCTGCTCTGCCCTGTATCCCCTGCAGGGAACACACTGATAAATCAGCACCCAGCAGGACTGAACCCATAGGGAAGACATTGCCAGAGCAGCACCCTGCAGGATTTAATCCACCAGCTGATGAGTGGAGAGTTCAGTCCTGCAGGCTAACAAGCTCTGCTTCATCCCAGACAGGGAACGCACAAATGAAGCCGACCCCAGCAGAATTGGTTCCCGCCCATCACTTGACATGGGCAAGGTTTGGGGGAAATGGCCTAGTAAACTTACTTGTACTCCTTAGTGTGCTAAGGTTGGCCAGCTGACCATTATTGGCCTGTAGGCTGGAGGTCTCCCCTGTTTTGTTTTGTTTTGTTTTGTTTTTTAATAAATTTTTTATTAGATTTTCCACAATGATAACACAAACCACAAAGCAAAATGATACATGAAAACAGAAAAAGAAAAAGAAAAAAGAACAATAAACAGATAAACAATAACAATAAACTTAATTCTTCACAAATCCCACCTATTAAACATCTTGGTTGACTTCCTCAAATCCCTCCCTTCTGAGTTTCCTTGTAATTAAAAGTAACAGCTTTCCAATATCATTATTAAACTAAAACAATTTCCAATTATAGTCCATCTTATTCACTTTTCTTAACATTCTAAATCTATTTAATTATGACTTAGTTTAATCCTAGGCCTATTTGTTTCTTTCAAGTAATTTCTAATTTTTTATATTAGAATATTTATTCAAATAGTCCTTAAATTTCCTCCAATCCTCTTACAACTCCTCTTCTTTCTGGTCGCGGATTCTTCCAGTCAGGTCAGCTAGCTCCAAAAAGTCCATCATCTTCATCTGCCAATCTTCCACTGTTGGTAGTTCTTGTGTTTTCCAATTTTTAGCAAGTAATATTCGGGTGGTCTCCCCTGTTTTTGAGTATGCATCTCATTTGAAAGCAATGCAATGAGCATGGGTATGCCTGCTGTCACATATCCAGATGTCAAGGTGTTCTGACCCAACTCGTCAACTGCATACAACTGGATTTCGCTAGCCCTGAAAATGGAAAGTGAGGGAGGTCCCTAGCGAGGAGGATCGGCAACTTGAGATGTTAGAATATGCAGAATTAGTGGGTCTCACAAGTAGAATAAGGGAGCAAGAACAGGTATTTAAGGAGGAGTGGGATTTTTGTGGTTGAGCTTATCGAAAACAATTGTGTGCAGTTGAAAACTCTAGCAGTATTAAAGTGAATTCAACAGTATAATAAATACCAAAGTGATGTGAGATAGGAGAACAGAATTAGGTGCATATATCAAAATATGCAGGAATGGCTGGAAAAGTCCAATGAACCTTGGAAGGGGAGGGGAAATTTAATAAGTGTATGGTATAATGCAAGAGGTTTCACCTGTAACGCAAAATATGAAAATTTAATAAAAATTATAAATAAATGAATAAACAACTGGGTCGGATAGGGAATTTAAGTCCAGTTGCTTCAGAAGTGGGTATACATTCCTTTTCCTTTCCAACACTGCCCCCTGCCACATCCCCACTGCAAATTCCATCACAAGGGATGCAAAAAATAATAATAACCAAAAGGGTTTCTTTTGCTAGAGGTGAAAACATGCTGTGAAATTCTTCCATCTCATTTTGTCTTGGCAGCTTGAAGAAGCTGAACACATCTCATATAAACAGATACGACTGTACACTTAGCATGCCTTTTTTCCTTCCTTCTGTCAGATTTTTACTGTTTCATATATTGATCCCTGAAAACATCCACAATGCCTGTCTAGAGCAATTTGCGTCATACGCTTAATACAATTATAGTGACTTGAGAGAGCTTCCGAGTTCTCTTTAAGCAGAACAGCAGAGGCCTCTGCTAGCTGTTCCAAGCCAAGCCAAGCCTGCCTGGCAGGTGGCTAAAATATTCGGATACAGCAAACCTTCAGGTATACTGGGCCGAGGCCATTTAGGGCTTTAAAGGTCAGCACCAACACTTTGAATTGTGCTCGAAAATGTACTAGTAACCAGTGAAGATCCTTTAGGAGCTGTGTTATATGGTCCCAGCGGCCATTTAAGGGTGTATTGGGGAGAAATTGTCAAAGTCGTGCATGTTTTGTACTTTCACGGAAATCTCACAAAGCTACAAGCACTTTCAACATGGCTCCTTCATTCCACATGTGCAGCCATTTCAGTGCGATCTCCACCCAACCAGATTTTCAAAATCAGCACAACACAGTTCCCATAAGTGTAAGAGTCACAACATTTAATTAGCAGGCACTGATGGAAGTAGCAATAACAGCTGTTGTAACCTGTGCTTCCTTCTGCGTTACAAATGAAATCTATTTTTACCCATTCAGCAAGTGTTACAAGTTCTTAATGTCATTTGAGGACTCATGAAACGAAGTTCAGCCAGGTCACTTCTTCATCACATCAGACTGTAATTGACTTCCGATTAACATTTTGCCTGCCCTTTCAAGCTCCTGAGAATAAGATCAGGGTGGTGAAGTTTAATTGAGAGGTCTTTGTTGTTCAAAGTTTTGGACAATGAGAAGGTTGGCACACATTTTGCAAAACATGCCCCAGCGCAGATTTAGGATGGTGTTTGGTTCCATCATCCGCCGTTCTTTCAAGGTGATTTGGTGAAGTCAGTGGACTTTATATGAATGAAAAAAGGGAGCTGTGCTGGCACATAAGAAAAAATCCCAAATCCATATTAGGGTGATATCTTTATCAACTTTATGGGGAGGAAACAAGGCAAAAAGCTGGGCACTCTCTGATGCACCTCAGCGTATTTTATTATTAAGGTAAAAAAAAAGATAAAGGACAACTGGACGGTTAAGTCCAGTCAAAGCTGACTATAAGGTTGCGGTGCTCATCTTGCTTTCAGCCCAAGGGAGCCAGCGTTTGTCCACAGACAGCTTTCTGGGTCATGTGGCCAGCATGACTAAACCGCTTCTGGTGCAATGGAACACCGTGACAGAAGCCAAAGCACACAGAAACGCCGTTTACCTTCCCGCCGCAGCCATACCTATTTATCTACTTGCACTGGCGTGCTTCTGAACTGCTAGGTTGGCAGGAGCTGGGACAGAGCAACGGGAGTTCACTCCATCACGGGGATTCGAACCCCCGACCTTCTGATCGGCAAGCCCAAGAGGCTCAGTGGTTTAGACCACAGCACCACTCGCGTCCCTCCCATCTAGTTATTAGGATAGGCTGACTCAGTAATGTGATATACTACACCAAATCGCCCCAGTTTATTCAGTGTATTGAGTTGTTGCATAAAGGTAAAGGTACCCCTGCCCGTACGGGCCAGTCTTGACAGACTCTGGGGTTGTGTGCCCATCTCACTTAAGAGGCCAGGGGCCAGCGCTGTCCGGAGACACTTCCGGGTCACGTGGCCAGCGTGACATCGCTGCTCTGGCGAGCCAGAGCCGCACACGGAAACGCCGTTTACCTTCCCGCTGGTAAGCGGTCCCTATTTATCTACTTGCACCCGGAGGTGCTTTCGAACTGCTAGGTTGGCAGGCGTTGGGACCGAGCAGCGGGAGCGCACCCCGCCGCAGGGATTCGAACCGCCGACCTTTCGATCGGCAAGCCCTAGGCGCTGAGGCTTTAACCCACAGCGCCACCTGCGTCCCGAGTTGTTGCATACCCTTAAGCAAATAGGACAATGTTACTTTCTTCTGCTTCCATCTAGCTGGGTGACCTAAAGGCACTGCCCTAATACAAACGTTGGAATCTTTGCTTATATTATTAACCAAGCCTTCATTAAAAGGAAGAAAGATTTTGGCCAAAATGGGGGAGAGAAGGGGATTGTAAAGCCTTCCTGCCAGCCAATGACATGCTTTTACATTGACTGCAGGCTCCGTGTCATCTCTTTGCAGAAGGATACAGTCCCGATATAACAGGCAGGCACAGCCGATGCAACGAGGCACATGGAAGAAATTCTTCCATCTAAGGTGAAATTAAAATGATATGACTGCTTAGCCAAGAGAGGTGATGAATAAGAGATAACCTGACAGAGGTACAGTATATGAAATAACTAATAGCAGAAAATGAAGGTCACCTGGGGGTATTTATCCTCTTGTGAAACACCAAATGAAGTGAAAACTGGCATGAAGTATGGTGTTAAAACAAGACTGTGGGATCTGATGCCAACCACGGTCCTCCTCTTCCCCCCCAGGCCAAATGCAAAGGACTTCCGCACTGAACCATCAGGTGACTTTCCATCTCAGAGTTTGTATATTAGGAGTTGGCAAACCTCGGCGGGGAAGAGTGAGTTAGGTGGGGGCATTCACCACCCCCAAAAGGCTCATACCCACCAGAACTTACTTCTACACACCTCACTCCTTCACTCCTATTGATAGGGAACTCTCAGTCTTTTTCCCCCAACATGCAAGATGGCTGCCAGAGACCAGGGAGAAGAGATGGTGGAAGAAGATTGGAAAAAGTTTTAAAGTTTATTTTCAGAAATAGAAATATTGTAAAATTACTGAGTGTTAGAAAAATGTTGGAATGAAATCTTATGGCTTTAGTTGAAATGTTATAAGGAGTTAAGCATAAATAAGCATTATAGTATTAATGGAAAATAAGGGTAAAAATAAGTTAAGATATTTATATGACAGAAAATAGAGAAAGATGGAAAGGAATTGCTGAAACAATTAATAGAAGTGGAATACAAAAAGGGAGGTGAGAGGAGGTCGATGAAACAAGGGTATGAAAGATAGACTACTGAAATGGTACAATGTATGTTTTTAAATTGTTTTTGTTTTGTTTTGTTTAGGTTAATGTTGTGTTTTGTATTGTTTATATATTGTATTGTATTTTTTTTCCTTTTCTTGTTGTTGTTTTTTCTTTTTGTCTTTTTTCTTCTCTTTCCTTTTTGTAAGTTTTAAAAGTAATAAATATTATTAAAAAAACCAAAAAACAAGATGGCTGCCAGAGCTTAGCCAGCATTCATAACCATCAGAGGCTATTCCACGTTTTAGGGGACCCTGGGCAAAGGTTCCTCTGTCCCCAAATTCCACATCAATTTTTATCCCCCTGCTCAATAGTACAGAAGAGGAAGGGGAAATTCAAGAGAACTTGTTTACTGGTGTTGGTGAACATGGAACTACTTATGTGGTACTGAGTTATAATTATATGTGGCTTAGGGTTGCCTTATTTCAATTAGTAAAAACCAGGGCACCCCGAAAGTTGTTGAGCTTTTCTTGAGAAGACACCCAAATTTTTGAATTAGGAAATGGCTGTTTTGCATAGAAAGGTGTCTTTTTGTAATAGGACTGCTATTCTAAAAGAGGGAAAAAGTGACGTTCTCTTAGGGTTGCCGTATAAAAACCAGAACACCTTGAGAAAAAAACTGGAGACCACCCAAACTGTTGAGCTTTGTTTAGACAAACCCCAAGGTTGTTGAGCGCCTTTTTTTTTAACGAAAATGCCAAAGAAACACAGTTTTTGGGTTGACTTCTCTATGATCCACCTTTCGTGACCATGTCACTTCTGCCTTTGAAATCCTGGTGATGGCCGAATGGCAGCCCTACGTCACTGAAAGAAAGACACAAGGTCCATTCATAGAGGCGCTCTACAGTGGACACAGATGGAGAAAGTTGGAGTTCAACATCTAGAAGGCCTCACATTGTCTACAATTTTCTGAACATCTGAAGGCAATTCGGCATAAAAGAATCCCTTTGGCAGTTTCTGCATTGTTGAAACTACTTGCCCCCCCCCCCACCAAGGATGTTGTTCAAGTTTTTTTTTTAGTGTTTTGGTTTTTTTTAGCTAGTGGAACAGGTGAGGAAATGGCTGAAAGCAAAGAAGAGGTGGGGTGAGATTCTAGCAGGGCAGATCAATACTTGCTTCCCACCTAAGGAGGCAGGAAAAGAGATCAAAATTGGTTTTGTACGGTGGGTAGAATTTAATTTTGAAGAGAGGCATAAACTCATGGGGGGGACTTGTTTGTGAGGAGAACAGCTGCCAGAAACCAAGAAAACAGAGTAAGCAGAAGGCTTCCCAATAATAGCACTGCCTAATTATTTTTAATCACACATTTAGGATGAAATGCTATACCCACCCACCTTGGACAAAACGTTTCACCTCATTTTTCAAACTCCTGAGCTGCAGGCCATGTTTTTGCTCAGTTTGTTGGCCCTCATCCAGCCCATATCGTATCTGTGCTCAGTTGTTCATTTAGGGATTGAGTAGATGCCTCTGGATTTGATGGAAATAAAAAAACAGAGCTGGTTGCTGTCAGTACATTGATTTGGGCTATAAATTGCTCCTTATAGGATTTTTTAAAAATGGAACATTTATCTTAACCAAATCACCTACTCTCCATCCCTTATTCTTCACCAGCGAGAAACGCAAGTTGTTTTTGTATGCAACCGAAAGAGCAACAAATCCATTCTCATTTGTTTTGTCTGTTACAATGACATCTCAGGTTTACTTCATCCAGACCTTTTGTTAATGGATGTGGGGGGTGGGGGTCACAGATAAGATGCCACGGCACATTCCCTGACCTGATTGGTTAACTCCAGATGAGCTATTTTAATTATCTAATTATGGGCTTTGCAAAATCTGCTTGAAGTTCTGGTTGCATTGCAACACTTTAACTGTTGAACACACTGCTATTTACACTCAGCAAGGAGTGTCTTTCCTGATGTCTTTGCTGCAACTTAGAATATCAGCTCAGCCAGAAAGCCCATATGCAACACCTCATCTCCCTATTTTTCAAAAAGAGAGCTGAATCAACGAAGAAGATGGGAGGGAGGGGAGAGAAAGAGCATACTAAATTAGCCTTTGGCTTAGGGAGTCCTACTTCTGAGGGCAGTTTGTGAGTCTGCATTTTTTATTTATTTATTTTTTTGGTAATCCACTTTGGAGAGATTTGTATCCTCAAAAGTGGGGTGTAAACAAGTGTAATAAATACATTGTACATTGTACATTGTACAACTGCAGCACGCCTTGCTGATGCTATACACTGGAGGACATTAAACGTGAAGTTTGGTATGCTTATGTCTGGGAATTACTTTTGATGGAAAAGTTAACAGAAAGGGTACGTAAAAGAAAACAACGTGAGAAACTACATAACTTTTACCTAATGTAGTCCTCCTTTATTACATATGCATCAAAGAAAGAACATGCATTTAAACCACTAAGACACATGGGAGCATGTGGAATGATATTTTTCAAACCAGCAACTGTAGAAATAATTTTTTATTTGATTATATTACTTATGTAATTACCTGGACATAGTTGGGGCTGTTTTTTTGGGGGGGGCAGGGAAAAACTGTATTTGATTGCTTGTTTTTGATTGTATGTTATTCTTATATTCAACTAATAAAATATCAAATAAATAAATAAATAAATAAATAAATAAATAAATTTTAGGAACCTGGGAAGCTGCCATATACAGTCGTACCTCAGCTCTCAAACGCCTTGGGAGTCGAACATTCTGGCTCCCGAACGATCGAAAACTGGAAGTGAGTGTTCCAGTTTTTGAACATTCTTTTGGAAGCCGAACATCTGACGCGGTCCAAGGTATGACTGTACTGGACCATTGCTCCATCTAGCTCAGTATTGTCTGCACTAACTGACAGCAGCTCACCAGGGTTTCAGCAAGTGTCTCTCCAAGCCCTGGCTGGAGATGGCACAGGTTGAAAACTAGGACCTCGTGCATGAAAAGCAGATGTTCTGTCAGTGAGCTGCAGCCCTTTCCCTGAATATATCAGGTATAAAGAGCCTGAGGGTCAGATGTCCTGAGGGGGACCCCTTCCAGGATTAAGGGTGATCATGTGTCCTAGTTTACATTCTACAATCCTCTATTTTCCCTGTTCAGGTCTGGTAGTATCTCTGGTGGGGGACGTGTCCTTAGAGTTGCCATATACCCAAAAGTGCAAATCCAGACAAAGCTATTGAGCTCTTTAGGGGAACATCTCCCCTCCCCCCAAAATAAGTTTGTGGACTTTGGGGGATTTTTTAATTTGTTTCTTTTAAAAAAAAATACCCCCTTGCCATATGTCTGGGTTTTCCCGGACATTTTGCCAATTTGGCAAAAATCCTGCCCAGACGCCAAAATGCTGTCCGATCCTAGACGTATGGCAACCCTATGTGTCATGCTCCTTCTGAGGTAGTTTGTCCACTTTTTGTTCCCACCCTGCACTCAGCTTTCGCCTATGGCCTCTAGAAGCTGTCAGCATGAGACAGCGGCCACCCCCTTGGCAACGGCATAGATTGGCCAGCTAAACCAGGTGAGGGTAGCCGATGGGTCTCAAACCCTCGGTGAGTTAAGGACTTCCCCTGCATGCGAAGACAGGCTCTGGCAGATTGAGTGGATGAGACCAATAGTGGGCCCAATGGTCAAGTAGGCAGTTTCTTCTCATACCTTAGAGGGAAGTGAGGGGCATATGGGGCTTGTCAACCTGGGAAGGTAGCTCATCTGGGAGAAGATAAACACGGATCCTGTTAGGAGCATCCTACTCTCATGTAGGACCCTGGCAGAGACACATCCCCTACTGCCATGTTCTTTCCTTCCTGGCCTGTCATTCGGGAGCTTCAAAACCTTTCTTCAGTCCTAACATTACAGCGACTGATACCAAGAAGCATCAGCATGCTTAGGGATCCTGCAGAGTATTCACGGTTTGTGTAACAGAACCAGTAGCACAGCATTTTGGCTAATCTACTTTTATTTACATATAATACACTCGGAGCATTCTGTCTTAGCTCCTTCCTCTTTCTCATCAGACAGCAAAGAGAGAAAGGACAAAGGACAATAGTCCTATATTCCAGAACACAGTAACACAAAACATCTTGTCTCCATCACTTCCCACACTGTGGAATGAAAACATACACCGTCATGAGATAGACAACAATCTCATGACTGCAAACACGGAGCAAGAATCCTAACAGATCCTAACCTTGCACTGCCTTGTGGAATATCTTCATGAGAAGAAAAGGCTATGGAGTACACAAGTCCCCTAAGACGGTTAGATGGTGCCTTTGTACGTCTCCTTCTGGCAACTCCTGCAGCCAAGCTGGTGCCAAACATATTGCTCTGCTTTCTTTGGGCCACATCAACAAGGCTGAGAGCTGGGGGGGGGGGGTTTCATCTGGGCCTCCAGATGACCTCCATACATGCTACCCAGGCTTGCACCTCGGGGAGGTCACGTTGATGTTGCTAACGCAGCAGTTTGACTTCACCCCTGGAGGTGCACTCCATTGTCTCTCAAGACAGACAGATGCCAACAAAGTTATAAACTGTCCTGTGCTCTTTTGACAAAGCGGTGTATATAAATTTAATGAATGAATAAATGAAATAAACCCAGTACAGCACTGGATTAGAGAAAAAAAATATTCAGCTCTCTTCCCAATTTGACTCTTATCAATATAGTGTATTATTAACAGCTTAAAAAAATATTCCTACAAATCAAATTTGCTTGGCCACTGATCGTTTATATGCATGCTTCTTATGGACTTTCATCCAACATTTTACCATATGTTTCACCAGTTTCAATTTATAACTTACTACAGGGCAATTAAAAAGTTTGAGAAATTAGCATAAACTGCTACAATTCTTTAATCTGAAATATGTTTACACTTAATTCTTCCAGCACCGTATCGCCATCCAACCAATTCAGGATCTGCTTTGATGTGACAAACATCTCGACTATAGATTAAGCAGTGAGCATTTTTGAGTCTGCAATGTAATTACTGTTACGTTCCTATAATTTCCTGTCTGACTGAACTATCTATAAGCATCAGTCAATAGCTAGGCTGCAGATGTCCTCCAATTTCATCCAGATATCCTATCTTCAGGTTTAATAAGCCTGTATTCTGAACAGTTTTTATCTCGTGGCCAAAGCCCTGTTGCCTTTAATATTAATATGTTCCTCCTGGTTGCCATCTCCTGGAGAGATTTTGGTTATCTGTGGCATCAGTTTCATATGTGTAGGCCTCCAGCCTTTCTTTCTGCTTTGATAACCTCACATTTATATATTACAAAAAAAGAACCCCTCAATTTTTTCAGTTTGCCTTCTCTGGGCTCAATTCCCCTCAGTCTTCAAAGTATTCCTCCTCTTCCTCCTCCTCCTTTTACCCAACTGACTTACGACATTCTTCCTTTACAGCAGAGGTTTTTAACCTTTTAGAGCCCATGGCTCTCTTGACCAACTACAGTGGTACCTCAGGTTACAAACACCTCAGGTTACAAACACTTCAGGTTACAGACTCTGCTAACCCGGAAGTAGTACCTCGGGTTAAGAACTTTACCTCAGGATGAGAACAGAAATCGTGTGGTGGCAGCAGCAGGAGGCCCCATTAGCTAAAGTGGTACCTCAGGTTAAGAACGGTTTCAGGTTAAGAATGGACCTCCGGAACAAATTAAGTTCATAACCAGTGGTACCATTGTATATTCTTTCTGCAACACCCCTGTGGAGATCAGGAGCCCAGTTCTGTCACCCTTTGATAAGCTTTGGCTACCAAATTGGCAGTCTCACCCTTTTTCAAACACCCTCCCTTGGGGGTGTTCCCTCAGTCGCTTCTCCCCCCCCCCCTCTCCTTGGGAGTCCTCTGGGCAGCCGCTGCTGCGCCCCGGTCTCTGAGCTGCCCCATCCCTGCCCCAAAGAGAGGTGCCAAAGAGACACTGCCGCATAGGGCCCTGGAAGGAAGCTGCCCCCAGCCTTAGCAGCCCAATGGAAACTGCCCACAGGTGAACACGAGACAAACATACAGTGGTACCTCGCAAGACGAATGCCTCGTAAGACGAAAAACTCGCAAGACGAAAGAGTTTTTCGTTTTTTGAGTTGCTTCGCAAGACGGATTTCCCTATGGGATTTCCCTATACGAAAACGTCTTGCAAGTTTGTTTCCTTTGTCTTGCAAGTTTGTTTCCTTTTTCTTGAAACGGTGCATTCACTTCAAGGAGCAACTCATAGCATGCGGTGTGGTAGCCTTTTTTGAGGTTTTTGAAGACTTTGGTGATTTTTGAAGCTTTTCCAAAATCCGTGCTTCGCAAGACGAAAAAAATCGCAAGACGAAAAAACTCGCAGAACGATTTAATTTCGTCTTGTGAGGTACCACTGTATGTAGGAAATGTAAGGAAAAAGAAGGGACTTTTTACCATATGTGGTGGGAATGTAGAGAAATTTTTTAAAAAATGGGAAATGATATGTAATGAATTGAAAATAATGTTTAAAATGACATTTGTAAAAAAAAACAAAACAAAACAACCAGAAGCATTTTTGTTAGGGATTGTAGGACAAGACCTGCCAAGAAAAATAAAGAATTTATTCATGTATGCTACAACAGCGGCAAGAGTCTTGCTAGCACAAGGATGGAAGAATGAGGAAATCCCAACAAAAGAACAGTGGCAAGAAAAATTTATGAGTTACGCAGAGTTGGCTAAATAGACATATAAATCGCGGGACAAGGATAAATGTGTCTTTAAGGAAGAATGGGAACTTTTTACAAATTATTTAAAAGGACAACAAAATGAATTGGACTCCTTGGCAGGTTTTGAATAAACATGCACAAATTTATTTGTTGATTATTTGATAGATAAGGTAAGGATATGTATAATTTTATAACTTGCAGAGAACAATATGTGCAGAGAAATCAGAGAGAGGAGCTGAGGGAGGTCCTTGGTGGGGGGGAGGGAGGGATGAAGAGGGGGAGAAAGGGGGGGGAGAATGTATGTGATTATATGGATTGATAATTTGACATGCCTGCATGGGGAAAAGGTTCCCCTTAACCACCAAGCACTCAGCTCCCAGATGGGCCTTGCACACAGCAAACACAAGAAACGCCAGGACAATGCCTGCCTGCCTGCCTGCCTGTCTGCCTGGTCTCCCGTTTGTCTGTCCATTCCCAACAGCAAGGGCTGGTGGACTGGCTGGCTGGGCTCCCACAGCCACTTGCTTGCTTCCTCCAAGGCCATCTCAGCCCCTAGAAACCAGCATCCCCTGGCCAGTGCCAGAGGCACCAAAGAAAAAACAAGCCTCTGAGAGGCAGAGATGCAAGAAAGCATCAGAGGAGGGAGGGAAGGAAAGAAAGACGGAAAGAGACCTGTGTTGCCGCTGTTTGATCGCCTACTGTGTTCACAGCCTAAAGTGGCAGGGAGCATTTTGCAGGTGTTTGGCACAATTTTTGAGTGAATCGGAGGATGTCAGAATTTGGGCGAAAACCGCGGGTAAGGGCACCAAGGGCTCAGTTTTTGGCCTACCTGGAAACGGGGTGTATGCAGCGCAAAACATCACACCGTGCAATTTGCAGGTGTTTGGCGCCGTTTTCAAGTGACTTTGACAACGTCAGAATTTTCGTGGAAAACGTGACCCGTGAGTAATGCCGAGAAGGGGACGGCAGAGGACGAGATGGGTGGATAGTGTTCTCGAAGCTACCAGCATGAGTTTGACCAAACTGTGGGAGGCAGTGGAAGACAGGAATGCCTGGCGTGCTGTGGTCCATGGGGTCACGAAGAGCTGGACACAACTAAACGACTAAACAACAACAACAATCTACCAGAATTGCACATAGGATTCTGTATCATACGAAATAACGCATCTTGTTTTGTTCTGTCGTTACATTGCTTGCGGCATTCTAACACCTGGGGTGAAGTCTCTTCTCCTTTTTCCCTTGAAAAATGAGGGTCTGTGCTTTACATTCAGCATGAAGATCCATTTAAAAGGAAACAGGTAGTTGTTTTACTGCTGCTTTTTTGTGTTCTCAGGGTGTCAAAGATAGCCTCCTGCCTCTGCCCCTCAGCAACATTCCCCTCCACAAATCCCTGCTTGGGCTTTGATTGACCATAAGCAATATCCCATGGAGCTAGGTGGTGACACTCCCTGAAGAGAAATTGCATTCAAGGGCCATAGCCTCTGTGCATGTACAGAGTTCATGATTCAGCAAATCTATTAGACCATTTAAAGTGTTGCATCCCCTGATTAAATTACCAAAGGGGAGAAAACCATGATTAGCTTTTCTCACCAGGGACACAAGGAAGGGGAAGCTGGAGATTTAAGAAATTATTCTATTGCCTTGGAGGCTCTTCAAAGAGCTAAGGCAGGATGGAAAAGTCTTAGAAATAAATAAAGCCTTATTCTCAATTAAAAAAAACAAAAACCTCTTGTATTTGCAGCTGTGTAGCTGAGTCCTTATAAGGTGACTCTCTGTGCCCTGACAGGCATAGAATCACCAGTATCACTCAGCAGCAGAAAAGGGGAGAATCTTAAATATCTTTAAATGAACTTAAAAAAAAAAAAAAGCCCCTGTAATTTTGAAAGCTGGCAGCAGAGGGCCATATAAGATAACTAATGTCATTGCCTATTAAGCCACAGAACCATGCTGGAAGTTAGAAGCAAACTATTCTGTATAGCACAATTATATGTAACAAAAACTTAATGGAACAGGAGGGAAGGGGGTAATTGACCCCTGCAAGGAATGGGCAAGCTTGTCCATTCTGGTTTCTCTCAGTCTCTTATTTTTACAATCTTAAATTCAGGCCCCCACATTTCTGCAGCAATTTGTGGTTTTGAGGTGTTTTCTCGTGGAAATAAATCAGCATTTTCGTGCAAGTTTCTCTCGAGGTTGATATTTTTTGCATGCAGCTAAGTAATCATCATACCCATTTTATTAAGATCAGCTGACAGTCTGTGATAGTGAGCTGGCAAAAGTAAAGGGACCCCTGACCATTAGGTTCAGTTGTGGCCGACTGTGGGGTTGCGGCGCTCATCTCGCTTTACTGGCTGAGGGAGCCGGCGTACAGCTTCTGGGTCATGTGGCCAGCATGACTAAGCCGCTTCTGGTGAACCAGAGCAGCGCACGGAAACGCCGTTTACCTTCCTGCTGAAGCGGTACCTACTTATCTACTTGTACTTTGATGTGCTTTCGAACTGCTAGGTTGGCAGGAGCAGGGACCGAGCAACAGGAGCTCACCCCGTCATGGGTTCTGAACCGCCGACCTTCTGATCAGCAAGTCCTAGGCTCTGTGGTTTAACCCACAGCGCCACCCGCATCCCTGTAAAAGGTTATCTATATGCTGGCCTTTGGCTGAGGAGACCTTTTCCCAGAAAATCAAGCCAGCTCACTCAGTGGTCAGGGATGATGGAAGCAACCTATTTAACAGAAGACGGAACACATTATTAGCTTTTGATTTTGGTAGATTAGGACTGCCACACATCCGGATTTCCCCAGACATTATTGGGATTTCAAAGGTGGAAGTCCAGGGGGAATTTTAGAAAGGTGACACTTTGTCCTGGATCTTAGGCAAGTCAATCAAAAAATCAGAATTATTGGGAAGGGGTTTCTTTGGCTTTTTTTTTTTAAGGTGAACAACTTTGGGGTTTGTTTGTTTTTAAAAGTGCATCAATTTTGGGGGTTTCCTAAAAGAAGCTCAACCATTTTCAGGGGTTCCTAAATGAAGCTCGACAACTTTATTTTGGGGTGTCCTGGTTTTCACTTTTTGATATATGACAACCCTAAGCTAGATGCCTCTGCTAAGGGAAGGAGAGGCTGAGCTTTGCTGATTACTCCTATGTGCTAAAGGCACCTTGCCAGCCCCTGGAAATTTGTTCCAGAGTTTTGGGGACCCTCCTTTACAGCAGGGGGATGCTGAGAGAAGCGGGGAGTGGTGACAATATCCTTCCTCTCCCTTACAGTAGCAGAGGCATCTTGCTGAATCAACAGCTGTCCCTGGCCCCAAGCAGCCTACAGTCTGCAACTGATAAAAGGGAAGACAATGGACGAGGAGGAAGAAGTGTGATGCAAGGATAGCAAGGCCTAAATGCGAGCAAATGTAGTTACTCCTTACTAGGGTGGAATCTGCACACATATAAGAAACGCCGTGAAAATGCTTTTTAAAAAAAAGTTTTGAAAAATACATTAAATTTTGCATAGCTCACTGTCGCCATCTAGTGTCACATTTGTATATTGCACTTTACAACATATTTTGTTCTGTGACCTCCCGGTATAAGACAGTTTATAAATTAAAAACAAAAAAAGTTTTATTTGCAGCTGTATAGCTGAGTTTTTGGTTAGCGCTGTGATATGCTGGCAATTGAACAAATGTCAAAGGAAAGGTCACGCTTTCAGTAATATTACTTTCCTCTTCACTCCCATTTATCAACAGTAGAAGTACAAAATGTCAGCATGAATGAGCAAGGTTAGGAGTTGTGACCAACTAAGGCCTCCTCAGAGTAGACCCATTGAAATTAGGGGCTCTAAATTAGTTCTAAATTAATTAACATTTATTACTAACTTTATACATCTTTCCAAGTTTTACTGGTGTTACATACCATCTATATAACATTTTCATAACATCAATGGCTTTATTCTGTGTAGGACTAACATTGTACACAACACAAGTTATTGTATTCAAGAACATTTGCACGAGGAACTCTTCCACGAGTGCCTTGCAAACACCCTCCCCCCCCCACCCAAAAAAAAGGTGGTGGAATTGTGTGCATTCAGCTGAGGAATGAAACAGGAAAACTGCAAGAAATACATTTTAAATGGACAAAACCTGAACAAGCAGAAAAGCCCTGTGATCTTGAGATATTTTCAGGCTCTCGTCATTTCAGCTAGGCATCTGGATCTTACACACAAACATACACAGAGAGTAAAATGTTTATTATGATGATATATATTCTGATCTCCAGCGGTTGTGCATTCCTGACAGATGAAAGAAAAGTATCGGGTAAATTCCTTTGCGTGAACATGCTAGGCAGAGTGAAGGGCAAAGGTACCATTTCAGATCTCAGCAGGGTTGGACGAGAGTCAATGGTTTGCTGTTGGATACAGTTCAAGATTCTATTTCTTTTGAAAGGAAGGACCGCTTTTTAGAAGCATTTGTTAACAAAGCTAATGCACAGGTCAAAAGGTCACATGCGCACTGCCCTTTTTAAAGCGAAGGAGTAGCTGCGTTTGTCACGCATCTCTAGCATACAGGCCATTTAAGAAGCTCCACTGGAGTGGAAGACATCCTTCTTGCAGAGAAGAAGGGATGTGGCGCTATGGCAAAGCATCTGGTAGTTTAGACCACAGCACCACCCGTGTCCCCTAGTCCTGTAATAAGGAGACTCATTTGCACTGCAACCCTACATATACCTAGCAGTAGGTCCCATAGTTAAAGCTATGGTTGTCCCAGTAGTGATGTATGGAATTGAGAGCTGGACCATAAAGAAGGCTGATTGCTAAAGAATTGATGCTTTTGAATTCTGGTGCTGGAGGAAATTCTTGAGAGTCCCATGGACTGCAAGAAGATCAAACCTATCCATTCTGAAGGAAATCAGCCCTGAGTGCTCACTGGAAGGACAGATCCTGAAGCTGAGGCTCCAATACTTTGGCCACCTTATGAGAAGAGAAGACTCCCTGGAAAAGACCCTGATGTTGGGAAAGATGGAGGGCAGAAGAAGGGGACGACAGAGGATGAGATGGTTGGATAGTGTTCTCGAAGCTACCAGCATGAGTTTGACCAAACTGTGGGAGGCAGTAGAAGACAGGAGTGCCTGGCGTGCTCTGGTCCATGGGGTCATGAAGAGTTGGACATGACTAAACGACTAAACAACAACATGGTATGCAAAATGAACCACAGAAAGAGAGGAAGGGAAGTCATTGATTTAAGGTTGTCTAAATGAATATTTTGAAATGTAAAACAAAAAAATTTACACACACACACACACACACACACACACAGCTTTCCCCCCTAAAAAAATGTTTAGGGGTACTCTCATTTTGACTCAAGAAAATCACCATTGTATAGTTCAAATCAGGAAAAATAAATATAGTAAATGGACAAAAGTACAAAGATTCACAAAATGTTTAAGGGTATGCGTACCCCTGGATACCCCCAGAAAAAAGGCGCTCTCTCTCTCTCTCTGTGTGTGTGTGTATGAGAGAGAGAAAATTCTCTGGCATGTCTGATTGAAACATATTGAAGGGTGAATCACAATCTAATTTCCCAGGGCAAGGTGTTTTCAGATTTTAACCTTTGCCTGTATTTGCGAGAGTGGTTCTGTACATTAAATTCCGTACATTAAATTCCAAAGAGTTGGACACGACTAAACAACTAAACAACAACAACAACAACAGGTCCCATAGAGCTCAGGAGGATTTATGTCCAAATAGACATGTTGAGGATTCCACTAAAAGTGATGCTACATATCTTTTCTTCTTTTTAAAAAATGTATTTAATTTTTTCAATACAAACAACCACCACAAAAAACTTTGTTTTTTCTTAATTTGCGTCGACATGCAATTCGTTCGTATGTAGCTGGTCTGTCCATATTGTCAATCCATGTGCTCAGTGGAATCTCTTTGCGGCTCTTCCAATTCATCAAAACAAGTTTTTTTGCTTCCAATATGGAATGGTACATTCATTTTTTTGAACCCTTGTAATCTCCCACGTTTCCGGTATGTAATTCAGAATTAAATTCAATTCCCCTATATAACTTTTTTTTAAATTATTACTCTTGATATATATATATATATCCTCACCTCGCACCAAAATGATGCTACCTATCTTAGGAAAATCCAAATTTCAGTTTCTTGGGGGAAAGACATTCAGCACAAATGACTTGTTATTTTTCAACTTGCCTGTTTGGTTCTAAAACACCATGGCCCTGCTGTGTCACCTCTGTGTCTCCACAGCCATCCAGTGCTTCAGTGGCACTGCAGGTTTATGCAGCTGGATGCCCCAAGTTACATCATTTATCTTAGGGAAATCCACATAAGGAGCAAAGGGCTGGAACCAGAATAACTCCAGCTGGGTACGTGTGCGTGCTTTGCCATTGTTTTCACCAAAGCCAGGCTAAACGTCTTTCCTTCTGCAGTGTTGGATGGCAGGTTGAGAGGAGTTCCCTACCAGGACAGACTTTGCTCGTGTGCTCAAGACATCGATTCCATAAAACATATTTTGTTGCACTGTGCAAAATATGAGCAAGCCAGGGCTGAACTGATGCTACCTTTGCTGGTACCTTTCCCGGGAAAATCAGAGGCTCACTATGTCAGGTTCCTACTAGAAGACCGGACAAATGCTAGAACATTAGCAGTGGCAAAGTTTTTATCGGTGGTTGCAAGAACCAATGATCCCTATATTCTGAACAAAATGCTTGTTTAACCTGGAGGTAGGCTGTATGAATTGTGCATTGCTTTTGTAACGATTTGTTGGGTCTCTGGACCGTAATAAAGATTGTTGTTGTTGCCTTTGTTTTCAAAGACGTCTCCAGCATCCTTCCAAAAGCCTAAAACAGAGACACTGTTTTACCACTGAAAATTTCAGGCAAACACAAACTGTCTCTGGTAAACAGGGGCAGCCGGAATTCGGGGAATCTGGTAGCGGCAAGCAGCCCAAGTCTGAACATGTCTGCAGACACGGTGTTTCATGTGGGGTTGGACCGAGAGGCATTAACTCTTGGGGGAACCAAAGAGGGCATCTGCGAACGGAGCCTGCACTTTGTCACACAGTCTGCGTTCAGTCTGTTTCCCATACGTTGGGAAGTGCCTTTGTAGAGATAGCGTTTTTGCGGGGGAGGGTTATCCTAAACGCAGCCGGGGGTCACTGTGCTCTGAACAGGAAGCTCTGCTATTGCTTCATTGCAGCTGATCCTCTGGAATCCCCACGCCTCTCCTCTCCCGAGTCAAGAGGGGCAACCTCAGAGCACAGCAGTCACATCAGGCTGTTGCAGCTGTGCTAACAGCTCCAGCAGCGAGATCAGATTACATTTCTCCCCTTGTCTCTCCCTTTCTCTTTCTCTCTCTCTTTGCTTCCCCTCTGCCCCCAAGGCCTTACCTTCTGAAGCGGAAAGGGGAAGGAGGAGGCTGCAAAATTCACTCAGGAATTCTCCCTCTGAGGAAGCGTTTGGCATTGTGAGCTGCTTGGTGAGTAGCTGGTGAGATTCTGTCTATTTGAAGCTGTTTATTTTGCTAGATAAAGACCGCCACCCTCCCAGGTGGGTTCCACATAGCTGGGTGTTGTTGTGAGGTATGTATCGGGTATGCAAACTGAAGACTGACAGCCTATTTGTGTTTACTTATGTCCATACTCAGTGGGACTTACTTCTAAATAGACATGTGCAGCTTTGTCATGCATGTAAAAGGTAAAGGGTAAAGGGACCCCTGACCATTAGGTCTAGTCATGTCCGACTCTGGGGTTGTGACGCTCATCTCGCTTTACTGGCCGAGGGAGCCGGCGTTTGTCCGCAGACAGCTTCCAGGTCACGTGGCCAGCATGACTAAACCGCTTCTGGCGAACCAGAGCAGCGCACGGAAACGCTGTTTACCTTCCTGCCTAAGCAGTACCTATTTATCTACTTGGACTTTGAGGTGCTTTCGAACTGCTAGGTTGGCAGGAGGTGGGACCGAGCAATGGGAGCTCACCCCATCACGGGGATTTGAACCGCCGACCTTCTGATCGGCAAGTCCTAGGCTCTGTGGTTTAACCCACAGCGCCACCCGCATCCCGTCGTGCATGTACACCGCAACAAAAAGACAGACTTAGCGCTTGAGGAAAAGAAATTTCCCCATGATTTATACTTGGGCTCTTCATTTCCTTGGCTCGGCACAATCCAAAGCATATTCTACTTGGAAACAAGGCTTTCTGATTCATGTAAGTGTTCATCAGATTCCAGCCTTAATAAAAACCCAGCGCTATTATGAACCCCAGGAAAAGCAGCTGAAACATAAATCATCAGGGGAGTTACTCTGCAACTGCTTGCACACTTTAAAACAGGGGCAGCCAATGTGGGGTCCTCTAGATAAGTGTTTCCCAAACTTAGCCGTTTTTTGGCCTACAACTCCCGTCATCCCAAGCTAGCAGGACCAGTTGTGAGGGATGATGGGAATTGTAGTCCAAAAGCAGCTGGAGTCCCAAGTCTGGGAAACCCTGCTCTAATTGATCCTGGACTGCACCTCCAAATTTCCCTGACCATTCTGGCTGGAGCTGATGGAAGTTGTAGTTAAACTACAACACATTGACTACTTGTACTTTAAAGCAATATGTACCAGAAAGGACTTGGCTGGGCTTCAAGAGAGGGAGCAGCCAAGTATTATAATACCTTTTATGGACAACTTTATGAAGGCAAACTTTTAGAGCAGTGTTTCCCAACCTTAGATCTCCAGCTGTTTTGGGACTACAACTCCCATCATCATCCCTTGCTAGCAAGACCAATGGTCAGGGATGATGGGAATTGTAGTACAACAACAGCTGGAGACCCAAGCTTGGGAAACACTGTTTTAGAGCAAGAATGGGAACCTCTGGCTCTGCAGATGTACTTGTCCCATCAGTCCCATTCAACTTAGTCAGAGATCAGGGATGATGGCATCTGTAGTCCCACAATGCCTGAATAGCCACACGGTCCGCATCCCTGATTTAGAGAGCAATGAGAATTGCTTGACATGCCCAGTATATGCCTATGTAGGTCGATGGAGAAGTAAGTCCCACTGAGTTCAATGGGACTTACTCCCATGTAAACTTTCCATAGGTTTGTAGCCTTAGCTGGAGAGGCATTAGTGCATTTTAGCCTGTAAGCTTATATGTGCTTACTTGGGAGTAAATCACAATCAACTCTGGGAAGCTTTCTTCTGAGCAGACGTGCACATACACGATTGTACTGTTAGTACAGTCATCTATCAATGTCTATTCAATTTACACAACCAACGTCTTTCTTATAATGCTGTAAGTTTAGTTAGCAAAGAAACAGACAGTGCCTGAATGCTGCAACTCAGGAAACAAGATGCATTTTTCCCCCTTCATTATCTGAAAGCCACAAAGTGGCCTGAACTGCCTTATTTCTCGGGACGGAATTTAATGTACAGAACCACTCTCGCAAATACAGGCAAAGGTTAAAATCTGAAAACACCTTGCCCTGGGAAATATATAAATTTATTTATTTGGTTTTTCACATTGAAATCTTACAGATATATATCAAACATAAACCATTAAAACAAGATTCCAAGGAATCTCCTGGACTTCCATCCTCCCCTTTGTGAGTCCTAATTTAATCATTTCCTCCCACATCTTTTCATGATAATCCAAACCCTTTACCTCTTCCATTATGTGCAGAATCAACCTTAAACTACAAGTGATATTCCAATCCTACTAACGATTTTAACTGTTTACAATGGTCTTTAAGAAAAGTTACAACTTCGCCCCCACTCCTTATTAAAATTTTGGTCTTCCTGATTCTTCCGGTCATTTTAGCAATTTCGGCATAGTCCATCAACTTGATTTGCCATTCTTCTCTAGTAGGGCCAATAACATCTGGGCAGCCGTGGTCGCAGACATAAATAGTTTTTTTTCTGCTCCCTTGGGATTTCAGCACCTAAAATTCCTAAAAAGAAGGCTTCAGATTTTTAAGCAAAGGTTATTTTAAGCATTACCCCCCCAACTCATTATATATCATTTCCCAAAATCCTTTTACTACCTTACAATTCCACCACATGTGATCAAAGGTGCCTTCTTTTTCCTTACATTTCCAGCATATATTTTGGGCATGTTTTATACATTTTTGTTAATTTACTAGGAATTAAGTACCATCGGTACATGATTTTCATATAATTTTCTTTCAACCTATAACAAGCTATAAAATTGAAATCCCAGTTCCATAACTTCTCCCAACCAGTGACTGGATTTCTGCACCCAATGGAGTCTTTGCACCTTGCCCAGCCACACAGAGCTGTGTCAGAGTGGCCCAGGGATAGTGCAGGCTCCTAGCCACTTCAAGCTAGAGTGGAGAGATGTGATTTTTGTGGGGCCCCCCCATGGGCCTGTGCCCTTGGCGGGGGCAGGGGGCCAACCTGGCGAACCCCTAGACCAGGGGTCAGCAAACTTTTTCAGCAGGGGGCTGGTCCACTGTCCCTCAGACCATGTGGTGGGCCGGACTATAATTTTTTTTTTGGGGGGGGGCGGTGGAAATGAACGAATTCCTATGCCCCACAAATAACCCAGAGATGCATTTTAAATAAAAGGGCACATTCTACTCATGTAAAAACACCAGGCAGGCCCCACAAATAACCCAGAGATGCATTTTAAATAAAAGGGCACATTCTACTCATGTAAAAACACGCTCATTCCCGGACCGCCGGCAAGCTGGATTTAGAAGGTGATTGCACCAGATCTGGCCCCCAGGCCTTAGTTTGCCTACCCATGCCCTAGATATTCATTCATTCATCATTCATCATTTTATTCGTACGCTGCCTTTCCATAGTTAAAACAATGCTCAAGGCGGCTACAACATGGCAAGATTTACATACCGTATTTTTCGCCCCATAGGACGCACTTTTTCCCCTCCAAAAATGAAGGGGAAATGTGTGTGCGTCCTATGGGGCGAATGCAGGCTTTCGCTGAAGCCTGGAGAGCGAGAGGGGTCGGTGCGCACCGACCCCTCTCGCTCTCCAGGCTTCAGGAAGCTATCCACAAGCCTTGCAAGCCTGGCGGGAGTTCCCGCGGGCTCACAAGGCTTGCGGGCAGCAGCCTGCAGCCCCGGCGAGTGTCCACAAGCCTTGCGCGCCTGGCGGGAGGTCCCGCCGAGCGCGTGAGGCTTGGGGCGGCAGCCTGTCGCCCGAAGCATGAGGAGCGCTCTGGAGGGCTCCCCGTGCTTCGGGTGACTGTCCGCAAGCCTTCCGCGCCCGGTGGGAGGTCCCGCCGAGCGCGCGAGGCTTGGGGCGGCAGCCTGTCGCCCGAAGCACGGGGAGCCCTCGCTTCGGGCGAGTGTCTGCAAGGCTTGGGGCGGCAGCCGCGGCTGGGGCGGGGGAAATAATTTTTTTAAATTCATTCCCCCCCAAAAAAAAAAAACGAGGTGCGTCCTATGGGCCGGTGCGCCCTATAGGACGAAAAATACGGTAATTACCAACATAACAAAAGTCATAAACAATAAATAAAACTCATCAAAAAGTACACAACCAAATGGAAAACAATTTCCACATAAATCATAAAATCTAAAACTAAGAATACAGCATTAATATCAATCACAATTTAAAATGACATAGATAAAAAATAAAAGCAATTTTTAAAATTGCCCAGTAGCAGCAACAACAGCAGCACTCCTTTATGGAACCTATCAGGCCCCACCCCGCCAGGTTGAGAGAAGCAGGGCAAGGCCCATCAGGCTCCCAGCAGGTCAGATATGACGCTGACCCTGAGTGGCAGCAGCCCTCTGGGTTTTCACTGCAATGAAAATGAAGGTGTTCAATATGATCTGGAAGGACAATAGAAATGATGTCTGCTAGATGTGTAATGGGAAGGTAGCACCTCCCGGACGGCACAGATTCCTACGTCTCCTTCAGAAAGCAGGAACAGAATGGTGAGCTGGTCTTTCGGTTAGTCTGGATTAATACAAAGACCTGCCTAAATTTAAATGACAAATGGCTGGCCTCTTTCTGTACCGGAAATAATTCATTACCGGGATGCATGACAATAACGATGTAAATAAGCATGACGGACCAGGGATTACAAAAAGGAAATAAGCCATAAGGAGCGGTCACACAATACGATTCAGTGCTCTGGAAATTGGTCATAAACCTAAAACAGAGCAAAAAGGTGAAGATAGGAGCTCTTTCCCCGACCATGTTCCCCAGCTACGAATATGTGAGACCTCTGTTTTAATGCACGTACGCAAAGGGAGACAGAGGCTCTCCCATATCCCTTGCAAACCAGTTCTCTCTTTTAGAATCAGGGACTCGAATCCAGATAAGGTTTGGTTTGCTTACAAACCCTTGAAACGCACAGCTTAATTGTGATCCGAAAGCTCTGAAAAGGGGAAACTGTGGGACAGAAAGGGGAAGGTAACTTGGGTACTTTCCAATCCTGCCAGGCTGAGAATGTAGTTTGAGTGACTGGTTTCGTAGCTGGTCCTAGATGCCATGACCCTTCAGAAAGTTGCATTCAAAGTTCAAGTAGGTAATCTCTGGGTCTTCAGGACATAAGGCTGACTGTAGCAGTCTTCATAGCCAAAAACAACTCTTTCCCCCAGAATCTTTGTATACCTTTATATCAACATCCAGCTTATCCATAATGTGATTGCCACATATTCCTTGTGGCCAGATCCTGTACTACAAAGGTGATGGTGACTATGGTAATTTATGGATTGTTGTTTTTACCTGCCTTTCACCACAAGGTCCCAGGGTGAGGGAAATGGGTGGCACTGTGGTCTAAACTACTGAGCCTCTTGGGCTTGCCAATCAGAAGGTCGGCGGTTCGAATCCCTGCAATGGGGTAAGCTCCCATTGCTCTGTCCCAGCTCCCGCCAACCTAGCAGTTCGAAAGCACGCCAGTGCAAGTAGATAAATCGGTACCACTGCGGCAGGAAGGTAAAAGGCATTTCCGCACACTCTGGCTTCCGTCACAGTGTCCCGTTGCGCCAGAAGCGCTTTAGTCATGCTGGCCCCATGACCCGGAAAGCTGTCTGTGGACAAACGCCGGCTCCCTCGGCCTGAAGCAAGATGAGCGCCGCAACCCCATAGTCACCTTTGACTGGACTTAACCGTCCAGGGGTCCTTTACAACAATAAACCATATAATAATATAATACTAAATTCACCATACCCTCCAACATCTCTCTGATGAAAATAGGGACGTCCTATTCCATAATAATAATAAGATTAATGATTTTATTATTTATACCCTGCACATCTGACAGGTTTGCCCCAACCACTCTGGGTGGCTTCCACATACATGAAAACATAATAAGACATTTTTTAAAAAAAACCCAACTTCCTTGTACAGGGCTGTCTTCTAAAGTTACTTATCTCCTTGGCTTCGGTATGTGTGTGAATGTCACATAACTCGATACCCTGCAACATCGGAGGAAAATTAGGGCGTCCTAAGTCAAAGTGTGACATTCCGGGTTCAGATGAGAAACTGGGACGGTTTTTGCAAATCCGGGACTGTCCCTGGAAAATAGGGACACTTGGAGGGTCTGAATCAGTTAGAACAACTTTCCGTTGGAAGGGTAGGGTAGGGATATATATCTATATAACTATATATCTATATATCTATATATCTATAGGTGTGTGTGTATATATATATATGTATATATATTTGTTGTTTAGTCATGTCTGACCCTTTGTGACCCCATGGACCAGAGCACACCAGGCACTCTTGTCTTCCACTGCCTCCTGCAGTTTGGTCAAACTCATGCTGGTAGCTTCGAGAACACTATCCAACCATCTTGTCCTCTGCCGTCCCCTTCTCCTTGTGCCCTCCATCTTTCCCAATATCAGGGTCTTTTCCAGGGAGTCTTTTCTTCTCATGAGGTGGCCAAAGTATTGGAGCCTCAGCTTCAGGATCTGTCCTTCCAGTGAGCACTCAGGGCTGATTTCCTTCAGAATGGAGAGGTTTGATCTTCTTGCAGTCCATGGGACTCTCAAGAGTCTCCTCCAGCACCATAATTCAAAAGCATCCATTCTTCGGCGATCAGCCTTCTTTATGGTCCAGCTCTCACTTCCATACATCACTACTGGCAAAACCATAGCTTTAACTATACGGACCTTTGTTGGCAAGGTGATGTCTCTACTTTTTAAGATGCTGTCTAATATATATATATATATATATATATATATCTTCTGCATTTGATGAAAACTTTACAAGGAGGGTGCTGGATTCACTTCTGTGAGGAAGAAATTCGATAGCTTAAACCACACTGGAGTGCCACTGCCAGTCAGTGTTGGCAGTATTGAACTAGATGGACAAGTGGACTAAATCGGTATAAGACAGCTTCATATGTTCCTAAGACATGTGCATTTCTAGAGAGTATATGGAGCTTTAGGGCAGCAATATCTGAAGCCACTTCCAACTCCAGGGTTTTCTCTGTTAAATTGGAACAATGCTCCCTGATGTAATTGCCAGCAGTATCCCCCTGCCAAGTATTTATTATTACACCATCTGTATGTGTTTTCCCTAACTCCTTTAGACTGGCCTTGTTTGTTTAAAAATTAATCTCTGGAGAGCAAAGAAATGGGCCAACACTTGTTTTCAGAATTCAGATATTAATTCTAAGTAGAAGCGGAAATCCCCCCCCCCCCCTTCCAGGATGCTGCTAAACTTTTAAAGTCAATCTAAGTTCAGTATAATATTTAACCAGGGATGAACAATGCGGTCTGTTTCAAAACAAAGGCCTTATTCTCCCCTTGGTTACTCGCTCATGACTGTTTCAGACCTCAAGATGAAGGGTTGTCTGGGTTATCACGGAAAAGCCCCACAGATTAACAGTCCCTTTAAACCACATCAAACATGATTGCTATTTGCTCAAATCAGTTCACGCACCTTCAGCCCCATCATTTGTCAAGCGTATTGTACTCAGATGTAGAGTAGGATGCTGTGGTATAAACCACCAAGCCTCTTGGACTTGCCGATCAGAAGGTCAGCAGTTCGAATCTGTGCGACGGGGTGAACTCCCGTTGCTCTGTCCCAGCTCCTGCCAACCTAGCAGTTCAAAAGCACACCAGTGCAAGTAGATCAATAGGTACCGCTGTGGCAGGAAGGCAAACAGCATTTCCGTGCGCTCTGGTTTCTGTCACGGTTTCCGTTGCGCCATAAGTGGTTTAGTCATGCTGCTCACATGACCCGGAAAGCTGTCTGTGGTCAAACGCTGGCTCCCTCGGCCTGAAAGCAAGATGAGTGCCGCAACCCCATAGTTGCCTTTGACTGGACTCAACCATCCAGGGGTCCTTTACCTTTTTATCTTTACTCAGATGTAGAGAAATGAATGCATGAGTGAAACTTTGCCACCTGTGAATTTAAGCCACCAGTGAATTTAAGACCCAACATTGTGCCCTGAATGCTGCTGGTCACTCATGATGCTACTGAAGTCAGGCATGTCCAAAGTCCGTTTTGGGGGCCTAATCCTTTCCTGGGGTGAAATCCTAAAAAAAACACCTCAACAACGTCAACCCTAATAAAAAGCTCAACAACTTTGGTCAGCCCTTTGGTCGGTCCTCACGGCCCTTCACTTCATCAAATCTGGCCCTCTTTGAAAAAAGTTTGGAGACCACTGTCATAAGTGATCAGTTCAAAAGGTCAAATTTGCTTGGTTAAAAAACAACTGGATGTGTACCAAGCATTGATCCCTCTTTAACGAACTGCCATAATCTCCTAATTCAAAGCAAGATTGATTATGTTTTCATTTGTGGGCACGTGCATGACGATGTGAAAACCACTGACAGCTCTGCATATACTCAGATGCTGATTTCCGTAACCCTTTCCTTGCTGAAGGTACTGTCACCGTCCCAATCTGCAACACTTAAGTGCACAAGTGGTTCATTTATTGCATTGCCTGTTGCTGCTGCCAGCAGTCACAGCTGTTCCCTTTGGCTCCTTTCCATCACAGTTAAAGTAAAATAAAATGATTTCAGGATATAAACACAGGTAAATGTGAAGCCAGCCAATCAAAGAAAGGAGCACAGTGATGCATGACACTCTGACATGTGACACAGTGGCAGGATACCAATGGCATGCTCTGAAGTTCCACTTTTTAATGTACATGCATGAAACTCAAATATACAGTGGTATAAGAACTTAATTCATTCCAGAGATCTGTTCTTAACCTGAAACGGTTCTTAACCTAAGGTACCACTTTAGCTAATGGGGCCTCCTGCTGCCGCTGCGCCACTGGAGCATGATTTCTGTTCTCATCCTGAAGCAAAGTTCTTAACCCAAGGTAATATTTCTGGGTTAGCGGAGTCTGTAACCGGAAGTGTCTATAACCTGAAGCATCTGTAACCCGAGGTACCACTGTAGTTCGGGGATGTTGGGGAAATGGCGAATCTTCGGCCAAGAGGATACTGTGGGTTTCCGTAAATAGCAAGGCAATTACGATTTCTCACGGGGAAAGTTCATCCATCCCTGCTTCTTAACGCATCTTCCACAGAGCTGGAAACAGGTATCTCTCCCACTAGGGAAACTGGAAACGGAGAAGCAGCAAGAGAGTTCTCTGAAAAATCCTAACGAAAAAAGAAGTGGAAGTTGGAATTGCAGGTGTTTGCTTCTCCAGGCCACGTATGGAATGGAAATCATTCTGGGGAATAAGATTAGTATTCATTGTTATTGTTGCTTTCAGTCCTCCCACAATATGCAACTCATTATTTTTATTCTCCCATTTGCATTGTGTTTCCTTTCATTGAAACGAATGGAGTGGAATAGCACAATGACAAAGTAACTTACCCAATTTAGATAATATGTAAATTATGTAGGGTACATAATTTCACTGTACCAGACAGCGAGGCACATAATGTAGCTTCCAGTAGAACAGTATTCATGGGCGTAGCCAGGATTTTTGTTGGGGGGCAGTTTGCTATGTATTTTTATTGATTTTTTTGATGGGGGGGGAAGCTGCTGCTTCCTGCCCTACCCCCTTGGCTATGCCCATGAGAGTACTGGTTTTTCATTATTTTCTTGAATTTATAGCCCGCCCTCCCTCCCTAAGGAGCCCAGGGCAACAGACAGATACACGATTTAAAAACAAGAAGCATGCAAACACTTCTAAAGCAGCTAAAAAATTCTAAAACCAATAACAATGGAAAAACAGTTATACAGTGGTACCTCTGGATATGAAAGGGATCCGTTCCGGGGCCCCGTTCACATCCTGAAGCAAACACAACCCACGTCTGTGCATGTGCGGGTCACAATTTGTCGCTTCTGCACATGCGTGTGATGTCATTTTGACCTTCTGCGCATGCGTGAGCGGCGAAACCTGGAAGTAACACGTTCCGTTACTTCCGGATCACCGCGGTGCACAACCCGAAAACGCTCAACCTGAAGCAACTTCAACCGAGGTGTGACTGTAGTTAAAAACGTTCTTCCATCCTGGTTGAACTGCAGAGGACCGGAAACGGTGCTGCGTGCGACGAATAAAGTGTGAAAAGCTGCCTTCCTACATCCCTAGGCAACAATCACAACAATACAGATACTACCTTGAAACACAAGCGCTATTATTCAAGACTTCCCCATTGTACTTTACAGAACTGAAGTAAGTGCAAAGGAGTGGTCAAAAGTGCATCCTTTGGGCTCTGATTCGAGAAGAAGAAGAAGATCAGCTGTTCTTTTAAGAGCTATTATCCCACCCTAACACAAAACATTGGGAGAAAAGCAATGACAAACCTAGACAGCATCTTAAAAAGCAGAGACATCACCTTGCCAACAAAGGTCCGTATAGTTAAAGCTATGGTTTTCCCAGTAGTGATGTATGGAAGTGAGAGCTGGACCATAAAGAAGGATGATGGCCGACGAATTGATGCTTTTGAATTATGGTGCTGGAGGAGACTCTTGAGAGTCCCATGGACTGCAAGAAGATCAAACCTATCCATTCTGAAGGAAATCAGCCCTGAGTGCTCACTGGAAGGACAGATCCTGAAGCTGAGGCTCCAATACTTTGGCCACCTCATGAGAAGAGAAGACTTCCTGGAAAAGACCCTGATGTTGGGAAAGATGGAGGGCACAAGGAGAAGGGGACAACAGAAGACAAGATGGTTGGATAGTGTTCTCGAAGCTACCAGCATGAGTTTGACCAAACTGCGGGAGGCAGTGGAAGACAGGAGTGCCTGGCGTGCTATGGTCCATGGGGTCACAAAGAGTCGGACACGACTAAATGACTAAACAACAACATTACAAAACAGGCTTGGTAGGGATGACACTGTTCACGATGCCAGCTGGTAATGTCTCAGCTCAGCATTCTGACCTGCAATTTGTGTCCACTGACTCAAAAAATAAAATAAAATAAATAAATTTGAACTTAAAAGCAAAGGAACACTTTCGGTGTCTGTGCAGTATATAGCTGTCCAACGAAAAGTTCTTCCTGAAGGAACTCATTGCACTGATGGCTTTTATTCTGATATTTGCTATGCTTACTGAGGCATTTTATAACCTACCCTTCATCTCAACAGATGCCAGGGTTGGAGACAAAAAAAAGCCCCACAATATCTAAAACACAGTAAAAAAAAAAATCTAAAACCCTTTTAAACAGTAGGAGCAACTAAAACCACAATGCAGGCTCTTTGCCAGCAACTGACTAATCTCCTCCTCGTAGCCAAGTAAAACACAGTTTTAACAGTGGGTCCGTAAGTGACTGTGGAGGCCAATTCTGGATCCACACATCCTTCCACAGCGGGGACACAGGTTTGATCTTGGTGAGGGTTTGCCAAGCATGCCTCCCTTTCATCCAGAGTTCAAGCATCTTCAAAGCCCATGACACCTTTGGTAAACTGACTAATAAACTCCTCAAAATCCATGGGGGAAAAATGTGAAAGTCTTCACTTAAGTCAATTGCAGGAGGGCGAGGGCGCTTTGAAGAGGAGGGCATTCCACATATGGAGTGCCATTACAGAGGCAACTGTGTCTTGGGCAACCACATAATACACTTTCTCAACAGTAGAGTTGCGTGTGTAGGTCCCCAGGCCACCCCTCAAATAACTTCACACATAACACGTAATTTTAGTTTTGGTTTTTGGGCACTATTTTGGCCACAACTTTATTAAAATACAAAATCAGTGAGTGGTTGTTTAGACATTGGTTATGACTATCTGTCCCCCCGCCTGGGACAGAACTGACATCCCGAGGTCCGATCGGTAGCCAGTAGAAGAGAAAGTCAAACTGGGGGTCATTTGAGCTAAGCGTCGGACCCACGCCGCTCACCCCAGCAGCTCCCCGAAAGCTTGCCTGCCCGGTCCTATAACAAGGATTCCCATAACAGGGATTGGGCGGCCCTGGTCCCATAACAGGGATTGGACGAAATCATGGCAAGCCCCAGGATTCCTTTAACAGAATTCCCTTCAGCGCAATAGGAGGGGCAGGCCCTGACCCCTCCACCACCAGCATATTATAGCCAATGCCTAACCGCAACCTTACAAGTTGTGACGAATTGCTGAGTAGTAGGCAAAAACCAAATGGCACAGCCAATCACCAAATGGCAAAATTCCTACTAGGTCCCTGCTCCAAAGCAGACGACCCCATGACAGACAAAGCAAGGTCAACCGGAAAGAGGGCGGGTGGGCGGGCGGGTGATCCGATGCACTCTGCAAAGAGAAAGAGAAACCAGAGTGCACCAATATTTAAAGACTATGGTCCCACCCACCCAATTTGCAATATACAATTTGCCCCAGCAACCCGGTTACCCAATCATGATGCCAGGCAACAATTATTAACCTGCCTGGCAACAAGAGGCCTGGCCTGGTGGCCCACACCGCAACACGTGCTCTCATTTATTGGAGAACACGCTTTGCCGTATTTCAAAAAGTAAAAACCAGGACATCCCGTTGTTGTTGAGCTTTTTTATTCAGGAAACCCCCAAAGTGCCACCTTTCAGAAATTCCCCAAGGATGTCAATTCCGCCTTTGAAATCCCAGGAAAATCTGACAGTATGGCAGCCCTATTCAACAGCAGTACACTGTGGAGAACTTTCTCAAAATATCTTAAGGCATGGATAGGATCAAATAGGAGTTTCCCTGCATTGACCTACTCCCATGCCATGTTCTACCTTGTTCTGAAGTATTCCCTCACTCTCTGGAGGTGGTATTTTTGTTTTTGGAGGAGAGTCCTGGAGCTACAGGAGGAGATGGAATCAGCCAAAGTTGCCTCTTCTCCTCTTCAACTAGTTCAGAATGTGGCGGCTAGACTGGTGACTGGGAGTGGCCGTCGAGACCACATAACACCGTTCCTGAAATACCTACATTGGCTCCCAGTACATTTCCAAGCACAATCCAAAGTGTTGGTGCTGACCTTTAAAGCCCTAAATGGCCTCGGCCCAGTATACCTGAAGGAACGTCTCCACCCCCATCGTTCTGCCCAGACACTGAGATCCAGCACCGAGGGCCTTCTGGCAGTTCCCTCACTGCAAGAAGTGAAGCTACAGGGAACCAGGCAGAGGGCCTTCTCGGTAGTGGCACCTGCCCTGTGGAATGCTCTCCTGTCAGATGTCAAGGAAATAAACAACAATCTGGCTGTTAGAAAACATCTGAAGGCAGCCCTGTTTAGGGAAGTTTTCAATGCTTGATGCTTTATCGTGTTTTTAATATTCTGTGGGGAGCCGCCCAGAGTGGCTGGGAAAACCCAGCCAGTTGGGTGGGGTATAAATAATAAATAATAAATAATAAATAATAAATAATAAATAATAAATAATAAATAATAAATAATAAATAATAAATAATAAATTATTATTATTATTATTATTATTATTATTATTATTATTATTAAGTCTCCAAAGAGTCAAAGGTGCTTATATGAAGGTAAGGCCAATGTAGGTAGTTTATATTAGAGGACTGGAGGGATGTTCATGCACAGTGCCTATAGGTACAAACTAGCCCCCTCCCCATTCCAAATATGCATTCATTCATCATACTTAGGTTGTTTCAGCCGGGCTTAACTTTTCTTGTGATTATGGACCCAGGTTCTCCTATGTAAACTTTGCAAGAGCACAGTAATGACATTTTTTTAGGATGATACACAATGACTACCCAAACTATGTTTTTATCGCTTTTTTTCAAAAGAGGTGTGAAGGCAGAACAGGTCTAGCAAGTCTCTCTATAAACCTTTAATGTAAGCTGTGTTTGCAGTAGCTTCAGCCTTTGCATGTGCAATTTTACCCATTATCTCCCTTCTGTTTGCCCTTTCCCCGTATCCTTTGTGCCGCAGCCGCAGAAGTGACTCACTCACAGTGACAGCGCAGGAAATGGAGCAGAGAGGGTTTGGGAGAGCGCAACTCAGTATCACCCTGTGACATTTGCTAAGGCTGTCCGTGGTTGGCTCACAATCCACAGGCTGCCTTCTCTTTTGCTTAGCATTCTGCCCAATAGGAAGCCCACAAAAAGCTAAAGAGGGGGTTAGGAAATGGCTTTAAAAGCCTAATTACTGTGGAAATCAGACCCAAACAAAGTTGTCTGGAAGGAAAAAGTGCAGTACACCAGAGGAACGCTCCCATTGCATGTAGCTAAGGAGACATCTAGATGCTGTTATGTCTTCTTTTTTAAAGAAAACGCTCCTGTGTTTCTTTTTTTGTACACCTTTTCTACAAGCAGAGATGCTATAAGAATGCCAGTCCGAACACAAAATTTGTTGAGGTTTTTTTGTGTGTGTTTTTGCAAAGTTTCCGGCGGCCGAATCCCATATGTCTGGACTTTTGGCAACATTTCCTTTTTTATATAACAACAAATAACAATTCCACATCCAGATGTTGAGATTATTCTGAATCTCCTGACCCCATCACTTATCACAACCCATCACTGGTAATGATAATATTTACAATTGCATATCAATATTTATCTGAATTTTTATCCTTCACAGTTATACATAATTTCCATTACTTTACAAGTGTGGTTAAAATCCTGCCAATGTTTTGACCTGCTTGCAGTGGTCTCGTAAATAAATTATAAACCTTTCCCATTTGTTTTTAAAGCTCTTTCCTTCTTGATTTCTGAGCTTCCCAGTTAGTTTTGGCATTTCGGCATAGTCCATCATCTGGGATTGCCATTCTTCTCTGGTCGGAGTTGATACTTCCTTCCATCTTTGGGCTAATAGTATGTTGTCGCCTACATAAACAGTCTTTCCTGGTCCTTTGGGATCTTGGTACCTGTAATTCCCAATAAGAAAGCTTCTGGTTGTGATTCAAGGACCCAACACCCGCTTGAGGATAAGAAAGACACATGGATACAGTATATTAGGTTAATGGGCTAAAAAAGGCCACAACTTTATTGATTACAGCATGTGAGAGGTATTGGCTTAGGCATTGGATAAAACAACAGAGCGTGACTCCACCCCCTCGGGGAGGGGCGAGTCTATCAAGGGTTAACCACCAGTGGGAGGAGCCTGTTGATGCAGATACAACTGAAAGCTCCCCCTGATGTCACCAGGGGTCGTGCCATGGCCCTAGCCACCAGCAAGGGCGTCGGACAGGATCCACGACCGCCGGATTCCCTTACCGTAATACCCATAAAATGGAGGGGTAGGCGATGGCCACACCCTGCCCTCCAACACACAACCATATTCCAGTGCCTAACCGCCAATACCCAAAAGTTGTGGTGATTTGCTATGAGGTAGGTGAAAAACTGAGTGGCCGGTACCAATTTGCCAGTGGGATAAAATTCCTACCAGGTCCCTTGGCCAACCAAGGCGACCAACCACAGGCCCATAGCAATGTCAAGAACCAAGCAATGAACCAAGGGAGGGTGGGTGGGTGATGCAACTGGTTTTTAAACAAAATTTATTTTAAACATTTTTTTCATTTCATTATATATCATCTCCCAGAAATTTTTAACTACTTTATACGTCCACCACATATTATAAAAGGTATGATAAAAGCAGAGACATCACCTTGCTGACAAAGGTCCGTATAGTTAAAGCTATGGTTTTCCCAGTAGTGATGCATGGAAGTGAGAGCTGGACCATAAAGAAGGCTGATCGCCGAAGAATTGATGCTTTTGAATTATGGTGCTGGAGGGGACTCTTGAGAGTCCCATGGACTGCAAGAAGATCAAACCTCTCCATTCTGAAGGAAATCAGCCCTGAGTGCTCACTGGAAGGACAGATTGTGAAGCTGAGGCTCCAGTACTTTGGCCACCTAATGAGAAGAGAAGATTCCCTGGAAAAGACCCTGATGTTGGGAAAGATGGAGGGCACAAGGAGAAGGGGACAAGAGAGGACGAGATGGTTGGACAGTGTTCTCGAAGCTACCAACTTGAGTTTAACCAAACAGCGGGAGGCAGTGGAAGACAGGAGTGCCTGGCGTGCTCTGGTCCATGGGGTCACGAAGCGTCGGACACGACTAAACGACTAAACAACAACACCTTCTTTTTCTTTACATTTCCAATGTATGGCAACATTTCCTCAGTTTTTCACCCCAAATGGGAATGAATGATAGCTGGCATTGACATTTGGCCAACTTAGAATTTACCTAAGTAAGCAGCAATGATAGTGAAATACTATAGGGAGCTGCTTTATACTGAGTCAAGCCATTGGGCCATATTGCTCAATATTACCTACTCTGACTGTCCTGGCAGTTCCTGGCAGCCATGTTTTTTAAAGGGGACATGAAAACATCTCAACGCTCCATTACTAAGCATGTTTGTTTGCAAATTGCAATAGGGTGTGCTTCTGGGAAGAGGTATTTGGGATTAAAGTTTATGACCATTCAGTCAGCACACTAAATATTCCAGAAAGAGACTGCAGCTGCTTCACAAACTACAACTATTTTGCCTCAAGACAGACAGTTCGATTCCTTTCTACTTTTTGGACGTTTGACAGTATCAAATCCAGCTGGGAGGGGGTGTTTCTAGAAATACATGTGCTGGATCTGTCCCCTCACCACCCCCATGCCTCCCTCCCTCCCTTGCCCCCCTCAGCACACCCCGTGAGCCCTTTCCATTGTGTATATCTTTATTGTTTTAAAATAGATACATTTGTGCCAGGAAGGCAAACAAACCAACAAGCAAACATACAATCAAATAAACCAACTATAAATTGACAAACAGACCGTAGCAATATATGAAACAACACAATTCTTATAACTAACATCCTTTGTACTCCCAATGATGTGAACGATTGTAAAACAAGAAATTAAAAATGACTTCCAATTAGTCTCTCTGTACTTTATCTGTTGGGATGCGGGTGGCGCTGTGGGTTAAACCACAGAGTCTAGGGCTTGCCGATCAGAAGGTCGGCAGTTCAAATCTCCTGCCAACCTAGCAGTTTGAAAGCACGTCAAAGTGCAAGTAGATAAATAGGTACCACTCAGGTGGGAAGGTAAACAGCGTTTCCGTGCGCTGCTCTGGTTCGCCAGAAGCGGCTTAATCATGCTGGCCACATGACCTGGAAACTGTATGCCGGCTCCCTCAGCCAATAAAGCGAGATGAGCACCGCAACCACAGAGTCGGCCACAACTGGACCTAATGGTCAGGGGTCCCTTTATCTTTACATTTACTTTATCTGTTGATTATCTTATGCAGTGGTATCTCTTGTCACGTACTTAATTCGTTCCGAAGGTCCGTTCTTAACCTGAAACTGTTCTTAACCTAAAGCACCACTTTAGCTAATGGGGCCTCCTGCTGCCGCTGTGCCACCGCTGCCTGATTTCTGTTCTCATCCTAAAGCAAAGTTTTTAACCCAAGGTAATATTTCTGGGTTAGCGGAGTCTGTAACCTGAAGCGTATGTAACCTGAAGTGTATGTAACCCGAGGTACCACTGTATTCTTCTACACATTTCCATTCCTGTTTGAGATTTTGATTAGATTGCATTCTAATTGTTGCCGTCATTTTTGCTAATTCAATCATTTCAAAAAAATTATGTTGCCAGTCTTTCAACATTGGTACTTCTTCTGATTTCCAATTTTTTGCAATCAATAAGATTGCGGCAGCTGCTGCATAGATAAAGATTCTCTTCATGTCTTTCGGGGTGTCATTTGTTATAAATCCTAAAAGGAATGTTTCCGGCTTCTCACCAATTGTTGTTTTAAACATTTTCTTTTTCAGTTCTTCATGTATATTTAAAAAATAATAATAATAATTTTATCACATCCCCACCAGACATGATACAAGAATCCTTCTGATACCTTACATCTCCAACACAAATTTGATGTTAGTTTATAAATTTTAGCCAGTTTTACAGGAGAGGTCTGTGGTTGGGTCTCTGTGTCTGGAAACTTCTCACTTTTGTGTGGCTGGGATGTACTTCTGTCTTCAAAGGTAACATTCATATCCATTGCTCCTTCTACTTTCCCCTCTGAGCCCACCCACCAAAGGAAGGTTGTCCAAGAGAGCCTAAAAAAAAGGTTCTCCACCTTTGGCTCTACCAAATTCAGAGCTACTTTAAACCCAAGTTTTGTGATGTATTGAACGCAGATTGTAGCCCGAGCAGTCCTGTATTGCATAAGGGAAGAGGAAGAGTGAGAGCAATGTGTCTCTGGCATCCTCATCTCTCTGCCCCTGTGATGTAACAGTTTAGGAATCTGAGATACAGAAGGAGGAGGAAATGGAAGTTCTGTACCAGCTTGTGTAATGTGAGGAGTTATAGACAGTAATTTCAGTGGAAACACTTCCTTCTCCCACTCACCTCCCTTCAAGGCCTGCTTTTCAAGGGAACAAAAATATTGGGCAATTTCTTTGTGAAATCCTGTTCCTTGTAATTAGTGTTGGATCTATTCCATTAATATTGCACAAGTCATTCACTTTTTTAAAAAAAAAAAATTGTTGCGGCTTGGAAATGTTATTTCAATATCTGTTTCTGTTTCTTAAGCTGCATGAGTAATGCTCTCTTCAATTATTCTGCTGGTTATTATCAGAAATCTCCTAGGGAGAAGTTTGGGTTTAATATATGCATTTCTAATATTAAAGAGTCGTTAACATTAAGGCAGTACGGTGTTCCATTAGTGGAGAGTTTAATTCTGCTCCTAATTAGATACTTAGGAATACTTGCTCCCAGAATATTTCTTTTGAAACCAGAGCTGACTCAGTGAGATCCTGAAACTATAGAATAATAGAAGATAATCTTGCATTCTAGGAGCTCAGTATGATTGGTGTCAAATGTTTCAACTGTAGCAATGTGGTCTAGATATTTAATCAAGTCATTTACTTTATGACTAAAACCTCTTTGGAGAAATTGTGAGCAAATGAAAGTATGCAATAAAAGACATATGTTTGCAGGAAGACAGCCTAGTGTTGGATTTAGACTTCCTTTCCCATCAACCATTGGCCATGTTGACTCAGGCTGATGCGAGTTGATGCTCAACTATCTGGGGAACCACATGTTAACCATGCCACCCATCTAGGACATTCATTGTATATCCATGTTCATGGCCTCCCACAAGTAGATACTGGGGGCATGCATGTGCCAGGCATGTGTCAACAGGGGCCCCAGATTCTTCCTTAAAATAAAAAAAAGGTAAGCAGACATTTCTGAAGAAAGTTAGAGCACAAAAGTGAAGGCAACTTTACTCTTTCAGCACTCTTAAAACCATAATAATAGAATCTTAGAATTGGAAGGGACCCTGAGGATCATCTAGTCCAACCCTGAGACAAACCATCTTGTAAAAAGCAAAAATAACATTTACTCTCTCAGAATACTCGTTGAAGAGTAACGGATACAGCAGCTTTGTTCAGGCAGGCTTAACATAATAATCCAGTTACAAAGACATAGTTGTCTAGTTTAAAATGAAGTCTGAGCTGTGGCTCAGACTTAGCATATGTTCTACATTGCTGGAATGAGATGAAAGAGCAAAACGGCAGGTGAGGAGATTATATATTAGAGTTGCCATATTCCCAAAAGTGAAAATCCAGTCATTTCAGGAATCATTTTATTATATAGGATAATGACCTCCCATTTCAGGAGGAGTGGGTGTCAGAGTTCTCTCTAGCAAACTTACAGGAAAACTCTGTGAGCTTCAACTCCTATCATGTGCCTATCTAGCAAACGTGTGTTGTTGGTTTGACTGCATTGTAAATACCCCACAAGTTCAATGCTGGTGATGGGGGAGTTCCTCCATTCCACCAGAGGGCTAGGACAGGCTGGCTGTCACAAACAGTTCTGCCCTCCAACACCTCGTGCTTTCTGCCTGCCCCTCCCCCCCCCATTTGCTGCCTGAGGTGGCGGCCTCACTCTCCTCATTATTAGGGCCAGCCAGTCCGCATTTTGATCCAGCCATCTCCAAAGTAGCCAAATCTATAGCCCTTCTCTTGGAAGTCAAGAACAGGGCTGCTGTTTGAAGTGAATGGGCTCGCTGTCTGAGGTTGGGTTTTTGTGTGTGTGTGCCTTGGGCTCGATTCAGAGAGTGAAATAGATGCTTTCCTTCTTGGCTGGAAGCTGTCTGAGTCCTTTACTGAACAACGAGGGAAGGCCTGCCAAGGAAGTATGTGCTCTTGGCAATGTCAACACGTGCCCTAGTTTAAGAAATTGGATGGCAGGCAGCTACACTCACTTCAACTGTGACTTCAGGATGAATGAGAGGGCAAATGCCTCATTTGAGATTTAAATTTAAATCTTTGTAGCATGAGCACGAGCACAACGGACCGGATGTGTTTGCATTTTGCAGCACTCCCCGTGGCATCTCGACAAACTGTGTGGTGACAATACCTGGAAAGGAGGGCAAAAAATAACCTCCGTATTGTTTTTGCCCCTTCCTCTCTTTAAGATAAAAATAAACACTGGGGAAGTTCCATTCCGATGACTTTGCATTGGCATCATTTCAAAGGCTCAGGCTGCGCTACTCACAGGGGTTTCAAGGTTCCTCCTGGGAATGGGGCAGGAGGATAAAGGAAACAGCCCTGAAGTTCTGGCCACATGTACAACTATCACCCTGTTGGACAGAAGCCCTGGGTGTGTTGAAGGTGCCACGAGCTCCTGGTTCTCTGGGAACAAGTTAGATCCCCTGAGGCTAAGGTGGCAGACATGGAAAAAGTAAGGGAGGCAGAGACAGTGATGGATGAGGCCTTCAGGGACATTATAGCTGTGCCCCATTCCCACGATGATAACTCTCCTGGTGTCAGGGAGAAGGCAGGTTTCAGGGAAGGAGAGTATCATTTTGAGGAAGAATGAAACTTAGAAGGCACTCATTCCTTGGAGGACATAGAGCTATCCTCTTGCGCCTTTCTTTATCCTGGGGGTGGGTTGAGGTTCCTCACCCCCGATTTGTCCTCATTGCTATACAGTGGTACCTTGGGTTACATATGCTTCAGGTGACATACGCTTTAGGTTACAGACTCCGCTAACCCAGAAATAGTACCTCGGGTTAAGAACTTTGCTTCAGGATGAGAACAGAAATCGCATAGTGGCGGTGCGGCAGCAGCGGGAGGCCCCATTAGCTAAAGTGGTGCTTCAGGTTAAGAACAGTTTCAAGTTAAGAACGGACCTCTGGAACGAATTAAGTACTTAACCCAAGGTACCACTGTACTAGGAGATAACTCTGGCTAAGCTGAGAGTCAATGGCTTGTCCAAGACCATTAAAACAAAATGTGGTATTTCAAAACAAATTTGGGTTTCAAATGCATCACGTTCTCCGGCGTCATGTTTTCTTTTGCTTTATTCAGGAGAGGCGAGCAGAATGAGAGCAGATGTATTTCTAGCTGCCATCTTGTATCTTCTGTCCAGCAACGGGCCATGTCATGGGACTGCACCTTCAGAGGAGGAGGAGGAGGAATATGGAGAGGCTGTCGGTAAGAGATCTGACTACAGCACATTGAAATAAGGTGCCCCTGTTTAGCTGAATAACATGGCACCACTCCGGGCCAAGTTGCACATAAACTTTGTGGTTTTCTTCCGTTTTCCCTCATATTTGAGCAGTCTGTTTGCACGAGCAATTATTTTTTCAAATAATATTTATTATTTTCAGTAAATAAGCATAATACAAAAGAATTAACAATAACGAAAACAAACAGAACATAAAACAAAAAAAGATAGAAAAAAGGGAAAAAATAAGAACATACAATACAGCATAATGCCACTTAATTAACTACAATTAAGTACCATCCATCTTCATAAACATAGTATTTGACTTCCTCGAGTCCCTTCCATCTGGATTTCGTAGTAATTATCTGTAGCAGTTTCCAATATCAATATTTCAAAAAACCAAATCACAGTCATAATCATATTACATCACTTTCCTTATCGTGAGTAATTCTTTGCCCAGTGAGCATGTGAATAACTTGAAATACATTTGTACCTTTGTTTTCGAACAGCTTAGCTCTCAAACGTTTTGGCTCCCAAACGCCGCAAACCCGAAAGTGAATGTTCCGGTTTGCGAACTATTTTTGGAAGCTGGGTGTCTGAAGGGCTAACACAGCAGGAGCTTCCTGCAGCCAATCAGAAGCCACGCTTTGGTTTCCGAATGTTTTGGAAGTGGATTGTGCACTTCTCTGAATTTCGCGATGGAACTATTGGCCCGTTAAAAAATGCACCCAAATGCTTAAACACATATTTAGAAATATGTAAAATAAGTTACACACAGGTCTTGCTATCCGAACACAATGCATTCTCCAAGAATCATTTTTCTGGCAAGTGTTCACATAGCGAGTTGATGATTTCCATTGATTTCTATGGGAACATTTCCAATGCATTCCTGGTCATGGAATTCTGACCCCAAAATGACCAAAACAAAAAAGCCCAGGAAAACCCTCTGAAATTTGCAAAAGGCAAATGGGGAAAGAAAAAATGCTCTCTTGTTGTGTGATCTCTCCCCCTCCCTCCCCTTTACCAGCAAAACACCCCAAAGTAGGGCTTGTTAAAAGCTGCTTATTTGTTTACAGTACTACGCATAGGTCTGGCTGTTGGGATATCTGAATCTGCAGTGTGCATAGCGAGGTTTGGGTGCTAATTCCTCGTGTTTGGATAAGTGAATTTTCATACAATGAGCGTTTGGATAGCAAGACCTGTGCGTACATATTTTCTGTTAAAATTTAACGACATATTTAAGTGTGAAATTTCTTACAGACTTTTTTTAAAAAACACAAATTAATGTAGAAATAAGATGAAACAGATTTTCACATGTGAAATCGACATGGCATGGAAATAGGCTGATTCCTCTGTCCCTAATCTGAACCAAACGAAAAAACAGCAAAAGATAGACAATTACTATGGAACAGCACTGAGGATAAAGCCCAAAGCCACAAAATATGCATTATGTGGTTTTTGTACAAAAATTCCTGGGCGCACGTTATTTTGTGTGTTACAAAGAGAGCACTGAGGTGCTAGATCATGTCCAGCAACCTTTATCCCACCCCACCCCCGGCTGCATTTCCCAAAGGGAATGAGTCACAGTAGTCAAAATGCCTTTTTCTTGTAAATGGGAAGGCCTGTGAAGTATTAGCATCGCAGTTTGACAATTGGGCTCATCTAACAGGAAAAGCTTTCAGCAAAGTATGCCTGGATGGCTGGCAAGTTGTCAAATCAAGCTGAAGGAGGGGACAAAGAAGAAGGTCATCTTCTCTCTGTGTGACAAGCTGTTTTCCCTTGATAAAGTTCATCAGCGAAATGTATTTGGAAAGAGCCTTGCAATTACAGCTGTGCAGAATGCATATACATGGGAATAGCCCTTCCTATAAAAGAAGGAACTCACCAACAGAAGAACAGACCACAAAAAGACGTAGTGACTTGTACCCGTTTGAAATCAATTGTTCCAATCTAAAGCCCGTTGTACACAAATGGATGTGCAGAATTTAATTGCTGCCGCATTCTGGAAAGAGATTTGTTTTGGCTGGGTAGTTTTGCTTTATTAGACATTCTCAAAAGAGAGGGGTAGAGGAGAAGCAAGGCTGCTTTTCTTGTGATAAAGGTAAAGGTACCCCTGCCCGTACGGGCCAGTCTTGACAGACTCTGGGGTTGTGCGCCCATCTCACTTAAGAGGCCGGGGGCCAGCGCTGTCCGGAGACACTTCCGGGTCACGTGGCCAGCGTGACATCGCTGCTCTGGCCAGAGCCAGAGCCAGAGCCAGAGCCGCATACGGAAACGCCGTTTACCTTCCCGCTGGTAAGCGGTCCCTATTTATCTACTTGCACCCGGAGGTGCTTTCGAACTGCTAGGTTGGCAGGCGCTGGGACCGAGCAGTGGGAGCGCACCCCGCCGCAGGGATTCGAACCGCTGACCTTTCAATTGGCAAGTCCTAGGCGCTGAGGCTTTAACCCACAGCGCCACCTGCGTCCTTTCTTGTGATAGCCATGTGTAAACTCTACTTTTCAGCATTCTGCCATAAGCTCCAATACAATGGACCCTCTATATTATATTTCATGAACTGTGCTGTGTATAGTCAGTGGACATAGGTGGCGCTGTGGTCTAAACCACTGCTGACCCAGTTCAGCTACTGATTGATTGAATGTGTGACTGCCGTACATTGTTTATTGCTTTCATTTTATGGATCAGTGGTCTCGTTAGAGAGTAAAATTCATGTTAAATTGCTGTTTTGGGGGTTGTTTTTAAAAGTATGGAACGGATTAATCCATTTTGCATTACTTTCTATGGGAAAGTGTGCCTTGGTTTTGGAACGCTTTGGTTTTGGAACGGACTTCCAGAATGGATTAAGTTTGAGACCAAGGTACCACTGTAAATAAAAGAAGCAAAGGGCTCTATAAGCCTTCCAGAACTTGGAGCCCAAGAGGACCTCATTTTGAGATGCAGCAACGTACCTTCATGTCTTATGTAGCTATCGCTATTTCTTCCATGCTTGCAATATTTCCAGTGTACTCAGTGTCATTCTAGGATGCAGCGAGCATGCTGAAAAGATAGCTCAACCCCCCCCAAAAAAAAGTCTGAGATTGCTTTTGCAATTCAATGGAGGCTAAACCGTTGGTGGAATAGTTTATTTATAACATTCGTCTTCGTCAATTTGCACCCCTGGCGTAAGGCATGGTCTCTGTGGGACTTATTAGGACCAGCATCCTAGCTCTGCCTTATTTCCGCCAACATACACGCTTGATTTTCAGGTTCCCTTCCTCAAAATTTACACACTTTCTGCCTAACTTCTCCCTGTGGATTCCAACAAATCTGAACCCACACATGCATAGCAGCCAACACTTCCATAGCAATAAAAGCCACGCAGGGCCATGAGAAACCGGCAAGAAACTGGGTGGCTCTCTAAATGTTGTTGTTTTAAAAAATCTGTCCTACCCCCCCCCCCCGAGGACTGAGCTTAAAATGCTGTATCATGAAGTCATCTGGGAATAACTGCTGCCTCAGTTTGCAGAACTTATTCTGCTTCTGTTAGTCATGGGGAAGCTCCCAGAGAAATAAGCTGCAAATAGGAACAAAACATGGGCCATTTCAGGAATCACTGCGGACTCACTCACAGTGACCCCGGCCCCAGGGAACAAAGGCCTGGACAATTGCTTGCGTGCAACTTAAAAATGAAGTAGATTTGTAATTTAGCCTTGAGAGTAGATGACATCAGCTGCCAATTATCCTATAATATTATACAATTCATTGGAAACAAGGCGGTGCAGCGGTCAATTTTAAAGTGCAAGAGTTCATGGTGACGACCTCCACAGACACATCGCCAAGGATAGTTTACAGTCACATCCCAAAGAGCAATCCAAAAATGCTATATACACACACACCAGGCAAAGGGTCTTCTCGGCAGTGGTGCCCTTCCACCAGATGTCAGGGAGATAAAGAATCACTGGTGGAGGAAGAGGAATATGGGGGGAGCGCACCACCCCCAGCAGCGCGATCCCGGTGGGATGCCATAGTGGTTGTTCCCCTGCCCGCACTGGGCACCACGCCCCTGCAGGCGGCATGCCATGCCCCCAGGACACACACCATGCCCCTGTGGGTGGCGTGGTGCCACACCCCCGGGACGCACACCAGCCCCGCCCCCACCTGCTCTCCGCCCCCCGGTGCCGGAGCATGAAACTCCGCCACTGTAAAGAATTACACAACGTTTAGAAAACATCTGAAGACAGCCCTGTTTAGGGAAGTTTTTAATGTCAGGCATTTTATTATTTTTTTATATTTTGCTGGAAGTTGCCCAGATGGGCAGGGTATAAACAATAAAATTATGGTGATGAGTATGATGATTTATTGGGTTCCACACAGTCACAAAAACAAAAGAGCCACAAAAACAAAAACGCAAAATAAATAGGAATAACAGACAGATCTTAGTGCAACACTCAAAACAGAAGTGTGGTACTCAAATCGGAACACTCAAAACGGAGCATGTTCGACTTCCGAAAAAAGTTCACAAACTGGAACACTTACTTCCGGGTTTGCAGTGTTTAGGTTCCATGTTGTTTGAGAACCAAGGTACCACTGTATTTATATTTAGTGGAATATTCTAATTAATGCTTCTTTTTTAAAAATAAGTAACAGCAATTGTTGGGCATCAGGCCCAAATGCATCTGCGGTTGGCGTGTTAGTTTTTAAAAGAAAAGAAAGAAAATTGTCATCCATATCTAGCACCAGCTCAAAGGTATGTGAGGCTGGGTCTATGGCTTAGGGATAGGGCCCTGAAGCTATTTACTGAGCAGCGGACAGTCTAGTTGGGTGGAGGCACTAACCCAGGCATAGGCAAACTCGGCCCTCTAGATGTTTTGGGACTACAACTCCCATCATCCCAGACCACTGGTCCTGTTAGCTAGGGATGACGGGAGTTGTAGTCCCAGAACATCTGGAGGGCCGAGTTTGCCTGTGCCTGCACTTGCCTGACCTCACAGCAAGGGTGTCACTGTTGTTTACTAGGAGTGCAAGGGGAAGACAGCAGCCTGGTCAGTAAGGTGCAGACACACCAGCAGAGCCAATGCAGTTCTCCTGCAGGTATGTGTTTGCACCACACAACACTCCCCACCATCTCAACTAGCTCCCCACCACGACTCCTGGTACCATACCCTCCAAGTGTCCCTGTTTCCTAGGGACAGTCCCGGAATTACAGAAGGCATCCCGGTTTCTGATTTGATCCCGGAACATCCCGGTTTTATTTTTTCCTCCCTCCACATCTCAGAGAACAATTAAAAGGTTCGAGAGGCTAGGAGGGTGGCAACACGAGAACGGGCCTTCACTGCAGTGGCTCCCTGCCTGTGGAATGCTCTCCCCAGGGAGGCTTGCCTGGTGCTATGGTTATAGATCTTTAGATACTAGGCAAGAACTTTCCTTTGCAACCAGGCCTTTGACTGACATCCAAGGCCCTTTTAAAATGTGCTGGGGGGGGGGGAATTATTAAGTTGTTTTTGTTTTTATTTGTGTTATGTATTTTGAGTTTTTATGGTGTGATATTACCTTGTGAATTGCTATAAGACCTGCAGGTATAGGGCAGTATAAAAAATTAAATATAATAATAATAATAATAATAATAATAATAATAATAAGCAGTTCTTGAAGATTTTTTATTCAAAGGGTGCGCTCACAGAACTCCGCCTTCACAAAACAATAAAGGGACACACAACCCTGGGGGAAATGTCTAAGGTCTATCTAAGAGCAGCTGCTTTCTTTTAAACTGCACCTAATTCCCAAATTGGCTTTTTAAAAACTTGGTCCTGTATCAATTTGTGGCCTGTCAGCTTCTTACTAGGAAACTGCAAAAACTGTGGGTGTTGGCTTTAGATCTGGATGTTCCAGTGAGTCTGTTGAATTTATGACTCCCTGGTGGGTTTTTTTCTGGGGCGATGCTGCCCTCTGGAGAATATTTGGTGCTCATCAGCATTCAGGTACGACGTGGCACATTTTACATATCCGTAACCCCCTGCAAGAAAACAGGCATGCATTTAGAGCCCAAGTGGCATTTGCATAATTTTTTATTTGTTAGATTTCTTACCTACCCTTAACCAGAAGGCTCCAGGGGAGGTTACGTCAATGAAATGGGCAATCTTGAAACAAAGAAAACGGCTGCAACTATACAACAGAAAAAGTGTAAGAACAGGCTCAATATACAGTGGTGCCTCGCAAGACGAAAAGAATCCGTTCCGCGAGTCTCTTTGTCTAGCGGTTTTTTCGTCTTGGGAAGCAAGCCCATTAGCGGCTTAGCGGATAAGCGGATAAGCGGATAAGCGGCTTAGTGGCTTAGTAAAAGGGGGGGGAGGGAAAAAAAGTTGGAAAAACTCGCAAGCCCATAGGGAAATTCGTCTTGCGAAGCACCTCCAAAACGGAAAACCCTTTCGTCTAGCGGGTTTTTCGTCTTGCGAGGCATTCGTCTTGCGGGGCACCACTGTATAAAACAATTATATTTTTTAAAAATTTTAAAAATCAGTGTATAAAAACAATGCAAATGTTGAAAAACAATTCCACATATAAAAACAGTTAAAAATACTGGAATAGGTGTCACACTGTCTAATGCAGGGGTTGGCAACCTAAGGCCCATGGGCCACAAACGGCCCATGGGGGTCATTTATCCGGCCCACGAGCCACCCCAGAACCAAGCCACCAGCTCAGCAAGTCCCCATGCACTGCACTAAACCAGTGCAGAGCAACTTGGGGACTTGCTTTCATGGTTCCAGAAATCGCATCTGCACATGCGCAGATGCCGGAAATCGCGTCTGCGCAGACACCAGAAATCGTGGGCATGTGCGCTCATGTGCACGTGCGATCTAGCCCACGGAGGGATTTCCACTGGAGTGAACTGGCCCAGGCAAGGTAAACCTTGCCGACCCCTGATCTATTGTAATCCACAAATGCTGATCTATATTTCAGTTTTGTGTAGCATGGCTTGAACACCCAGGTCTCTCTCTTACCTATCAGTGGTAAAAGGTAAAGTAAAGGGACCCCTGACCATTAGGTCCAGCCATGGCCGACTCTAGGGTTGCGGTGCTCATCTCGCTTTATTGGCCGAGGGAGCCGGCGTACAGCTTCCGTGTGGCCAGCATGACTAAGCCGCTTCTGGTGAACCAAAGCAGCGCACGGAAACACCGTTTACCTTCCCGCCGGAGCTGGAGTTGGAAATGGCGTTTATAAGTGGATTATGATATGCTGAACTTTCCTTCATCTTCCTCCAGGTCCTGCTTGGCCCCCACTGAAACTGGGCATGTCCATCTGTGCCTTCAAAGCAGATGGTGGACCCTGCAAAGCATTGCATGTCCGGTATCACTTTGACATCCAAACCCGCCAGTGTGAAATCTTTAACTATGGTGGATGCGAAGGCAATGAAAACAACTTTCTGACTCTAGAGGAGTGCCAGCTAAAGTGCATAGTACCAGGTCAGTACATATCTTCCTCCATTTCTCTCTTTCTTTAGGTTAAATGCAGCACATTTTCCTCCCATCGGATCCTTATAAGAAATGTTATTTCACTTTATGAATTGGTACCTGGGTTTGCTTTTCTCCCACTTCTCTCCCCTCTTTCTTTCCCCCCTATATTTTAAGACAGTCTTTTTTAAACTGATTGCATGTTAGCGCTTCCAGGAGCCTTTTTGCTGAAGTGAAAATACTTTATATACGTAAACAAATAACTGATACATCACCTCATGTCTGGGACATGGGTGGCGCTGTGGTCTAAACCACAGAGCCTAGGGCTTGCCGGTCAGAAGGTTGGCGGTTTGAATCCCTGCGACGGGGTGAGCTCCTGTTGTTTGGTCCCAGCTCCTGCCCACCTAGCAGTTCGAAAGCATGTCAAGGTGCAAGTAGATAAATAGGTACCGCTCCGGCAGGAAGGTAAACAGAGCGCTGCTCTGGTTTGCCAGAAGCGGTTTAGTCATGCTGGCCACATGACCTGGAAGCTGTCTGCAGACAAACGCTGGCTCCCTCAGCCTATAGCTCGAGATGAGCACCACAACCCCAGAGTCATCCACAACTGCACCTAACGGTCAGGGGTACATTTACCTTTACACTTCATGTCTAGTATTGGAGGCAGCCAATAGGAGCAGCAGGTTTTCAAATGGCAGGACTGACTGCCATGTTGTTTGCATCAGAGGGCATCAGAGGAGGGAGGGAAGGAAAGAGGGACAGAGGCCAGTGTCGCCCATGACATCCCTGACCATCATTCAAGGCACGCAAGTGAGCCATGGCACAATGGTTGAAAACCACTGGTTTAGACTCTAGAGGCTGACAACTGGATGTCAGCTTCCTCTTTAGAACTCAACAGGGAAGCAGAATTAGTGCCTCTGCTTCTTGCTGGCTCTGGCATAGCTAGCCATGTCCTCTGTTGCCACCTATGGTGGGCCTCCCTGCCTTTCACCCTACCAGTTCTAATGAGCGCACTCATTAGACTCTTACATGCATAGTTTTTAAACTTAATTCTTCATCAAAGGCTTATCACGATGACTGAAAAAGTGAACTGCTCCCACTGAAATTGGTTCCCTTGGAAGTGACAACAGATTACCCTGAAGCCCTTAACTCTGGTGTGGAATGGGACCATTTCACAAGTGTCGGTCATCACTGTGACAAGCATGTGGCGTGTGAACCAAACTCAGACAATGCAGTGCTCACACAAGTGAATCATTTCAAAGGCAAAATGTCAGCTGTGTTTGGAGCATCCTTTTAGCAAAAGAGGAAAAGAGCAAAGCGAATGTGATTATTATCAGGCCAACGGAAAGCTAAGAGCTGCTTAAAGCATTTGGCTCAATTCTTGGATATGAAGAAAAGCGTGGGAAAGCCCATTAAAACATAGCATTATAGCACACTGTTTCTTAAACTGATGGGGAGGACTGACAACTTGCCCCCTAATGTGCCAGGAATGGGTATCATTCGTGAAGCATCCCACCCACTTTGACTAGCGCCATTATAGCAGGTTGCCCTTTTTCCCTTCCATGTGATCATGAAAGCTGCAACACAGCAAATACACACATCAACACAAACACACACAGTACTGGCAACACTTGTAGGCCAGCAAATTCAAATTGCAGATTAGCTTTTGACAATCAGCCAGGAAATTCATTGTGTATGGGTTAGGCTCGTGTGTTGGAACACTCCAGCTGGTCTCTGGATTCAGGTTGCAGCTGAAATATCAAATCCTGTTACTGCTCTCATTCACTCCTCTTCTTGCATTAATGTCAACATGCCTAGTTGTCCACAGCTGTTGGTACTTCACGTGAGCCTTACTCCTGATCAAATGTCACCTCTGAAAAAATTAAGATGACATGGCTGCACATAAAACAATATTCATGCTGGGGCAGATTTGATTGAATCTACTATTAAATCAGTTAGATGGTTGCTGCAATCCTATGCCTTAAAAAAGGTAAAGGACCCTTGGATGGTTAAGTCCAGTCAAAGGCGATTGTGGGGTTGCAGCATTCATCTTGCTTCAAGGCGAGGGAGCCGGCATTTGTCCACAGACAGCTTTCCAGGTCATGTGGCTAGCAGGACTAAACCAGTTCTGGTGCAATGGGACACTGTGATGGAAACCAGAGTGCACGAAAATGCCTTTTACCTTCCCACCGCAGCGGTACCTATTTATGTACTTGCACTGGTGTGCTTTCGAACTGCTAGATTGGCAGGAGCTGGGACAGAGAATGGGATCATGTGCAGCATTTCTAAAATAAAATATGGAATTTTGGTTAGATAAATACTCTGGAACCATGAGAAATGGTTCAGTGCTATGGGATATATCATTATGGGCAAATATATATACTTTTTTTTAGTAAATGCTATCCCCCCCCCCCCAGGTCTACACTAAAAACATTTTGTTTCGATTTCAGATGTGCCTGAGAAGAAAAAGAGATCAAGATCTCAGACAGGTAACTGAAAGAAATGTGTTCTATGTGTGTTACCTGTGTTTTCTTTCATTTTAGCTACTGCTGATTTTAATCATCTTTTTGATACTTTAAAATACATCTTAGCTGGTTTTTTAATCAATGTTTTAGTTTTGTGATCCTCAGCAGCAGAAAATACGTTGCATGCTTGCTTTGCTCCTATTTGTCTCCCACGCCTTGCCAAAATGCTTAAATTGAGTTAGATCTTGCCCACTTTTGGTAAACTGCAGTAAGTCCTTCATTAATGGCTATATTGGATTATCTGACACTTTCTCCCCTCAAACAATCTCCATTCGCAGGAAAGCCTCCTTACTGCCTTCTGGAGAATGACCCCGGTATCTGCCGAGGATTAATTACCCGGTATTTCTTCAACAAGGAGTCGATGAAGTGTGAGAAGTTCCAGTATGGTGGTTGCCTAGGAAACCAAAACAACTTCCATACTTTGAAAGAATGCCAAGATACCTGTGAGGACAACCGTAAGTGGCCTTGTCTTCTGGTACTGTATCTTACAATATCCCTTAGTGCCCATAGTAGATGGTATGATGGTTATACCATATCAAGAAAGTCCAATCTCTACCTGAAACCATGATGTCCACCATGTCTCTTTTCCATTGAAGATGGATTTTGTTGTACTTACATCACACATTGTCCATCAGTTATCCTTTTCCTAAAGACTTCCCAGTCCATCTCTCTGTGGCGTTCTATGCAAACCCTGATCTGTTGCATATTCTGATCTTCCAGCCAATTTTGTCTCAAGTCTTCCCATATTTGATATTATCTGCTGCTCATAGGTTTATTCTCACTTGGAGATTTGATCGAATATTATACCTTCTAAAATATTCTCCCAAGCATTTCCACTCTTCTTTTAGCCTCATCTTTATTCTTATTTTCATGGTCATAGATGCTAGTTCTGTATATTCTATCAATTTGTTCTGCCATATTTCTTTTGTAGGTACCTCTTTTCCTTTCCATTTTTGGGGCCGTCTCTTTTATGCCAACAGGCCTTTGCGATTGTTTAAAATATCTCTCTGAGTAGCCTGTGGCTTTAATGATTGCTCGGTATTGCTTTTAAACTTTTGTATGTCACTGAGGTTGTGCAAGAGGGTGGCATACAAATACAGTCGTACCTTGAAAGTTGAACAGAATCCATTCCAGAAGTCTGTTCGATTTCCAAAATGTTTGGAAACCAAAGCGCAGCTTCTGATTGGCTGCAGGGGCCGATTTGTTCAGGAGCCAAGGCATTTGAGATCCAAACTATGACTGTACTTTATAAGTAAATAAATAGGATCGCACTGCATGTTCCCATTCAAATCAGTGGGACTTAAGTCACAACTAACTTGGCCAATTGATTTTAATGGTACCTAAGCTCAACAATAGTGATATATGGAAGTGAGAGCTGGAAGAAGACTCCCTGGAAAAGACCCTGATGTTGGGAAAGATTGAGGGCACAAGGAGAAGGGGACGACAGAGGATGAGATGGTTGGATAGTGTTCTCGAAGCTACCAGCATGAGTCTGACCAAACTGCGGGAGGCAGTGGAAGACAGGAGTGCCTGGCGTGCTCTGGTCCATGGGGTCATGAAGAGTCGGACACGACTAAACGACTAAACAACAACAAGCTCAACAAATTGGGGCTGCAGTCCTTCCCCCGTTTACCTAGGAGTAAGCTCTTTCAACTCTGTGGCACTACCTTCCAAATAAACATGGTTAGAATTGCACTGTTACTCTGGATCCAGCCCATTGTTTTCCTCTTAGTCTCAGGGCAAGTCAAAGAGGAAGAGGAAGTGATTTAATCCTCAGTGAAGAAGTTGGAGGAAGAAATATAAAGTATCAGAATTCTGCACTGCTGAATTTCAAACGGGAATAAACCTTTTGTAAAATGTAACATAAATCAGCCTAAAAGAGCAACTTATGCTTAAATAAAATAGTGAGAAGATGGTTTCAGATAAATCCCTCTTACTATATGAGTTATATGTCAGTCATTGTTTTCTCTACTAATTTTGCACACTTCTTAAAAGCTTCTTTTATCATTGTTTCATCCCTTTTAGTTCATTCTCCCAATTCATTGCAAATAACCGACATGCTGGTTAGCACAACGAATAATACTACTCCAGTTGTAAAGCAAGGTATGTATTCAAAATTTAGCATTAAGTGCGAATTATGGGGTTCTCTCATCAGCATGAGAAGAGATTCAAAGAGGCATTAAGAATTCTCTATTGTTGTATTTGTCAGTTATGAGCATGGAAATGGGAATAAACTACCACTTTTGTCAAGTGTAAGTGAAATGTAAATGAACCTAAAATAGAAACTTATTTCCATGATACCTTTCTCTCCTGTATGGCACTGATATGCAAATATGTTTTGATAAAACATACCAAAAAAGCTCAGGCTTGATGCGAATATATATGGTTGCATCAAGATTCTTTTTGGTGGAAGATGGTCAATGTGCAGAAGTGCATGCGCATTTAAAAAAATTATTTTTTTCAGTTTTTTAAAGATATTTTAACAACAATACAAATCCAGTGTTACAATAAACATGAATAGTTTGACTTCCTCCCGCCCTGTTTGAGGTTTCTTATATTATTTTAGTTTCTGACACTGCATTTTCTTCATTATTCCTATTATTATTTAATCCTTGATTTCTCCTTGAATTTCGTTTTAACTGTTTGGTTTAAGTTAACCCTGCTAATCAGCTTCTATGTGTACAATAACCTTTCACATTTCCCCCAGGCTCTGATAAAGTCTTTCTCCTCTTGGTTTCTTATAGCTCCCGTAAACTTTGCCATTTCAGCATAATTCATTTGGTTGATACACAATCTTCTTTCCATCTCTGAGTGTTAAGCATCCTGGTCTCTGTTGTAGTATAAAGGTAAAGGGACCCCTGACCATTAGGTCCAGTCGTGACCAACTCTGAGGTTGTGGTGCTCATCTCACTTTATTGGCCGAGGGAGCCGGCGTACAGCTTCCGGGTCGTGTGGCCAGCATGACTAAGCCGCTTCTGGCGAACCAGAGCAGTGCACGGAAACACCGTTTACCTTCCCGCCAGAGTGGTACCTATTGATCTACTTGCACTTTGACGTGCTTTCGAACTGCTAGGTTGGCAGGAACAGGGATGGAGCAACGGGAGCTCACCCCGTCGTGGGGATTCAAACCGCCAAACTTCTGATCGGCAAGTCCTAGGCTCTGTGGTTTAATGGGTGCCTCCGAGGGCCACATGTACAGCAATGGGTGGGGGGTGCTCAGGGGCCACCAAACATACACAAACTCTCTCTCTCACTCACTCACTTAACAGATGCCCATATACTCATTCAAAACACACATAATTGTTTTGCAATCCTCCAGCTACAGTGGTACCTCGGGTTAAGAACTTAATTCGTTCTGGAGGTCTGTTCTTAACCTGAAACTTTTCTTAACCTGAAGCACCACTTTAGCTAATGGGGCCTCCTGCTGCCCCCACACAATTTCTGTTCTCATCCTGAAGCAAAGTTCTTAACCCGGGGTAATATTTTTGGGTTAGGGGAGTCTGTAACCTGAAGCGTATGTAACCCGAGGTACTACTGTACTTATCTGGGAGTAACCCCTGTAAATCCAGTAAGACTTAATTTGGAGTAGACATATATAAGTCTATTTTTAGTGCTGTTGTCGTTTTGCTGCGGATTGCTGTGGATCTGCGCTTTCTGCCTCTGGGAATCGCAAGCCAGGAAAGTGCTTTTGAGCTCAGGTCCTGCTTGCTGGAGCAGTGGGAGAGAGGAACTGGCGACAAAGGTCTGCAGAAGGCCTCTCCCCTTGCCAAGCCCCTCTTTGCTGCCAGGCCGGAAGGGAGCTTCATCCCCGGGCTGGCATGGTGGCAAGGCCTCACAAAGCCTAGTCACCCCACTAGGCTGGGGCAAGCTTTGGGAAGGGCTTCTCCTTAAGAAGTGCTTTCCGAAGCTCCCCCGCTTAGGGAGAAGCCCTCATGGAGCCTCATGACACCCCCCCCCTCCACCTCATTACAGTGGCACAGACCCACCAAGTTTATGAGGCTGAGGCCTCTACAGCCCTCTGATGTTCAGGCCCCCCAATCTTGAGGGGACAGAGGAGGCCTGGTGGGATGTTGCCCCAATGCTGTGCAGCCCTGGCATGGTGTCTGGTTGGCCTCTGCCAATGCAACATTCGCCATGCACGCACACAGCTCTGCAATGTTGAGCGCAACTTGGCTCCCGAGCAGTGGCAGCAGGGAGCATTTTGATTTGAGCACTGAAGCATCTCAGACCACCCCTGGTCTTGGGTTTGGATTGCTCCTTCAGTAAGTTGTTGTTGTTGTTTAGTCGTGTCCAACACCTGTCTTCCACTGCCTCCCACAGTTTGGTCAGACTCATGTTTGTGGCTTCAAGAACACTGTCCAACCATCTTGTCCTCTGTCATCCCCTTCTCCCTGTGCCCTCAATCTTTCCCAGCATCAGGGTCTTTTCCAGGGACTCTTCTCTTCTCATGAGGTGGCCAAAGTATTGGAGCCTCAGCTTCATCTGTCCTTCCACGATCTGCCTTAGCTCAATTCCTTTTTATCTTAGACCTTTGCTAGTTTCTCTTCTAAAAGCCATATTTTAAGGAGCTGCTGCAAGTACTCCTCCGTGAGTCTTCGCTGTACTGGAGATTGAGGCTTGTCGTTTTTGTGATTCACAGTGGTGCGGAAGGCAGAAAGCAACAGCTGGGGAAAGACGGATCCCTTTCGCCATGTTTTCCTGCTGGCGATCTGCACTTGCGCTCACATGTACTTCTGGGGACCGGCGTGTAATGTGTGGATAGTGATTAGAAAACAAGGAATGAACATGCAAGCCACACAATAAGATGTCCTTGAAATGTTTTGAGTGTGCACATGATTGGAAACCGTTGCATTAGTTTATTTATTTTGCACCGTGGGCTCCATTTGCCATAAACTCAGGAAACCACTCAAGCTGCAGTCAAACATCCCAATGATGGAAGAAAGCCATTTGTGTTAGAAATAATTGAGTGGCATTATGATAGGGTTGCCATATTTCAAACAGTGAAAATCCAGACGGAAAAGTTGTTGAGCTGCTGCTGATGGCAGTATTCTGGACGTATGGCAACCCTACATTATGACAAATCAGTACTTTATTCTTTTATTTCTTTTTTTAAATAGAAAAGGAGCAATTTCTACCTCCGGTATGTGTTTCAATGCCTCAACCTTAATTGTCTGCTTTGTGATACACGTGTTTCATTTCATCCTGTCTTTTGAAACACACATTCAAGAGATAAAAGTAAAGGTAAAGGGACCCCTGACCATTAGGTCCAGTCATGACTGACTCTGGGGTTGCGGTGCTCATCTCGCTTTATTGGCCGAGGGAGCTGGCGTACAGCTTCCGGATCATGTGGCCAGCATGACTAAGCTGCTTCTGGAGAACCAGAGCAGCGCACGGAAATGCCGTTTACCTTTCCACTGGAGCGGTACCTATTTATCTACCTGCACTTTGACGTGCTTTCGAACTGCTAGGTTGGCGGGAGCAAGGACTGAGCAACGGGAGCTCACCCCGTCATGGGGATTCAAACTGCCGACCTTCTGATTGGCAAGCCCTAGGCTCTGTGGTTTAACCCACAGTGCCACCCACGTCCCAATTCAAGCGATAGCCATGAGTAAAAAGGCACGGCCAACCGGTACCAGATGCAGGGAAACACTTGCAGCCATGTCTGTAAAACATGCTCATTCATATCCACAGTGAAAAACGGTGGAAATCTGCATTTTATTTTATTTTTACAAAACCCTGGTAAAGGATTGTACATAATGAGAGTGCCCAGATTTCAGGAAAGAATCATTCCACTCTGGTCTGAGTACTGCTTTTACAGCTTTATTAAGACTTTTTCATGATGCAATAAAAAGAAACAAACTATTCTAAAGAAAAAGGAGTTTAGAAAAAGAGAAGAAAAAGAGCTAGAAGAATGAAAGGTCCTCTCTCACGATATATCCTAACTATTACCCCATGCGGACAAAGATGCAAACTCTCAGCTCTCACCTGGAAGTGCCCCTTTCTCTGCCCAGCCTCCTACCCTGGGAGATCTCCTCTTCCCTTCCTCTCGCAAAGGTATTCCGCCAACTATCCGTCGTCTCCATCGCAGACAGCGTACTGCAGGCAGAGATGCAGGTGGCGCTGTGGTCTAAACCACTGAGCCTCTTGGGCCTGCCAATCAGAAGGTCAGCGGTTCAAATCCCCATGACAGAGTGAGCTCCCATTGCTCTATCCCAGCTCCTGCCAACCTAGCAGTTTGAAAGCAAACCAGTGGAAGTAGATAAATAGGTACCGCTGCGGCGGGAAGCTAAACGGTGTTTCTGTGCGCTCTGGCTTCCATCACAGTGTTCTGTTGCACCAGAAGCGGTTTAGTCCTGCTGGCCGCATGACCCGGAAAGCTGTCTGTGGACAAATGCCAGCTCTCTCAGCCTGAAAAGCGAGATGAGCTCCACAACCCCATAGTCACCTTTGACTTGATTTAACCATCCAGGGGTCCTTTACCTTTACTGCAGGCAGAGACATACCAGAATAGGAGGGCAACCAGGATCAATTGCAACACATGAGTCAGCGCACTACGCCACCCTCCTGGCTGCAGGGGTGCCAGGATAGAGCAGGCAGAGTGGCACGGGGTTTGCAGGAAGCACTGGATTGGGGGTAGCAAGTGCAGATCTGTGTGAACTTGCGCCCCCTACTGCCAGGACTGTGCTTTGCTAGCCAGTGGCCTGCCCCACCCCAGTATTATTATTATTTTGCTGCGTTATGAACATGCGACACCAGATGGTGCTCTAGGGCAGTCAGACGGGTGGGGTGCAAATAAATAATAATAATAATAATAATAATAATAATAATAATAATAATAATTGTCAGTGCTTTTTTCTGGGGGGATGCAGAGGGACACATACCCCTAAACATTTTGTGAATCTTAAGTTTGACCTCATTGAGGGTCAGTATTTCAATATGAGTAGGAAAATGAGAGTACCCCTAAACATTTTTTATAGAAAAAAAACACTGATGATGATTATTTTTTATCAATCTATCCCCAATGGGATTTTACATTGAGAGCTCTTATAGTGTTTCTTTTTATAGTGTTTTTTATTATCAGTATAGATCCAGCCTTAGTTTGATCCAGGAGGGCCCCTTCTCGTGAGAAGTCTCTCTCCTTCTTTCCACACAAATATCTGAGATATTTCCGGATCATATGATTGTAGCTGCAAGAGGGTTTATTGCACAAAATGGAGGCCTGTAAGTAACACAGAAGGCGTGATGTTTGTGGATATTGTCGTGGCAACTGCACATTGTATAGTTATATGCACTCTTTCTGAGTTTGTCAAAGTCTGTAATTCTTTTATATCATATGAGATATAAAAGTTTACAGCATATTATTCTTTGAAGGAGAACTACTTGATGATGATTTACAGCTAGTATTTAACTCCGAGTAAGCTTGCTAAGATGTCTAAGACTGAATCAGATAAGTGCTGGAGGTGCAATGAGGTTGAGGGAACGATTTTTCATATGTGGCGGGCCTTTGAAAGGGTAAAAGAGTATTAGGAAATAATCCATAATGAATTGAAAATAATAAAAGTACTTTTCCAAAAAAAAAAAAAAAATCAGAGCCCTATTTGTTGGGGATAATTCAGATAGAAATTCCCAGGTTTCAAAAAAATGTTATTTATGTATGCCACTACAGCGGCCCATGTTTCGTTAGCCCCAAAATGGAAAACGAGTGAGGTCCCAACAAAAGAAGAATGGGAACTTAAATTGATGGAATATGTGCAGCTTGCGGACTTAACATATAGAATAAGAGAGCAATAAGAACATACGTTTAGAGAAGATTGGAAAATGTTTATTGAATATATGGGGTGAAATTGTGTACACTTGAAAACGTTGGCAGCATTAAGACAAATTCAACAGTGTAAATAAGTTTTGATGGATGTAATAATGGAATACTGATGGATGTAATAATGGAATACTGAAGGGTTTAGTTTATGTAAAATATGCAGGGATTTATGATATGCAAAATGAACCATGGAAAGAGACTAAGGGAAGTCATTGATATCTTACGATTGCTTAAATGAGTATTCAAAATTGCAAAACACAAAATTTAATAAAAATTATATATACAGTGGTACTCCAGTTGCGGACGGGATCTGTTCTGGAGCTCCGGTCAGATCCTGAGGTTTCCGCAACCAGAGGGACCACTTCTGTGCATTCACGCGGTGCAGTAGAGCACTTTTGCGCATGCGCACATGGTGAAAAACTTCCGGGTTTGCCGCTTTCACAACCCAAAGTTTATGCCACCCAAGGTTAAGCTAAGCCGAGGTGCTACTGTATATAAAAAGAAGAATTGGCCAAAGCACAGGACTGTTAGAATTCAGGTGTCAAATTTAATTTACTGAACCCCAAATTTATGAAATACTACCTGCCAATAAGCAATTAATTAATATCTTTGGACATCCTGGATGCATATTTTTCAAGCCTAAGAATTGGAAAGATTTGGATTACAATATATTGCAGAACTGTACATTTGGATTTACGTTTTGGATTTAATTCTGGATTACAACTACAAAACTGGACTAACTCTCATTTGCCGCCACTTTTTTGGAAAAGGAAAAGAACTATTGAAGAGTAGTACATAACCTTATATTAACTTTATATCAACAGTCTGTGCCGGTTTTTGTTTAATATCTGGTTTTAGTTTGGGGGAGAATTGTCCTGTTTGATATATGACATGCAATTTTGAATAAGTCTGGTTTTTTTACTGTTTTACAAGGACTGGTGGGGGGGAGGGAACGCTTTAAGGGTAAAGGGAAAATTTTATGGTTCAGCTTGGGAGTGGGAAAATACTTTCACTTCTGGGCTGAACTAATAAATGCAGGTGTGACCTTGAATAGATCAAAACAAAGGCATTCAATTATGGAAAAACTTTCTAGCTTAGATATGGCAGGCAAACAAGATACAGGAGCTGTCACAAGCAATGTTCTGACTCCCCACCCCCATCCCTTCCATGGGTCCCATTGAGCCTATTTTCAACTGCATATCAATACTTCTCCATTTATGTTTAACTTTCTGTTATCCATGCACCCTGTTATATTGCAAGTGTGTTTAAAACCCCAGCCAATGTTTTAACTTGCTGACAATGATCTTGTATATAAGGTATAAACTTTTCCCATTCTTTTTTAAACAATATATATATTTTCTTAGTGTTGGCAGAACACAAATCTTTTCACACAAATAAATAAATGAAAAGACTGAGTAGTAATCAGCCATTTGACCATCTCTTCTGAATGCGGACCATTCTGTCTGTTTCCAGATGATGCCACTGGGTTTTTTTCCTCCATCCTTCATTCTGTCCACGTTAATCTGCACTTTGAAAGAATACTTTTTCAGATACGTGTCTTCTTTCCAAATAACCTGCTGATAACTTAAATGCTGCACAGTTGACGAAGCCCAGCTGGGCGAAACAAGTGATTATTCTGGAATCTTTGTCTTTTTTCCTGCATGTGTCATTCTTGTTTTCTGCATGTGTCATTCTACCAAGTTTTTCGTCTGACACCTGCATACAAGGAACGCTAGAATTCTGAAAAGCATCTTCATGTGGAACACTACAAGACCGATATAAGAATTCCACACCGTGGATATTGCCAATATAAGAACTGAATAGATTGTATTTCCTGATCAATCTGCTGGACTTTAATTTCTCATAATATGTTTTGCTTATATGATAAGTTGGTCTATAGAACCATATATTTTGATATGATATGTTGAATCGCATTTAAAAAGAATGTATATAGTTACATGCAGCCTGTTAGGTTGTTGTGTTGTTATCAGTTTTGGAATTTACTTGACAAAGGGTTTGGTAGTGTTTTGAGAACTTAAATGCAGCAAGCAGAAGAGTGCATCTTTTTAAGAGGTGCCCAAACGCAATGGGGGCATTAACAATTTGGTGGACCCTTAATGAGCTTCTTCTTCCTCCTGTGCCCAGAGTCAGTCCTGCTCCCTTCCCTCTGTGTGATGCGCAGGGACAGAGGCCTTTGCAAAGCCAACGAGAAAAGGTTCTTCTACAATCTCACTACCGGCAAATGTCATCCGTTCAGTTACAGTGGCTGCGGCGGGAACGAAAACAACTTTACCTCTAGAAAGTCCTGCCTGCAGATGTGTAAGAAAGGTATAAACACAACAGTCTGAGGTATAAGGGTTAATATTTTTTCCTCCATGGGGGGACGGGAGTAACTATCTGATACACAAATCAAGCAGATTTAGACCTTTAAAAAATATTTATAGAAATTTGAAAAATAAACGATAATTCAACAACATTTAAAATTTAAAATTCAGTTCATCAACCTAGGACTTCCCCTTCCACCCCTCCATGGTTTTCCCCAAATTCCAATTCTTGCTGCATATTATAATTATTCTGTAATAAGGTTACCAGATTTTTTTCAAAGAATCCAGGGTTATTACTTTTTTTTAAGAGGGGGGAGGAGTTATTTTTTAAAAGTTATTAAAAAAATAAGAAGTAATATCTTCTCTTCTGTGGTCTCCTCTGTGCAAATCGAAATCCTTGCACTGATGGAACAAGCTAGTTGGGTACCAGCCAACATGAGGACCGGTCCTTGTTCCGAGGGGGGGGGGGGTTGCAAAATAGGATTAGACAGAAGAGAGTGGGAATACAGAGTGGGAATACATCTATGGGTAGGAAAACATAAGGCCCGGGGGCCAGATCCAGCCCAATCACCTTCTAAATTCGGCCCACGGATAGTGTGGGAATCAGCATGTTTTTACATGAGTAGAATGTGTCCTTTTTTAAATAATGCATCTCAGGGTTATTTGTGGGGCATAGGAATTCGTTCATCCCCCCCCCCCCCCCCGAAAAAAATAGTCTGGCCCCCCACAGGGTCGGAGGGATGGTGACTGGCCCCCTGCTGAAAAAGTTTGCTGACCGTTGATAATTTTTCACATCTATGTTTCTTGTTCCCTCCAGGTTTCCAAGGCAGAATGAAAATTCGCCGGAAGAGAAAAAAACAAGCGAAGCTGATAGATGGGGAAATTGTCATTGAAAGGATATAGCTTCCCTTCTACCATCTCTGCCTATCATTTGCATTTCCTGCCTTATTCACACATATTATTTATCGAGATTTTATGCTGCTGCTTTTGTGTTTCTTCTTTCTCCTGTACATTTTGTAGACGGCACAAACTGAAGCTTTCGCTGTTAAAACTAACACCGTGAGCCTGTCCTATGCTGGTTGCATAGACATCAGTGGGACTCCCCCCACCCCACATTTAAATGTTGTCCAGTTTCCATGGTTATAAGGCTCTGACCCTGAATTTTTGTATCCTTGGTATTCCCGATTTTCGTCTTTTGATAACCCATGTTAATCTGCGGTCATGACTAATCTACCATAATAATTGCTGCAAAGGCTATAAATTCTATTATATGGGCTTTGATAAAGAAGTGGCTTTGAAATTGCTGATGTACAAAGTAAACCTATGCCTGTCTGCTCAGAAGTAAGTCCTACTGAGGACTCAAGGAAGCTTGCTTGCAAGTGCAGAGGTACCTCGGTTTACGAACTTAATTCGTTCCGGAAGTCCATTCTTAAACCAAAGCATTCTTAAACTGAGACACGCTTTCCCTAGTGAGGCCTCCCGCCGCCAGTGCCCTTCCACCGTTCGGCTTCCATTCAGCTTCCAAGGCAAAGTTAGCTAACTGGAACACCTACTTCCGGTTTTGCGGAGTTCGTTCACCGAATAGTTCGTTAACAGGGCTGTTCGTAGACCAAGGTACCACTGTAAGTATATATTGGACTGTAGCCTTGCTCCTTATTATTTCCACTATAGTGGTGACAGTTTGTGGTCAACAGATCCAAAGACTAAAATTCACATCATCCCTGGCTATTGGCCGTTGCCTGTGTGACCTGGAGCAGATGTCCTGTCACTATTTTAGAAAAAAAGACAACAGGCAGAGGGATTGGTGTTTGTTAGGTTATGGAGTATAAAATTATACCTCATGTGCTTTTATAAAATAATGGCATTGCTATTGTCCAGTTTCACTTTTCTATATACTTTTGATAACTGTGTGATTCTGGAGCATTTGAATGGTATTTAGCAAAGGGAACTGGTGTCAAGGTAACATAATAGCTTTACTAGACACTCAGGAATCTGAGCTTTCTCATGATTCGTGAATCCTTTCAACAGCCGACTGCAAAACCAGCAAAAGCTCGGAAACAAGGAGGTTTGCCAGAAGAAACAATTGTTTGACGCTCTCCACCTCATAAAACTCGATATGCCCCCCCCTTTTTTGCTTGTAAATACTTGGTTCCATTTCTGTTTATTATGAAACTGAGTCATTAAAAAAAATCATAACAAAGTTCTGCTTTTAGTATAATGCCCCTTGAAGATGGTTTGGAAATTGCTTCTAGTGTAAAACATGGAAGGAGAACTTTGAGCAGAGCAGCAAGTTGGACTTGAGTTACACTGACCCCTTGGAAGCTATCCTGACTGCCTGTTTGCCACTAGGCCCAATTCAAGGTATTGGTTCTGACAGCCAACTGAGGCCTGTAGGGGAGGTTCTTTGCACGATCCTGCCAAAGGTTTTGGCCTATATGCAATGACCTGGCAGAGAGCCGTTTCTCTGTAATGGTCCCCCAATAAGGTAAAGGTAAAGGACCCCTGGATGGTTAGGTCCAGTCAAAGGCGACTATGGGGTTGCAGTGCTCATCTCACTTTCAGGCCAAGGGAGCTGGCGTTTGTCCACAGACAGCTTTCCGGGTCATGAGGCCAGCAGAACTAAACCACTTCTGGCACAACTGAACACCGTGACAGAAACCAGAGCACACGGAAACACTGTTTACCCTCCCACCACATCAGAACTTATTTATCTACTTGCACTGGCGTGCTTTCAATCTGCTAGGTTGGCAGGAGCTGGGACAGAGCAATAGCAGCTCACTCCGTCGTTCCGTCGTGGGGATTCGAACTGCCAACCTTCTGATCAGCAAGCCCAAGAGGCTCAGTGGTCTAGATGCAGACCCTGAATAACTCTCTCTTGCCATAGAAATATGGCTATTTCTTTGGCTGATGTGGTGCAGCAATAAACCTGTGAGCACATTTGCAAAGCTAAGCAGGGTCTGGTGTGGTTTCATATTGGATGGGGGACCATGTGTTGAGATGGTCTGCATTGCAGGGGGTTGGAATAGATGACCTTCACAGTCCCTTTTCCAACCCTACAATTCTAGGATTCTATGACCTTCCACCAACAGTTCAAGACATATCTCTACATAGGCATTTGCAAGGTGAGGGTTGGCTTCGATCTGCATTCAGGGGTTTTTGGATTTGATGCTGTGGTCTGTTTTGTTTACCTAGTTGTTGAAAGAACAAAGTGGGTCAGGGATGGAGAAGATGAGCTCCTGATGAGGCAACTGCAAAAAACTATGGGTGCATGTGGCCCTATAGATCTCAGCCAATGTTGAATAATTAACGATTGCTCCCTTAAAGGTAAAGGGACCCCTGACCATTAGGTCCAGTCTTGACCGACTCTGAGGTTGCAGTGCTCATCTCGCTTTATTGGCCGAGGGAGCCGGCGTGCAGCTTCCGGGTCATGTGGCCAGCATGACTAAGCCGCTTCTGGTAAACCACAGCAGTGTACAGAAACGCCGTTTACCTTCCCGCCGGAGAGGTACCTATTTATCTACTTGCACTTTGACGTGCTTTCGAACTGCTAGGTTGACAGGAGCAGGGACCGAGCGACGGGAGCTCACCCCGTTGCGGGGATTCGAACCGCCGACCTTCTGATCAGCAAGTCTTAGGCTCTGTGGTTTAACCCACAGCGCCACCCGCGTCCAATTACTCCCTTACTATCCAATAAATCAGAGGCTATAAAACACAAGAAAACTTGTTTGTATTAAGGTGTTGAATTGGATCAACTAGACAGAGAAGTTCAGTCTAGGTTTCATGCAGACTACATAAATGAAAAGTTGTCGGTATGTTCCAAACAAGTTTGTTTCTGTGTTATTTGATAGGGTGATGCTGCCCTCTGGCGGGCATTTGTGCTCATCAGAATTCAAGGCTGATACGTGCTCATTTCAATGATAGTAATCAGTTCTGCGCAAGACAAACACGTATATGAAAATATAGGAATCAGCCTCCTACTGAGTCAGAGCCTGGTGCATTAATTCAATGTTGTATACATTGACTGGTAGTAGTTTCTCCCAGCCCTATCGGGAGATCTCGATAATTGAACAAGGGACTTTCTGCATGAAAAGCACAAGCTCCCCAACTGAGCTACTGCCCTTTCATATGTTTTGAGCACAAGGCATAATTCTAATATAAAAATCATCTGGCCCACAGACACAACCATAGCTGCAGACCCACCTTGCTGTTGGGTTGGCATAGACACAGAGGCAATCTGATTCTAAGCATTTTTCCTTCCCAGTAAGTCTCAGGGACGCGGGTGGTGCTGTGGGTTAAACCACAGAGCCTAGGACTTGCCGATCAGAAGGTCGGTGGTTCGAATCCCCGCAACAGGGTGAGCTCCCGTTGCTCAGTCCCTGCTCCTGCCCACCTAGCAGTCCAAAAACACATCAAAGTGCAAGTAGATAAACAGGTACCGCTCCAGCAGGAAGGTAAACGGCGTTTCATGCTCGCCACATGACCTGGAAGCTGCACGCCGGCTCCCTCAGCCAATAAAGTGAGATGAGCGCTGCAACCCCAGAGTCTGTCACGACTGGACCTAATGGTCAGGGGTCCCTTTACCTTTACCTTTATGGTAATTTATGGAGCTAATAGGTATCTAAAGCCATTTGCACATGCAGAATGCAGGCACCCTATATATAGAAATGAGCAAACCAGTGATATTTTAGGGAGTAGTCTAGCAGGTGGGGCCCATTACTTACATCATAGGAGCCTACACAACACAAAACACTGTTGCTGTATGTAGGTTTATTTTATTTGTTTTTTACCTTATATTTTGAAAATCCATTTTTTTCCTTTATTTTTTTTTTTGGGGGGGGGCCAAAAGAGTGGGGCCCTAAGCTATAGCTTGTTTAGCTTATATGTAAATCAGGCACTGCAATGAGGGCAAGTAGCTGATGGCACAGCAAACACCCTCCTCTTGCTGAGACCACTCTTTACTGAAACACTGAATCCTTAATAGCTTCCGGAAATTACCGGGGGGGGGGGGGGACTGGACACTACCTTCCAGCAGCAATTTCCTCACTATTGTCAGGGACTGGGCAGAAGAGGAATGGTGGAGACCGCCTCCCCAGCCTGACCCTTCCAGGAAGAAGGAGACAGTTCAGAATTACAACAGGGGTTTGAGGGAGGTCACAGCTCAGAGGCAGATGAGGGGGAAAACTGGGAAATAATGGGAGAGGAGGAGGAAGGCAAGAGCTGATGAACACGGTGTCTTTAGAAAGCATTCCGGACACCCCCCTCCCAGAAACTGGCGGACCTTAAAAGTAGGAGAGCAAAGATCTCAAAGGCAGAGGGCACTTTTCATCTCCTGTAGCAATGACGCATGAGGAAGTGGGAGAAACGGAGGAGGGTGGAGATTCACTCGGGACAATGCCATTATTCTAAGAGGTTGTTTCCAAGCCTCTCTCTGTGACTACTGAATAAAAAGCAGATGGTAATGACTTTTCCTTGTCTTATCCATTCCTGGCAACCTCCCGTGGGGTCGGATCCTCTGCCGTCTGACAACTATTCACTTCCTCAGATTTTTCAGACTTTAGACATGGACCTGTCTTCTTGTGCCCTGCAAAGTGCCAGATACTCTGCCGGTCCTGGATAACAACAACGCCATCCCTGAACAGAGACCAAGTTCTAGTATAATCTGGAAATATAAACAGTGGGCCTGAAAGCCATCAAGTCAATGAGTTGCTGTTATGTACTGAGTTGAATAAGATCCAAAATGCAGCAGTCTGATTGGTCCTAGAACAATAGGATTAAGAATGCAGCAGTCTGATTGGTCCTAGAACAATGCAGCAGTATGATAGGTCCGCAGGAGCCACCCAATCCAGCTCCAGGTGGAAGTGAATCCACAACCTGATTGGCCTACAGGAGAATCCCAGAATTAGCCAATCACGTGCAGCCCATTGTGTAAATAATGTACCGTATATATAGCAGATATTGTGGGGGAACTTCCATTCCTCCTCACTACTATGAGCTGAATAAAGAGCATGAAATCCACTCTCGACTCCAAGTATATTTCAGTTGCAAAATGCTACGTTAATGCCGTGCCTGGATCCTATCCATACATATCCGGAAATCATGCTTATTGGATTCACTGAGACTTAAGGTAAAGGTAAAGGGACCCCTGACCATTAGGTCCAGTTGTGGCCGACTCTGGGGTTGTGGCGCTCATCTCGCTTTATTGGCCGAGGGAGCCGGCGTACAGCTTCCGGGTCATGTGGCCATGACTAAGCAGCTTCTGGCGAACCAGAGCAGCGCACAGAAATGCCGTTTACCTTCCCGCCGGAGCGGTACCTGTTTATCTACTTGCACTTTGACGTGCTTTTGAACTGCTAGGTGGGCAGGAGCAGGGACCGAGCAATGGGAGCTCACCCCGCTGCAGGGATTAGAACCACCGAGCTTCTGATCGGCAAATCCTAGGATCTGTGGTTTAACCCACAGCACCACCCGCGTTCCTATAAATTGCCATACTGTATAGCATATATTCAATCCCAAAAACAGCAACAATTTGTTCTTGACAAAGGACAGCTGGACATATAAAGGGACCCATCCTGTTCAGCAGCTTAGGGCCTCATCAAACCTAAATCCGGCCCTGCCCCCACTGGTTTGCAAGCTGCAGAGGCAAAGCCCTCATTCCGACATGAGGTAGAAAGGTGGGAAGTGTCAGAGATCAGAGACATGGTAACAAAGTTGGATAATACCGGCAGTGGCGTAGAATGGGAGGGCCACAGGGGCTTTTGGCCCAGGCGCAAAATTGTTTGGGCACAATATTACAACGCCTGGTGCTGCTTCAATACAGCTGCATCCTTCCGTCACTGTGCTCTGTTGAAAACAGCTTCTCCATCATGCAAACCAGAAAGTGACCTCTCCAGACAACGAAACTGTTGGATCAATCCATCAACCTCTGATGGATGATTTAGTCCAGATTTAGAACGGCCTCGGTCCAGTATACCTGAAGGAGCATCTCCACCCCCATCATTCTGCACGGACACTGAGGTCCAGTGCCGAGGGCCTTCTGGTGGTTCCCTCACTATGAGAAGCAAAGCTACAGGGAACCAGGCAGAGGGCCTTCTCGGTAGTGGCGCCTGCCCTGTGGAACGCCCTCCCACCAGATGTCAAAGAGAAAAACAACTACCAGACTTTCAGAAGACATCTGAAGGCAGCCCTGTTTAGGGAAGCTTTTAATGTTTACTAGATTATTGTATTTTAATATTCTGTTGGAAGCCGTCCAGAGTGGCTGGGGAAACCCAGCCAGATGGGCGGGGTATAAATAATACATTATTATTATTATTATTATTATTATTATTATTATTATTATTACTTTTGCTGCGTGTGTGCCAGTATCCGTATTCAGCAGAGTTACATCTCAACGCATCTCCTTCCTTGGAAGCGTCTTTGGGGTACACACAGTAGACAATAAACACTCAGGGCCCCAAAAAGATTCGGTCGAGTGTAGAGGTTTATTTGACAGGCATAAAAGCATATTGGTAGCAAATATATTCAGATGTTCACCACTGCCATGGTCAAGGCATGCTTAGAGTCCAACAAGAGTCCAAGACACTCTCTCTGCTTCTCTCACTGTAATATGCAAGGAAGAGACTCAGAACAAGTTACAACAAGTCACACAGAACCATTGTTTATCAGTACTTCCTGTCACGGGACGCGGGTGGCGCTGTGGGTTAAACCACAGAGCCTAGGACTTGCCGATCAGAAGGTCGGCGGTTCGAATCCCTGCGACGGGGTGAGCTCCTGTTGCTTGGTCCCTGCTCCTGCCAACCTAGCATTTCGAAAGCACGTCAAAGTGCAAGTAGATAAATAGGTACCGCTCTGGCGGGAAGGTAAACGGCGTCTCCATGTGCTGCTCTGGTTCGCCAGAAGCGGCTCAGTCATGCTGGCCACATGACCCGGAAGCTGTACGCCGGCTCCCTCGGCCAATAAAGTGAGATGAGTGCCCCAACCCCAGAGTCGGTCATGACTGGACCTAATGGTCAGGGATCCCTTTACCTTTACCTATTTACCTTTACCGTTATACAGCTGCAAACAAAACGTTTTCAATGTGTTGCAAAGCGCAATATACAAATGTGACACTAGATGGCAATAGTGAGCTATGCCAAATTAAATGTATTTTTCGAAACTTTTTTTTAAAGCATTTCACAGCGTTTTTTTAATATGTGTGTAGATTCCACCTTAGAATCATAGAATTGTAGAGTTCAAAGAAACCCCAAGGGTCAAATCCCCGGCAACTCACATGGAACACAGAAACTTGCCTTGTGCCAATTCTATCTATTGTCTACATTTGAACCTGGGCAGCCTGAAGTCATGGTGGCTTTGAGCAAATGAGCTTACAGTCCATAGGGTTACTCTTGCTCTGGAGAGGCAATATTCACATCTCTGCTATTCTAAAACTAGCAAACATTGCACACTTGGGTGATTAGGCATAACAGCTGAGCTTAGCAGAGCGACTGGCATTACCATCACGGAAACCAAGGAGCAGAAGGTCAGGCCTCCACAGGAAGACCATCAAACAGGTGCAACATCTGTGGAAAATGAGCCGATGAGATTTCTGTGGGATACTGACCAGGGATAACCCATTGAGAGGTTGAGTCTATTCCTATTCAAAATGCAGGCTGGCTTTTTCATGTTGTTGTTTTTTTTTCTTCCAGTTGCTGAAGATAAATTATAAGGACATGTTAGTCTAATACAAGGGTAGCCAACGTGGTTCGTGGCTTCCAGATGTTGGGAGTCCAACAGTTTCTGCCTAACCTTTCCCTGTGGAATCAAACAAATCTGAACCTTAACATACACAGCAGTCGGCACTTTCTCAAGAGCTGTCCAGGGTCAAGAGACATTAGAAGAGGGGTGAGAAACCTGTGGTGTTCTGCAATCTTCTGCTCATTCAACGCCGCTGATGCAGCCACACAAATGCTTTAGCATGCAGCCAAACCTTGTGTACATCCACATAGTCCACATTTTCACTTCCCAATTAAGATATCCAGATTGGTTTTTAAAAAATAATTCACAGTGTTATCTTATAAATGTCTTCTCAGAAGTTATGTGGTTTGGTTGAAAGCCACTTTGAGTTGACCAAGGGGCAAGAGGGAGTGACTAATAATAATAATAATAATAATAATAATAATAATAATAATAGACGATTGAGTTCAGTGGGACTTGCCCCCAGGTAGCAATGGGGGAGAAATTCAGTTGAGTTTTCATTTAAAGGCAAACATACCTTGTTCACACTTTCTGAAACATGTGAACCAAAATACACCCATCCTTCAAAATTCACAGTTCTCTGAATTTCACAGTTCTCTAGCCAAGTAATATGTTGATGAAAATAAAATCCCCAATAGGGGAAACTGCAAACAGAAATCATATTATATTAGGAGAAATTCACACAAAAATGCTGGGGGGATTTTCAAGATGACATTTAATCGCAAAAGGATGTGGAAATGGGGGGAAATGAAGACTGCAAAAATGAGAAACAGGGAGAAACTGAAATGAGCAGAATCACCCATCCCTGCTCCCAGGGAAACATGTATAGCATTGAAAGCCATCATTTCACAAAGGATTCAGTCAAATTCCCCCAACCACACCTAGGACAAATATTTGCTTCTCTGTATGCAAGCATCCTCTTTGAAATGTTTGTCTTAATTCTTCCAGAGTTCACATCTGATCGGGTTTAAGGCAAAGCGCTCATATGATGTGCCAACAGCTGCAATTTAACCAGGCCCTTTGAGCCTACTTTGAGAAGAGGAGTGAATGAGCAGGGAGAGGAGGATTTGGTATTTCAGCTGAAACCTGAATCCAGAGGCCAGCTGAAGTTTACAGAACACCAGCCGGCCCTACATGCTAAGAATTCTTGACTAAACAAGAAATGGAGTCTGTCCCCCTACGGTTTCCAGTGTAATGTTTATTTCTCCTCGCTATTATGGTGATCATACAAATGACAAAAGAAGTACGCTGCTATAACAAAATATGTTTTAAAGGGCTTTTTAAAGCTGCTCTCTCTCTCTCTCTCTCTCTCACACACACACACACACACACACACATGCAAGGACATTTTCTGTGTGAACTGTTCTTTGGACAAGTGCAGTGTGACAGGAGGTAAAGCTAAAGGTAAAGGGACCCCTGACCATTAGGTCCAGTCATGACCGACTCTGGGGTTGGGGCGCTCATCTCACTTTATTGGCTGTTTCGCGCAGCTGTATAAAGGCAAAGGTAAATAGCTGACTCCTAAGTCAGGCCAGAGAGCAGTTTCAGATGCTGATCCTAATGCTCAGGTAAGCTCCTCAGGGTACAGCTGGCAAAACACGGGGCAACAACAGCCATTAACCCCTCATTCAAGAAGCTGCGTGAAAGATATAGAAGCTGCGAAACAGCCTGCTGGATATGAAGGGCAGATCAACAGCTGCAAATGTAGGAGGTGATATATGGAAAATAACACATTTTGTTGAAATGGTATAGTGCAACTGGGGTTCCACCGTTAATTATATGTCAATCACTGCTTTCTCTCCATCTTTCTTTTTTGTAATGAAAGGCTGTGAACATCATTTATTTCCTTTCAGTTCCATCAGCCAATATGCTGGAAATAGATGATGACAGAATATTCCTTAGCCTGGTGAATAATTGCTGTAAGATGGGGTTTACTTTGAAAGCTTTTTTTGCTAAGAATCGACTGTCTCAAGCTCGCACTTGGTGACATGAGCGACGATGACACATGCTTTTAAAGCTGTTGTGTGACAGAAACGCTCTATTTCTATAACATGCAATACAAAAGAATGGTGGGCTGTAAAGAAAAGAAAAAGTCCCATTCCCGCCCCCCGTTTGTGGTGGTGTCTTAAGAATGTTCTTCTGCCTAGCTTTTAGCTTGACGTATATGAAAACATGTGGGGCTTCCTTTGGTTTAGGATGCCTTTGCGGACCAAGGAAATAAAAGGAGCGCAGGCGGGCAAACTGTGCTTGCTTCCTAGCAATTAGCTCGTGGGATTTGAAAAGAAAAGTCTGCAGCAAATCTCTAGCCAGGCACAATCCACTGTGAGCACATTTTGGTGCTGCAACTTGTCTTGGTCGTCGTCCAGTTATTCCCCATCATTCTTGGTCTCATTCTGTCAAATTCTGCTCTGCCTATTTTCATGCCCAACTGAAAGTTGGGGGCTGAAAGTTGTGAGGAGATTCCTAGTCCTGTCACAGAGCTACAATGCCCAGGGTTCCCTGTAAAGAGCAATTGATTGTTAAACCACTCTGGGAATGGTAGTTCCACAAGGAGAATAGAGGTTTCCAAGCAACTTTCAGCACCCTTAACAAATGACACTTCCCAGAATTCTTTGAGAGGAGCCAAGTCTGCTTGTCTTGTGATTATTGAAGAAATAAACCTATGCTGCCAATTCTATATTCTCAGAAATTATATAATGAATGTTTAAAGGTTAATCAGGTTTTGGTTTATATCACCAGTGAATGTATGTAAATACACCAAAATCTTGAGGGAGAATTTCCTGAAGAAAGAAATTAAATATTGTAGCTTAAGCCAAGAAGAAATATAACATATAGACTGTAAGTATAGACTTTTGCACTTGTCTGTTCAGATATTATTTAGAAATCTTGTTTAAACACTAATAAGTTTGGGTTTATACCACCAGTGAATGTTTATAAATATATCAAAATCGTGAGAGAGAATTTACTGAAAAAGCCCGAGACTCTTCATGGGTGAAACAGGTGACAAACGCTGGCACCCTGTCTAAATGTCGTGCATAACATCACGGACACTTCGTTTGATCAAACTTATCTTCGTTGATATCTAACCCTTGAGTGCAACATCGTAGACACTTCGTTTGATCAAACTTACCCTTGTTGATATCTACAGGAGCCCAGCTAAAGGAACCTTAAAGACTGAATCTTACTTTTAGACACAATTTGAATGAGTTTTCTGTTTGTGGCTTCTGTAGTAGATCTTGTACATTGTTTTCTCAAGTTTTGGATTATTAATAGAAGTTTTAGAACGTAGAATGGTTTGGTAGTGTTTTGTGTGCCGCTTATGTGCTATTTGTCCTGTGATTATTGGCATGGTTTTAATAGATTTTGGGACTGTATATAGTTCTAATTATTTCAATGTTTTTATTGATATTATTAATTTTTAATTGGTTTATTCCTATGTTTTTAGAGGTTCTTATTTTCATCTGCAAGCTGCATTGAGAACAAAGCAGGTTATAAATAAATACAGTAGTACCTTGGTGGTTGAATGGCTTGACTCCCGAACAAATCAGCTCCCGAATGCCACAAACCTGGAAGTAAGTGTTCCCATTTACGAAGTATTTTTGGAAGCCGAACATCTGATGCAGCTTCCGATTGTGTGCAGGAAGCTCCTGCAGCCAATCGGAAGCCGAGTTCTGGTTTTCGAACAGACTCCCAGAACGGATTAAATTCAACAACCAAGGTACCATTGTATATTATAACAATTATAATAATGACTGTTTAAAGTGATATCACAGTATGGCATGAATGTGGATTTAAAAACAGGATGGTGGCACAAGCCTGGCAGCAAACTGGTTTATTATTCACTGATTTTGTAATATATTTTTTATCCTACCCTTCCTTAATGGAGCTTTCCTCTACCTCTAGTCTCATAACAAAATTGTGTGGTTAGGCAAAGCTTAGAGAGAGAAAGCCCATGTTCAAGGTCACTTCATGCCACAGCTGAGTGGGAACTTAAACTCAGATCTCCCTGGTCTTCGTCTTGTCACTCTATCCATTACTAGGGCTGCCATATGTCCAGGATTTCAGCGGCAGGATTGATGTTCACGGGAAAATGTGGCAAATTGGTATTTTTTTGGGGGGGGGGGAGCTCAACAACTGTGGGGTTTGTCATTTTGAAATATGGGAACCCGATCCACTACCCTGTAATAAACAACTTTCTTCCTCCCTCCCTCCCTTCCTTCCTTCCTTCCTTTTAAAGACTTCCTTTATCCTGTATCTGGCCTCCTTATTTACTTCTTATAAACTGTTTCCTTTATGAATAATTATTAAGATTTTTCTAATACCAAACTGGGAGGGGTGGCTAACACCCCAGAGGACAGGATCACACTTCAAAACGACCTTGACAGATTAGAGAACTGCGCCAAAACAAACAAGATGAATTTTAACAGGGAGAAATGTAAAGTATTGCACTTGGGCAAAAAAAATGAGAGGCACAAATACAAGATGGGTGACACCTGGCTTGAGAGCAGTACATGTGAAAAGGATCTAGGAGTCTTGGTTGACCACAAACTTGACATGAGCCAACAGTGTGACGCGGCAGCTAAAAAAGCCAATGCAATTCTGGGCTGCATCAATAGAAGTATAGCATCTAGATCAAGGGAAGTAATAGTGCCACTGTATTCTGCTCTGGTCAGACCTCACCTGGAGTACTGTGTCCAGTTCTGGGCACCACAGTTCAAGAAGGACACTGACAAACTGGAACGTGTCCAGAGGAGGGCAACCAAAATGGTCAAAGGCCTGGAAACGATGCCTTATGAGGAACGGCTAAGGGAGCTGGGCATGTTTAGCCTGGAGAAGAGGAGGTTAAGGGGTGATATGATAGCCATGTTCAAATATATAAAAGGATGTCACATAGAGGAGGGAGAAAGGTTGTTTTCTGCTGCTCCAGAGAAGCGGACACGGAGCAGTGGATCCAAACTACAAGAAAGAAGATTCCACCTAAACATTAGGAAGAACTTCCTGACAGTAAGAGCTGTTCGACAGTGGAATTTGCTGCCAAGGAGTGTGGTGGAGTCTCCTTCTTTGGAGGTCTTTAAGCAGAGGCTTGACAGCCATATGTCAGGAGTGCTCTGATGGTGTTTCCTGCTTGGCAGGGGGTTGGACTCGATGGCCCTTGTGGTCTCTTCCAACTCTATGATTCTATGATTCTATGATTCTAATTATAACTTAAATAGCCACAAAGTCTCCTGCAGACATTAATTTGAAACAAGTCCAGGTATGTATTTTAGGGCACTGTTTTGTGGAGTATTCTCTGCATTTTCCTCATGCTTTTTGAAACTCTTGTCTAGTGTGATCTAGCCAGTTCAATATACTCTAACAACTTTAAAGACAGAGCTGGAACTTTAACCAGAATTGATGGGGACTTAAAAAAAAAAAAGTTTTAGTAGAGTAGGGGTTGGCACAAAAAGGGAGGCAAGAAAGGCAGCGATTTGGCTGGAGGAGAAAATGAACATTTTCAGCTGTCGGGGAGCATATATGGAAATGTAGCAGAAGCAGCAAAGACATTTTCTTCTTAGAACTGGAAGCTGGCAAACCCAGTAACCAGGGCAGAAGTCCCAAGTGGACAAGGCCCCAGGACAAGGCCCCAAGTGGAAAGGAGCAGAATTCATCCCAAAGATGAAGAGGAGGAAACATTTTGAGGGTGGACTTCAGCATGAAAAGTGTCCTTGCAATCATACGATAAAATGAACTCCTTGGAGGGCTATTTATCTTTTCATCTTTTTAAACACCACCTCTATAACACTAAGAAGTGCAAAACAAAAAAAAATTCCTTCCAGTAGCACCTTAAAGACCAACTAAGTTAGTTCTTGGTATGAGCTTTCGTGTGCATGCACACTTCTTCAGATACACATGTGCATGCACACGAAAGCTCATACCAAGAACTAACTTAGTTGGTCTTTAAGGTGCTACTGGAAGGAATTTTTTTATTTTGTTTTGACTATGGCAGACCAACACGGCTACCTATCTGTAACTGGAACTAAGAAGTGCAGTTCCCAATACAGTTTTTTCAAACAGATCTGAGAGGAGCACCACTGGAAATTACGCTTGGTTAATATTACGGCGGGGACACGGGTGGCGCTGTGGTCTAAACCACTGAGCCTCTTGGGCTGGCCAATCAGGAGGTTGGCGGTTCAAATCCCTGCAACAGAATGAGCTCCGGTTGCTCGGTCCCAGCTCCTGCCAACCTAGCAGTTCAAAAGCACATAGATAAATAGGCAGTGCTGCACCAGGAAGGTAAACAGCGTTTCCGTGTGCTGCTCTGGTTTCCATCAACGGTGTTCGGTTGCGCCAGAAGCGGTTTAGTCATGCTGGCCACATGACTCGAAAAAACTGTCTGCGGAGCGAACAAGCGCTGGCTCCCTCGGCCTGTAAAGCGAGATGAGCACCGCAACCACAGAGTCTTTTGCGACTGGACTTAACTGTCAGGGGTCCTTTACCTTTTTTAAAAAAAATATTACGGCAGCAATTCCGCTCCTCCCACCCTCCAAATTGTTGAGCTTTCTGATTGACTTATCTAAGATCCAGGACAAAGAGCAGCCTTTAGGAAATTCCCCTCAGACGTCAATTCTACCTTTGAAATCCTGGTAATGTCTAGGGAAATCTGGATGTATAGCAGCGCTGTGTATCGAAAGGTGGCTGGTTGGTGCTTAAACACTAGAGGTCAGCATCATACAACAGACCAATTCTTTTTCTGCCTTGCTTTTACCTTGATCCAAACCAAACCATACCTTCAAGCCCCTTCTCTGATCCCTTTATTCCTGGTTTCATGATATGAAAAATCCAAGTCTTATAGGGTGCATATTATTTTTATTTTACCTCATTTTCATTTTTCAGCTAATTCTGGTCGCAACTCTCTGATTTGTAACTGGTTTTAACAATTGGATTTGCAATGCTGTTGTCTGATCATTTTCTTCTATCTTATCAGTGCTGGGTTTACGTATAAGCTAAAGAAGCTATAGCTTAGGGCCCCAAGAGGCCCCCCAAAAAAAATTTAAAGGGAAAAACCTGGATGTACATTTCTAAAATATAAGATTAAAAAAAACAAATAAAATAAAATCTACATACAGCAACAGTGTTTTGTGTTGTGTAGGCTCCTAAGATGTAAGTCATGGGCCCCGCCTGCTAGCCTGCTCCCTAAAATTTGCTCATTTCTATATACAGGATGCCTACATAAAATATGTATTTTATGATAGAATACATATTTTGTTATGTGCAAATGGCTTTAGATACCTATTAGGTCCATAAATTACCATATAGCATACATTCAACCCAAAAAACAGCGGCAATTTGTTGTTAACCAACGACAGCTGGGCATATAAAGGGCCCCATTACCTTCAGTAGTTTAGGGCTTTATCAAACCTGCGGTATATCCAGCCCTGTATATTATTGTGAACATCTTCCTTTTTTAAAAAAAAAAGAAATGTGGCATAAAATAACTGTTCAAATTTCCCAGTCCATTGCTTTGCAGAGCTGATAGTCCTGTGAAGAGAGGCAGGGCTTATCCATCAGAGCACTGGGTCTCTTTAAGCTCATCCTGAAGGAATCTGCTGATATTTGCTGGCCTCTGTCTAGCTTTAAGCACCTCTGAGTTCCAGAACGTTGGGGTCACCACCACCAGGTTTCTAGACAAAGAGGACAAAGACATGACAGGGAGGGAAACAGGGGAGAGGTTAGGTAGAGTGACAGCAGCATTGAAGCTGTGCCTCTGCAGCAACTAGTTGCAGAAGGCTGGAGGTTGCCAAGAGATTTGCACAGATTGGATTGCTCCGGCATTCTCAGATGCCATGGGTCTGCCTCCTTAGCCAAGAATTTTGCACATTTCCAGAGAGGTGCTTCAGGGCTGCAACTGAACCATGGGGGATGCTCCCACCGAAAGGTCTTTCCGTGCGTGCTAAAAATAGGTGTGATATGGTATGGGGATTCCCTGCACGGCTGAGACATCTTCTGCGTGAGGCAAATCTGCAGGCAGGCTGAGATCCAACCTGGGCTTGCGAGGGCTTATGTGCATTTGACACAATGGCAGACCAATCCTATGTGTGTTTATGGGGGGCAGGATCCCAAATAGGTATACAGTGGTACCTCGGGTTAGAAGAGTTTGGATTTGATATCCCGCTTTATCACTACCCGAAGGAGTCTCAAAGCGGCTAACATTCTCCTTTCCCTTCCTCCCCCATAACAAACATTCTGTGAGGTGAGTGGGGCTGAGAGACTTCAGAGAAGTGTGACTGGCCCAAGGTCACCCAGCAGCTGCATGTGGAGGAGCGGGGAAGCGAACCCAGTTCCCCAAATTACAAGTCCACCGCTCTTAACCACTACACCATGCTGGGTTAAGTACTTAATTCGTTCCGGAGGTCCGTTCTTAGCCTGAAAATGTTCTTAACCTGAAGCACCACTTTAGCTAATGGGGACTCCTGCTGCCGCCGCACCACCGGAGCACGATTTCTGTTCTCATCCTGAAGCAAAATTCTTAACCCAAGGTATTATTTCTGGGTTAGCAGAGTCTGTAACCTGAAGTGTATGTAACCTGAAGCGTATGTAACCCGAGGTACCACTGTACTAGGAACTAAATCCCACTAGCTTCCGTGAGGGTGATTTACGCAGCCTAAAAGACCAATGCAGATCTGAGGACGGTCACATCTTTCTTTGCTGCTCAGTTCCTTGTAAATTTTCAACCATTTCGGCAAAGCATGTGTGTGAGTATTTAGGGGTCTGAGGGATTAAATTTTCTCTTTAGAGAGAGACAGGTCAGTTAGGCTCAATCAATTTTATCATATATCGCCAAAGGCCTTTACAATGGATGGCAGAGAATTAAAGGAAACTTTAATCTAAAACCCTACAACGTGACCTGTAGCAGATAACATAAAAAGAAATTTACAACATTAAAACTTAAGATTGGCATGCATTCACATAGCTGGAACGGGGCTTCTTGGCTGTCAGCGCAAATTTGGCTACCTGGTGTATAGTATATAGATGTTTGTCTGCTAGGAGTTGAACTCTCACTTCCAGTGTCAATTGACCTAGAAACCAATGAAGAATTGGCAATATAGATTTTCCTTTGGGCGATGCATACAGGGGGAAAATCCGCAGATAGTTTGTGATGTCCTCTACCTGATTGCATCCATATATACATTTGCGATCCATATGGGCAGTGCCAGATTTACGTATAAGCTGAACAAGCTATAGCTTAGGGCCCCACTCTCTTGGTGCCCCCAAAAAATTTAAAGGGAAAAACAACAACTGGATGTACATTTCCAAAATATAAGATAAAAACACAAATAAAATATAATCTACATACAGTTAGAGCTTAATAATTGTTGTTGTTGTTGTTGTTTAGTCGTTTAGTTGTGTCCGACTCTTTGTGACTCCATGGACCAGAGCATGCCAGGCACTCCTGTCTTCCACTGCCTCCCGCAGTTTGGTCAAACTCATGCTGGTAGCTTCAAGAACACTGTCCAGCCATCCCGTCCTTTGTCGTCCCTTTCTCCTTGTGCCCTCCATCTTTCCCAGCACCAGGGTCTTTTCCAGGGAGTCTTCTCTTCTCATGAGGTGGCCAAAGTATTGGAGCCTCAGCTTCAGGATCTGTCCTTCCAGTGAGCACTCAGGGCTGATTTCCTTCAGAATGGATAGCTTTGATCTTCTTGCAGTCCATGGGACTCTCAAGAGTCTCCTCCAGCACCAGAATTCAAAAGCATCAATTCTTTGGCGATCAGCCTTCTTTATGGTCCAGCTCTCACTTCCATACATCACTACTGGGAAAACCATACCTTTAACTATACGGACCTTTGTTGGCTATTAATATACTTCTTCTTAATTGTATTTCAGTTCAACAATTACAACAATTGCTTTGATAAAATACATATTTTGTTATGTGCAAATGGCTTTAGATACCTATTACGGCCATAAATTACCATGTAGTAGGGCTGTCCAACAGGTCGATCGCAGGGTGCCCCTGGTCGATCCTGGGATCCTCCCCCCCCCCAAGCTTTTCAACCCAAAAAACAGTGACAAATTGTTGTTGGCAAAGGACAGCTGGACATATAAAGGGCCCCATTACCTTCTGTAGCTTAGGGCAGACACAGGCAAACTCAGTCCTCCAGATGTTTTGAGACTACAACTCCCATCATCCCTGACCACTGGTCCTGTTAGCTAGGGATCATGGAAGTTGTAGTCCCAAAACATCTGGAGCGCTGAGTTTGCCTGTGCCTGGCTTAGGGCCTCATCAAACCTAAATCCGGCCCTGCATAGGGGGCATTCTCTGGTATCTCCCCTCTATCTCCGAGGGCATCTGTTGAAACCTTAGTTCTAGAAAGGCCCTGTATTGTTGTGAGGGCAGAATTTCAAGATAATGGGGCTTTGAGTGTTTGGTCTCAATCACTCAAGAGTACTAAGTGTTGCTTTATCCAGGAATTGGATAAAAGGAAGTGCTGCTTAATGATGCGTTTACTCCATCATAGCACGCACAAGCATAGCCATTCAAGCATATACCCAATCTAGACCCTCATGATGACTTTGTCTTCACATTACCCCTGCAAGAGAGGTTATGCTGAGTGCCTCAAGTCACTCCGTGAGTTTCATGGCATGTATACACAAATGGTAGCTTGGGCATAGCCACATCCACACCAGGCATTTTAAGACTTCCTGGCAACCATAGTTGGTTAAGGGAACTGGGAATTGTAGTTCTGGCTGTGAGAGGCAAATTGCAGCTCCTGTGATTCTTGGTGGAGGGAATCTATGTGCTGTAAATGTGCGATGTGGCTGGGAAAACACTGTACAGTGGTACCTCGGGTTAAGTACTTAATTCGTTCCGCAGGTCTGTTCTTAACCTGAAACTGTTCTTAACCTGAAGCACCACTTTAGTTAATGGGGCCTCCTGCTGCCGCCGCGCCACCGGAGCACAATTTCTGTTCTCATCCTGAAGCAAAGTTCTTAACCTGAAGCACTATTTCTGGGTTAGCGGAGTCTGTAACCTGAAGCCTATGTAAGCTGAAGCATATGTAACCTGAGGTACCACTGTAAAGGAACGAGTAACCTGCCCAGTACAGACTTCAAGCATCTGCTTTGACTTTTGAGGCAGGGTGGGGAATCACATGCAATTCAATCAGAGGCCTCTCCACATCATATTCTGAACCCCAGCAGTAATCCAACACTCTAACCACTACACCACACTGCCTCTCCTCTGTTGCACCTCCATGCCCCACTTAAACCAGAGTAATGCAGTGGCTTAGACTGAGCATCAAGCAAGAGCCAGGAAGTCTCCAGGTTCCAATTCTCCCCTGAAGTTTGCTGGATGACCTTGGGTCATGCACAATCACTGTGCCTAAGCAGCCTACCTCCTGGGGTGGTTGTGAGGGTCCGTGAGCTCCACGGAAGAAAGGCAGGATGCAATGGAGAAAGGGAGGCTGCAAGGGGATTTATGACAGCTTTCCACCTTCGTTGCCTTGAGAGCCTGCGTGATCTAACCGTTAAGAGGGTCGGGAGGGATCCTGAGGGTCATCTAGCCCAACCCCAGCTCCACACAAGGTTTCCCATCCAATCTGAAACCACACCGGACCCTGCTTAGCTTTGCAAACGTTCCAGCGGCTTTCTTGCTGCACCACTCCCGTTTTCTATGCCTCCTAGGTGGAGGGATCTCGCTGTCCCGCGCCTCACTTCAGCTCCTGGGTGCGCGCAGGCAATTTCAGGACGGTCGGCTAAAAAAGGTGGAAAAAGCAGCAACAAGCAGCAGCCCTGCGCTCCTACCGAGAGCGCGTCTCCGGGAAGAGAAAAAGAGCAGCGCTTGGCTTGCCAAGAAAGTAACCCAATCCTCCCGGCGGGCGGGGTCTGGGACTGATGTAACAGGAAACGGGGATGTTTCCTTTGCGCTGCGGATCGCTTACAACCGGACCACGCTCGCCAGTCCCTCCTCAGACCCAGCCGCCTGCTCCGGAGGGCAGAGCGCAGCAGAGCCGCCTCCCTTCGCCCCATCTCCCAACTTGGATTGTACCTGCCTCTCCTGATCGACTCCTTTGTTGTGCGCTTCGACTCCGCTTCGCATTTGTCTTTTTGGAGAGTGTGTTTGTGTGTGTGTGGAAGGGGGCAAAGCTGTCTCCGAAACGAAGAACCCACCGAGAGTTGGACGCACATCCGATCGCCTTGCCTACGGTGCCGCTGGCAGGAAGAGCTTTTGGGTGAGCATCGATCCCAATACAGATCACTCTTGATCCACGCGCGCGAGAGGCAATCGCTCCCGCTGGCGAAGTTGGGGGCTCCCCGCGCGCGTGTGGTTTGCACAAGCCGTGGAGAGGAACTTTATTTGGAGGGGAGGGAGAGGGGAAACCCCTTTGTTCGAAAGCGCGCCTCCGTGTAGGGGTGAGAGAGGTGGGACCACACGCAACTCGGGGCTTCGCCGGCTGCGCGTAAAGAGACAGACCCCAAGTTGGCAGCAAGCGACACCGGGGCGCACCCGGTTTCGCCTTGGGGAAGTGCAGGAAATCCTCCGGGCGCCTTCGGAGTTTTCAGAATCCCTCTGGAGCAAAGCCCGGCGTGGAAAGCAGGCGGCTTTGGGCAAAGCAGGGGCGAACGGAAGAAGAGGACGAGGGCGATGCCGGCGCTGCAGCCGCGCTCGCCTCGGTGCCGTTTCGGTGGCTGAATCGGCGCGAGGGTTTGCGCGCACTGCGAGCTCCTTCGCTTGTAGGGAGGCGTGGAGAGAGACGAGCGCGCGAAAAGGCACCCCCGGTAGCCCTTTGCTGTTCGTGTCAGATCAGATCAGAGCTGCCCAGAGTGGCTGGGGCAACACAGTCAGAAGGGCATCATATTTATAAATTGTTGCTGTTGTTTGTATATCACCCTACACCTGTAGATAAAGTTCAATACCTGGTACTAATCACATTTGCATCCAGATGTTGCTATTTCTGATTTTATGTATGAATAGCCTAGGTCCCGAATCCAGCCGGCTTTGCTATTTCCAGGAAATATGCTTTAAGATCCATAGCCTTGTTTGCTGCTACCAGTCCTTTAGGTGCCAATGTGCCTAGAATTTCTGCCCAGGGCTGCAATTCTGCGCACACTTACCTGGGAACAAGCCAGATTCAATTTGGTCACTCTTCTGAGTAGGCATACATTGTTTGAATCGGACTGCCTGGTCGCAATCCCAAGCAATTGGCAATCCCACACTGAGTGAGAGAACTTCTGAGTAAACCTGGTTAGGACTGGGGTATTAGCGGGTCATGTGTTCACCACAAACACTGCCACTTTTTCTCCTTCAGCCCCAAAACCATTGGAGCCGTGAAAATGTGGAAGCGTGTGGACTTGTAGGGTTACATTTTCTCCGCATCCTCGTGTGGTTAGACTTCTCTTGATTCGGATGTAGCAAAGAGGCAGCAGCATATGAATATAGGGGAGGTTTTCATGTTTGGTGTTTTATTGTGTTTTTAATATTCGACTAGGAAGTGCCCAGAATTGGGGGCAACCCAGTCAGATGGCCAGCCTATAAATAAAATTGTTGTTGTTGTTGTTTCCATGAGGTTCAGCTTTGGGGATTGACTTTCTGTGTGTAAGGAAGAGATAGTTTAAGGAGGATTGGCTCCTGTGTGAAGAGTTGTCAATGACAAAAATCCTACTGAGGTGTATAGAGCGAAAGAAATGCCTTTGGGTCGCCCAGGGAGGTTGGCAGCCCTACATTTAAACTCTATGGAGAATTTGTGAGTGCAGAATGGATGTGCAGTCCAGGGCTCCACTGGCCATTTGAAATTAACCCTTCTTAGCACTGGGGAGCAGGACTCCACTTACCTGGAAGGTCAAGGGGTCGTTGAGGAAACCCCCGATAGAAATATCTGGGGCACAAAGAGTGCTGAAACGCTTCAGATAGACTTGTTTGGGGGTTTTCTTTTGCCGGAGATAAGTGCAAGTAAACCCCCTTCATACAAGAGTAGCTGCTAAAGGATTGGAGTTGTTCTTCTGAAGTTAAGAGTTACACCTGGTTTCATCATATTTTTAAGTTCTGCTGTTGTTCGTTCGGAACTCAAATGGCACGGGGTTAACTTTCCTCTGTGAAACCTATGAGGTAATTCAGGCTGGTACCTTGCCTCCATTTCCCCAGGAGGAGAAATCCCTGTAGCTCAGAAGTGCATGAATTGCTTCACATGTCTCACGTTTCTTGACTGCGCCTACAAAGGTCTGTCCATTGCAATGGTTAGAAATTGTGTCATTTGTTGTGTCCCTTGCTGCTTGTAACCCATAAAGGGCTATTGCTCTACATTTCAGCATTTCCTTTTGTCTGCTGGATACCAGTTGTCTGCTTGTATTACTACTTTTGACCTTTTGTAAAAAAAGAAAAAGGAATGAGACGCTTTGCAAATGGTCAAATAAAATCCTGCTCTTTGTTGCCATGATCCAGATAAGTGCTGACCGGTGTATTTCTGCCAGTTCATTCAGAGGGTGGACTAGGGGATTTGGGACCTGTTCTCAAAAACATTCACAGATCTAAAGCATCAGACCAGAATATCTTTATTTGGATTATAAAGAAACCGGCCATTGAGTAGTGCTTAGCTGTGATGCAAAACTAGAGTTCAGGACACAGGTGGTGCTGTGGTCTAAACCACTAAGTCTCTTGGGCTTGCCAATCAGAAGGTTGTTGGTTTGAATCCCCATGATGGAGTGAGCTCCTGTTGCTCTGTCCCAGCTCCTGCCAACCTAGCAGTTCAAAAGCACACCAGTAAGTAGGTAAATAGGTACCACTGCTGTGGGAAGGTAAGCAGCATTTCTGTGCACTCTGGCTTCTATCACGGTGTCCCGTTGCACCAGAAGTGGTTTCGTCATGCTGGCCAGATGACCCAGAAAGCTGTCTGTCAACAAACGTCGGCTCCCTCAGCCTGAAAGCGAAATGAGCGCCACAAACCCATAGTCACCTTTGACTGGACTTAACCCTCCAGGGGTCCTTTGCCTTTACCTTTTACCTTTACTATAGTTCACATTACCATCTTAGAGGATGGTGAAGTTGTGTGTGTGTTTCTTTTCTGTGTGTTCCTCAGATGTTCAAATCAACATGGCTTCATTAGTGTCATGTTTGTGTCTATTTGTATACAGGGGACATTGATGGGCAGGGATCCTAACACCTTTGCTAGGATTAGCCAAAGGACTCTCGCCTGTGTGAATAGTTTCTTATGACAGTAGTACAGGATACAACTATATTTTGGATGACGTTGAGCTGTGTGAACACAGGTTCAAAACCCAGCACTGGAAATGCAGTGTAAAGGTAAAGGTAAAGGTACCCCTGCCCGTACGGGCCAGTCTTGACAGACTCTGGGGTTGTGCGCCCATCTCACTTAAGAGGCCAGGGGCCAGCGCTGTCCGGAGACACTTCCGGGTCACGTGGCCAGCGTGACATCGCTGCTTTGGCCAGAGCCAGAGCCAGAGCCAGAGCCGCACACGGAAACGCCGTTTACCTTCCCGCTGGTAAGCGGTCCCTATTTATCTACTTGCACCTGGAGGTGCTTTCAAACTGCTAGGTTGGCAGGCGCTGGGACCGAGCAGCGGGAGCGCACCCCGCCGCAGGGATTCGAACCGCCGACCTTTCAATCGGCAAGTCCTAGGCGCTGAGGCTTTAACCCACAGCGCCACCTGTGTCCCCGGAAATGCAGTGAATGCACTGTAAAGGGGAGTTTGAATTTATTTAATTTTTATTTATTTTACATCCCGCCCATCTGGCTGGGTTTCCCCAGCCATTCTGGGCAGCTTACAACATATATAAACATATCCCGCTTTATCACTACCCAAAGGAGTCTCAAAGCGGCTAACATTCTCCTTTCCCTTCCTCCCCCACAACAAACACTCTGTGAGGTGAGTGGAGCTGAGAGACTTCAGAGAAGTGTGACTGGCCCAAGGTCACCCAGCAGCTGCATGTGGAGGAGCAGGGAATCGAACCCAGTTCCCCAGATTACAAGACTACCGCTCTTAACCACTGCAATAGAAACCAACAACAATAACAAGCAGTTTACAGTTTGTTCAAATTAAAATAACCACCAACCCCAACTAAACATTTAACTAACACCAACCTGACAAAAACAAAACAGAGGAACCAAAATTGGAACTGGTTAAAGCATTGTGAAACTATTTAGCCAGTTGCCCCAACCCAAGAGTTGTTCCAGCAATGTCTCAATGGCCTCCCAGGAGCCTCTTTTAGCTGCTCAAGGTGAGTCTGGGCTCCATCCCCTAGGACAGGTGAAAATGGGCCTTGAAATAGTATTCCTTCCAGCACTCACAGTGCAGCCATGAACACCGCAGCGGTTAACCTCCTCCACTCCAAGGCCACAATCCCTTGGAAACATGGTGGTGAGGGCTATATAACAGTGAGGCTAGAAGCAAAGATGGTCATGGCCTGTGTTTTTTCTCTCTCTTTCTGCCACCTGCTTCCCCACTTCTCTCTCTCCTTCCTTCCTTCCCTCCCTCCCTCTTTCTCTTCCTCCCTGCCCAGAGAACTGCCAGGAAAGGACAGATTGCTGTTGCCAGAGGTCTCAACTGATTGTTCCCAGAGGGATTTCCATCCATCCATCCATCCTCCTCCTTGCTCCACCCATTTTGGCTTTGTGTGTGTTTTGCTTCCCTGCACTCCTTCTCTTCCTTCCAGCTCCCCCCAACTGCATGAAATCCATCGGAGGTCCACAGGTTCCTCACCACTCAAGAATCATTACCACAGTCCTGTAAGGCAGGCAAATATGATTCTCCCTGTGTCGCAAAGGGATTCACATACACCATGCATTTAAAAAACCACTGGGGGGGGGGCAGGAAGAACCCTGGGAGCTGTAGTTTGTTATGGGTGCTGGGAACGGTAGCTGTGTGCAGTTTCCAGGGGCCTCATCCTCAAGGTTTTCTCACCTCATGTCACTCTATGTAGCATTTTGAGGCAGGGGAATTCTGACCACGACACCACAATGCAGCACATTTTGCACCATGGAAGAAGAGCAGGAGAGAGAATAAGACACAGAGCTCCTATTTTCAGTGGCCACCCGGCACCTGCAGCATCATTTAATTTTGGCCCAAGGTGCTTAGAAAGCCACTTCATCCGCAAAACCAAATCCTATCACAGTCAGTGAATAAACTATCCAGATTAGAGCTACAGCAAACACCTTTTGTGACTCTCTGTGTGTGCTTTGAATGTATGGTGGTTAGGCAGCCTGTAAAATCCAAATCTAACATCATAAATTTGTCAAACAAGTTTGTTTGCGAACTGAAATCCACAGTAGTTTTCATGTCTAAGGCTTAAATCACCCTTTGCATTGAACATCCTCTAAAATGTGAATAGGAAACTTCATTAATAAAAAAAATCTACATTCAATTTTCCCCCCTGCGTTTGGTCTGGCATTAACCGCTTTGGGAATGTAAGAAGACTTCTTCTGGATCAAACCAAAGATCCATCTATAATTCACACATGGCACAGAAAAGGCTGAAAGGGGTTTCTCAGCCTATATTTTTTGCAGTTGAATCCCGGAAGGAAAGAAAGTATAAACTGAAAGCAATGGTGGGTTCAAATGCAAACGTTTTTGCTTTCTGGGATATAAACATTTTATTTTAGTTTGCTTAAAATGGTATATATAAGAAGATGGATTGTTCCGTTGTTTATGGATATGTTGCTTGTTTTTTTTGTTTTGTTTTGTTTTTAATTTTTATTAAGTACAAATTAGAAAACATACATATTCACAACAAAAGAAAATACATCTAACCAAGGGGAAAAAAATAGAGAATATTTTGTCTCTTTTCATATTTACAGTTATTTATACCTCTATAAAATGCTATTCACAAAAAAGCAGTGAAATGAAAGATAATATATCAGAAAAGAGAAAAAAGAACAAAGAAAGACTAAAGAAGTAAAAGAAAAGGATCATAGGTGAAAATTTTTTAAAGTAGATAAGTACTCACAATACATAGCCGTTTCCCATCTATATTTATATTCATTTGTATAATTTCATCTTGTCCTTATCTACCTTAAATAAAGTGTTTTGGTTTTTTTTAAAAAAAGACTTCCACCGTTTACCTCACGCGTTTTTAATAATCCGTTCGTCAGAACCTCTGTTCTTCATATTTTCCCTTTGGATTTCCTTAATGTCTCCACTTTGTATTTTTTATATTATATTTATGTTGCTTGTTAACACTCTCAGTACTGACGTGGTATAGGCAGTTGTGCTCCTGTAGCTAGGAAAATGAAAGAGAGTACCACCAGCATTCGATTCAAGCCATTGGCTCATCCACTTTGAGAAGGACGTGCAAGAGGACATTTTGTAGCTCTTCAGTGGTTAGTTATTAAGCCTACAAAACTTATGTTTCAATGGTGGTGATGCTGGCTAATTTTGGTTACTTTAGAAGTCAGTAAAACAATTGTTTGAAACCTCAGCCTGATCTTTCATAAGTCAAAATGTAGAGCAAATCTTCTGATGTCTTTGGTTTTATGTTTAATAGAATCTGAGGACGCGGGCAAGTGGAAAGTTAGGGGGATAACTTTAACTGTGTTACACACGAGTTGCCAAAGCTGAGGTGGTTTTAAAATGGTATGTGCACAATATTTTGGAACAAGTAAGATTCACAAGGTGAAGCAGTTTTCACTTCTTTCGTAATTTCTGACAGGCCATTGATCTCTGCGTCTCCCTCTAAGTGGCAGGTCTATACTTACTCTTTTTGAAGATCTGCAAATGTGTTGAACAGAAGCTCACCGAAATATTTCAGTCCTTTTCAGTGAAGCCAGCTGAACCGTCACCACACGGTTGTGGAGGTGTGGTGAGCGATAGAGGCTGGCTGGTTCATCCTGGCATGGCAAAATTGGCCAAATGCTAGGGTTAAAAAAATAATAATTAAGCATCCTTTTACCTCTAGCTGTATTGTTCAAATATCCCATGTTGATCAGGAAGGGGAAGCAGGAATGTCAACTTTTGCACATCCACACCCAACCAACAAGCCATTGCATCACAACCACTTTTATTCTCACTGAGTGGAAGTCTTTTTTTTTGGGGGGGGGGGGCAACAAACTCTAAATTCCCAATGCAGTTTTGTCAAACGGTGTTTTAAAAAGTTTTGTCGCCGCTTCAGGGCAGCATTATTGTTTCAACGCGAAGTAAACTTGTACCTTGCAGTCACACTTTTGCAAACGTAAGCTCCTTCCTTCTATTCACCTTCTGCCCGTGTTTGTAGTTTCTGAGTGAATCGTGCAGAAATACGTTCACATTTACAGGCCTTGGGAAGATTAGATTGAATGGATGTGGATATTATTGCTTGCATGAAGGGGGATTTTTAGGAGATATTTGTGCCAGGGTGCAAATCTTCTGACCCATTCCTCCTTTTGAAAACTTAATTAAATAAAAATAAAAATCAGGGTGACTGGTGTGCTACATGTTGGAGTACCCAAAAGGAGACCCCAGCCACTTGCTGTTTTAATTTACCCAGAGGACTTTTTTAAATGTTCAAGTACATACGCACAATTCTTGCACACAGAGACAAAAGTTATTGAAATAGTCCATACAGTAGCACAGTGAGTGCTGATGTACAAATTGCAACCTGAGCAGGGTAGAGGACCCAGCACACACATTAAAAAAATGTAAAGCACCCCTGGACAGTTAAGTCCTGTCAAAGGTGACTATTGGGTTGTGGCGCTCATCTTGCTTTCAGGCCGAGGGAGCCAGTGTTTGTCCACAGAAAGCTTTCTGGGTCATGTGGCCAGCATGACTAAACCACTTCTGGCACAATGGAACACCATGACGGAAACCAGAGTGCACGGAAATGCTGTTAACCTTTCTGCAACAGTGGTACCTATTTATCTACTTGCACTGGTGTGCTTTCGAACTGCTAGGTAGGCAGGAGCTGGAGCAGAGCAACAGGCACTCACCCCATTGTGCGGATTTGAACCGCCGACCTTCTGATCAGCAAGCCCAAGAGGATTAGTGGTTTAGACCACAGCGCCGCCCGCATCCCTTTACCAGTGCACATGTACAATGTTGTGGATCTTTAAGCACCTCATCACTCAGCTTAAGTCCTGACATGCAGAGGTTGTTTTGCCCTATGACACCCAGAGCTTCCCCCCCACCGCCCCCGACAACAGAGTTACCCCCCTAAAAGCCAGCCTCAGTGTGCATCTACATATAAATTAGCAGGTGCAAGCTTGTGTCGTGAGCCTGTGCCCCATGTCTTTCAATTACCTATCCCCTTTCCCTTTGCTTCTATGGCTTTTGCACAGATTTACCAAAAGGGCCCTGGCGTTTGAAAGCTTCTGCCCTGTTTCTGGCGCTTCTATAGAGCAAACCTGCAATGTGACTTAAGTCAATTTGTGGTTTTATTGATGGCTTTGAAACTGCGTTCGTGCCGATAAAGGAGGAAAAGACGGGGCTTGCTGTTTGGCACGCCTTGTGTCTTGAAAAGTTTGAAGAACCCAGGAAGCACTTCTGTCCAAGAATTTGAAAGCAGCTTGTTCAAAGCTCCTCACCGCGTTCACAGCAGATGTGACATTTAAAAGTAAGGACTTCCTGCTTTGCAGCTCGGCCTCTTTACATAAGGTGCAATTCCCCTTCTATATACATATATATATATATATAATTTTTAACCTGGTAACCACAACATTCGCTGAGCTTTATTATTCTGCAGTCAGCTGCATATGTGTACATTACATAAACTTTCTGGAAGGAAGCCCAGAACCAGCCCACTCTGTATCTTATCTCTGTGTAGGCAACACACAGCATTGTGGCATGGCAAAACAAAGTGGTTTTCCTCTGTCGTGAAGTGGGAGGGGGGTGGACCTCAGACCTGGGAGCCAAATATTCCAGCACTCTCACTCTGGTCCTGGGGAACTCTCTTTGCACTCCTGACTGGCCCTGCTTCACCTTCTCCTTGAGTGATTTACCTGGCCAGAACTCCTTAAACCAGGGGCCAGCAAACATTTTCAGCAGGGGAAGCGGTCCACTGTCCCTCAGACCTTAGGGGGGGGGGCGGACTATATTTTTTGGGGGGGGGTGGGGGTGGGATGAACGAATTCCTATGCCCCACAAATAACCCAGAGATGCATTTTAAATAAAAGCACACATTCTACTCATGTAAAAACACCAGGCAGGCCCCACAAATAACCCAGAGATGCATTTTAAATAAAAGCACACATTCTACTCATGTAAAAACACCAGGCAGGCCCCACAAATAACCCAGAGATGCATTTTAAATAAAAGCACACATTCTACTCATGTAAAAACACGCTGATTCCTGGACCATCCGCGGGTCAGATTTAGAAGGCGATTGGGCCGGATCCGGCCCTGGGCCTTAGTTTGCTTACCCATGCCTTAAACTCTGCTAATGTCACTTTTTTTGTCTGACTGGAGGATTGTGAGGGGTGTGAAAAGCAGTGTAAAAACAAAGGGTGCATCCATTGTGGGTGGCTCTTGTGAACCAAGTAAAACCTTCTCTTGGGAAAACACACAGAAGTAGCAATCAGGAACAGCTCAGGCCTCTATCTCTGTGGGTTTTCCAAAGAAAACTGGCAATTTAACCATTTTAATTGTATGGGGACATTAATTTTGTTTCCTGGTGTTCAAACCAAGTGCAAAATGTCTCATGAGATGTCCCCCACCTCAACAGCAGTTCCTTACCACCCTCACTTAAATATACTGAGCAATATAGGCGTTTTGGATCAAGGGGAAGCAACTTTTCCTCAGGGTATGAATTTATTATGTGTGTGTGATAAAGACTTCAAATCTTGCAGCCCAGATTCAGATTATTAACGTTTCCGGGCAAAGAAAGAGGCCAAAATCGTTCTGCGTAATCCACTCGGAAAACATAATTTTGATTACTTTAAATTCAAGTGGCAGAGCTTACTGAATTTTAAATGCAAGGGTTTTGAGCAAAGGAAAGTACAATCACATAGCTGTTAAGAACATTTAATAATAATTCCTCCACTGAGCATAGTTTTTAAAATTCAGATGATCCGTTTCTGCCTACATATGTAGGCATTGGATTTGTAGCCATTATGCTCATTTGCCTTCAATAGCAATAAAGCTCTGCTGGATGTAATATTAATTGCCTCTGGTCTATTTTTTGGGAATCCTGCAACAAGATTTAAGTTTTTTCTCTGCTAACTCTTTCTTGGGCTCCATGATCACTGCAGATGGTGACAGCAGCCATGAAATTAAAAGACGCCTGCAGAGACATCACCTTGCCAACAAAGGCCCGTATAGTTAAAGCTATGGTTTTCCCAGTAGTGATGTATGGAAGTGAGAGCTGGACCATAAAGAAGGCTGATTGCCGAAGAATTTATGCTTTTGAATTATGGTGCTGGAGGAGACTCTTGAGAGTCCCATAGACTGCAACAAGATCAAACTGATCCATTCTTGTGGAAATCAGCCCTGAGTGCTCACTGGAAGGACAGATCATGAAGCTGAGACTCCAATACTTTGGCCACCTCATGAGAAGAGAAGACTCCCTGGAAAAGACCCTGATGTTGAGAAAGATTGAAGGCACAAGGAGAATGGGATGACAGAGGACGAGATGGTTGGACAGTGTTCTCGCAGCTGCCAGTATGAGTTTGACCAAACTGTGGGAGGCAGTGGAAGACAGGAGTGCCTGGCGTGCTATGGTCCATGGGGTCACGAAGAGTCGGACACAACTAAACGACTAAACAACAACAAACTATATATTGTAGTTCTGTTCTGGATCAATATTGAGTAGAATTCCGTGACAGTATCTACATATGTAGTGTGTCTGTTGACTGCAGCAAATATGGTCCTGAAACATTTTCTTTGAAGCCATTCAGCCATTCAGCTGGAGTTAGGGTTGCCAAACGTCCGGAATTTCCTGGACATATCCGGAATACTGCAGCTGCAAATAGTGTCTGGATAGAACTCGGCTGAATGTCTGGGAAAATTCGGACGTACGAAAGCCTATGTTGGTAGTGTTGTTTGCCTCAGAAACAGCTCAAAAATGTCCAGTCTCCTTGCGACTTTGCCAGAGAAAAAGCTCAACAACTTTTCTGTCTGGGTTTTCACTTTTTGAAATATGGCAACCCTAGCTGGAGTACTTCTTTGAAGTAAATTGGTTGTTTATTGGGCAGCGTGGGAAAGAAGTTAAGTAGTTATGCAAATAGTAAATAGAGCGGGTTGTTGTATAATTAGTAACACCAGAAAAAAGAACGCTCGTTTCCTCTATATCTAAAACGAAGTCTTTGGTTTAAAGCAGCTGTGTTTCTTGTCTGCCTGAAGGTTAGTGACAGTAAGACAGTTTCTTGTTTACTAAACACAGAGTGTTGGGTAGGTTTTAATAATAGCACTACGTAAAGTGGTCCAAATTACTGTGCGCTTTTTTTTTTATCTTGTCAAATAAAAGCTCAACAACTTGTTATATGGCAACTCTACATTTAAAGCACTATCGTTGGGATTTAAACTGCCATGGCTCCCCAACTGTCATTTGTTAAGGGTGCTGAGATTTGTTAGGAGTACCCTGTTGCCCTCACAGAACTACAATTCCCAGAGTTCCCTGGGAAGAGGGGCTGATTCTTAAGCCATTGTTGGGAATGAAGCAGGCCCAACAATGGCGAGGATGCAAATAGATGTGCTAGGTTCTTTGAGGACAAAATTGCTCATCGCCACAACTCAGATGCCATGGCTAATAAAGGTCTGATGTGCCAGGATGTAATGCGATTTTATGGGATCAACGACAGCTTTCCAGGTCTGAGGAAACAGGCAAAGTGCTTGTAGTGGCTCAGTCAACAACATGTATTGTTCCTTGTGTACTGCTCTGAGGTGGGCTGCCGGGGGCGGGGGATACAGTCAAGTGGAATAAATAAATAAAAGCTGAAAACCTCTGAATGCTACCAACAAATTTAACTTTAACACAAAGGACCTTCTTCATGATGTAACTCCCTTTCATGCCTTATTCCTTCCGTTTCTGCTCTTAAAGGAGTCTAACTCTCACACCATGCCCTCTTTGCCAGCCACAAAAGCAATTGCTTCCCACTTCAACTTACCTGCCATTGACCCGGCAGCTGCCATTTTAAAAATTCAGAATTGCGTTTTTAGAGTGTCTTTGTTTTGGAGCTGTTATGTACTGAAGTTCTCACCCTGGGCCATCAGGGGGATACTGTAGATTGTTTTCACTCAGGTCCACATATGCAAATAAGGGATTGAAAGTGACGTTCAGTGATTGGATAGTTACAGAAAGTTGTTACAGTTGCGTTGTAGTGAAGCTCTATATAAGCAGACTGGCTGAATCCTTCAGTTCAGTTCTGTTCTGGCCTGTGAATAAACAAGAGCTGTTTGAAGAATAGCTGTGTCGTCTGATATGTTCACCCACAACTTAACAGGAGCACTGTCTCGTCATTACATGCGCAAACCTCGGGGTCCCTCTGAAACCGATGGGACATGTTAGTCCTGACTTACACCCTTGTGCAAATTAATTGAAACAAACAATATAGTTTATTGTACAAAACTCACATATATATGTACAAAACTCACATATATGTACATTAGTGATGGATATGACCACCTCTTATTTTTAAGCAGCATTTGAACACGGTTTGGCATGGAATCTGCTAGTTTTGAACAGTCACTGTTGATTTTTGGATCCCTGTACCACTTGAATCAGTGCCTGAATGAGCTTCTCCATAGCCTTACAGTCTACAGCACGGAGACGACTTTTGCATAAAGCCCACAAATTCTCAATGGGATTTACGTCCGGGGAATTCCCTGGCCAATCAAGTACCTGTATTTGCTGCTGTGTCATGAATTTCTTCACCACTTTCGATGTGTGACAAGGGGCAATATCCCAGTACTTCCAGGATACCTCTTTTCCAGCTCTGGAATAACCCTCTTTCGTAGAACCTCAATATATTGTAGCGAGCGCATCACTCCTTCTATTGGCTGCAGGCTTCCGACACCATAATGATCAACTGACTTTTCGTGTTTGTTCTGAGTACAGGATTATGAGTAAGATAGAAAATGTGCTTTGTTTCAATTAATTTGCACAAGGGTGTAAGTCCCGTTGAGTTAGCTTGGACCCCGCAAAAGTAAAATAAACTTTTTAAAAAGAAGGCATTCTCCCGAGAGCAGTAGTTCAGTTCTTGATATGCAGGGAAAATAGCCCTGAGCAAACAGCCTTTATCATAAGACACTGAGATCTTCCGAATGGAAATGTACCGTACTTGTGAGTTTATTATGGGAATATCTTAACTTTTGTGGTGGGTTTTGTCAATGGAGTCCAGCAGGTGTCACTCTGGGGACTAAACATGAAGGAGATGTTAGAATGACTTTTTTTTCAGAAGATAGGATGTGCTGCAGAAAGATATTTTCTTCATAACCCATAAGAAATCCTTTTTACTGCAGTTCTATCTCACTCTCTTTTAAGCTGGCATTAAGCTGCTTCTCAAGAACTTCCTCCTCCTCTGTTGTAACTTTGATGTGCGATCTACTTTAAGAATGACACGCACATGGCCCTCGATATGGTGCTTGCATTCATTGACTATAATCAGCTGCTTCAGCTAAGCAAATATACACAATGGGTTGCTGCAGATAACTGTGATTTTGACCAGTGTTTGAAACTCCCCTTGTTCCAGGCGCATTTTGCGACAGAGAATTCCATTAGCGCGAGCAGCTTCTGAGCTCTGGGCGCAGTGCTGCACCTGAGATTTCAAATTAAAACTGTAGAGTGGAAGGAAAGGAGGACCTTTTTCTGCCTCCCCACTTCCAGCTGCTCTCTGAAGACTGGAGAAGGGACCCTCTTAAGACTATCAGGAGGTGGGCAGGGGAAGGGCTAGACCATGTGAAAAAGGAACCTGTTATTTTGGTTTCATTCATTTTCAGCTTTGTATTCTTGTTATAAAAAATGCACGCCTAGGCACTCCACTGTGGCACCCATGACTTTGGTTTAAGGTGCCATTTAACTCTTAGCTGTCATATCTCAGTTTCTAACACTGATTATGGCTACAGCTTGAGCCTATGGTCTGTCTCACTAGGCAAATGATATTGCCGCGGAATATTCCCACGGTAAGAGGAGTGCGTATGTTCTGAGATGCTAAATCCACAAAGAAGTGTACAGAGTTGAGGAAGCCAGAACATTTTCCATGTCTGATAGCAATAACATAGGCAACTTTATTGGTTTGTCAACAAAAAGGTCATGCGTTTATGAAAAAAGGTTAGAGCGGGTGTGTGTTTTATGAAAGGGTGTGGGTCCCTCTTTGTAGAAATATGTCTTGAAATTATCTTTGGGCTCAGCGGGGAACTGATTTGCTGTGTTGTTCCTGTTGGGAAGCTGGATGTTTAGTTGAGACAAATGGTTTGTTTGTAAGTGCTGTGAATTGTTGGTCTTGGCTACTTGATTCATTCATTCATTCATTCCAAATATTAATAAGTCAATATTATTTATAAGTACATTGCCCTCGCAAAACAATCTACAAAAAAGGGGGAGCTATGAGATAGAAGACATCAGAATGATGTGTGCATTATATGTAAGAAAGCTCAAACTGAAACATACAGACTGTTTGTGAATTGAATTGAATTTTATTATTATGGTCACAGACCAGTTCCGGCTCACTTACAGTATCAGGAAAATCATAAAACACAACAGGAAAACATTGAATTGCAATTGGGTATAACAGAGACAATTCAGATATAAAGGTAAAGGTAAAGGTACCCCTGCCCGTACGGGCCAGTCTTGACAGACTCTGGGGTTGTGCGCCCATCTCACTTAAGAGGCCAGGGGCCAGCGCTGTCCGGAGACACTTCCGGGTCACGTGGCCAGCGTGACATCGCTGCTCTGGCGAGCCAGAGCCGCACACGGAAACGCCGTTTACCTTCCCGCTGGTAAGCGGTCCCTATTTATCTACTTGCACCCGGAGGTGCTTTCGAACTGCTAGGTTGGCAGGCGCTGGGACCGAGCAGCGGGAGCGCACCCCGCCGCAGGGATTCGAACCGCCAACCTTTCGATCGGCAAGCCCTAGGCGCTGAGGCTTTAACCCACAGCGCCACCTGCGTCCCCAATTCAGATATAGCGGTAGTTAAAAATACACAGTGGTACTTCAGGTTACATACGCTTCAGGTTACATACGCTTCAGGTTACAGACTCCGCTAACCCAGAAATAGTACCTCGGGTTAAGAACTTTGCTTCAGGATGAGAACAGAAATCGCACGGCAATGGTGCTTCAGGTTAAGAACAGTTTCAAGTTAAGAACGGACCTCCAGAATGAATTAAATACATAACCAGAGGTACTACTGTATATTAAATCTTGATCACTAAAATATAACCTAAAATTGTCATTTAAAACCTCAATCATTTTGGTAGTACAGCTTGTTCCGTAGGTTTTATCGTAGTACAACTTGTTCCGTAAGTTTTTTATGACTGTTTGTGATTTTCGGCAGAGGTAGAGAGAAAAATATTCAAGCCTTGTTTAAGCCCCTGAAATGAAGTGGTGGGGTGTAAATCAGTTGGAAGGGAGTTCCATTGCTGTGGAATCACTGCTAAAACGGCCCTGTTTCTTGAGGACACTAATCTGAAGCTATCTAAAAGCACCAAGCCCGTTATCATAGGTTATTCTTGGAAAACTACTGGAAAACTTCTTGGAAAACTTGGCTTAATAATGGGCAAGCCTTAGTCATGCATGCAGCCCCTAGAATTGGCTGCACATTCCATTGAACTCCAGTGACAAGCATTTCCAAGGGTACATGCAGGGCCGGATTAAGGTTTGATGAGGCCCAAAGCTACTGAAGGTAATGGGTCCCTTTATATGTCCAGCTGTCCTTTGTCAACAACAAATTGTCGCTTTTTGTGTTGAATATATGCTATATGGTAATTTATGGACCTAATAGGTATCTAAAGCCATTTGCATATGTTGCCATGCAACCAGTCCATGCAAAATGTAGGCACCCTCTCTCTATATATTTTTCCATTTTTTTTTATTGATTTTCCAAAAATTTTAAACAAACAGACATACGTACATCTTAACTGTACTTAATCCAATCTTAGTAACATTGTTAAGTGACTTAACCTCAAATCCCCCTGGCTGAATTTCAGTATATATCATTGTAACAGTTTTCCAAAGCAAGTTTCTCATAAAATTTACTTAATCACTTAACACCTTTCTTTCTTTTCATCTTTACTTTAAACATATTATTCTATAATTTCACATATTTAAATCCTAAGCCTATCTGTTATTTGCAAGTATTTCTATTTAAGTTATCTTAGCATATTTAACTAAATAGTCTTTGAATTTCATCCATTCCTCCTGGTGCTCCTCCTCCTTCTGGTCGTGGACTCTTCCGGTCAGGTCGGCTAGCTTCCCTCTATATAGAAATGAGTAAACCAGTGATATTTTAGGGAGCAGGCTAGCAGGCAGGGCCCATTATTTATATCATAGGAGCCTACACAACACTGTTGCTGTATGTAGGTTTTATTTTATTTGTTTTTTATCTTATATTTTGGAAATAAACATCCAGGTTTTTTCCCCTTTAAAATTTATGGGGGCCCCCAAGAGAGTGGGGCCCTAAGCTATAGCTTGTTTAGCTTATACGTTAATCCAGCACTGAATACACGCATGCTATCTGGCATTAAGAGCAGTTTATGCTCCTTGTCTTCCATGGAACGAAATGTGCCAAGAGTTAAGCAAAAACTTCTACAATGTATGATTACAATCAAGTTGTTACATTGAATACAACCACCGCTAGAACCACAGCTAGCTTATCTCTGAACCTCTGCCTATGAATCTAAGATATTATTAGAATTTCTAACCACTTTGTCACTGAGCTAGAGAGTAACAGTAAATACAGTTAATCACATGCGTGTGCAACCTCAGACCACATAAAGCATTTCTGTTTCCTTTCTTTCCTCTCTAGATCCATCCTGTTCCTTTCTTATTTTGTCCTATTTCCTCTCCAGCGATGGTGTTGAGTGAGATGCTTTGGCAAGCCATAAAAACCGGCCACGTTTTTCCAAAATCTGTATCACTACTGGTTTCGAGTACATTAGTACCTCTGGTTAAGAACTTAATTCATTCCGGAGGTCCGTTCTTAACCTGAAACTGTTCTTAACCTGAGGTACCACTTTAGCTAATGGGGTCTCCCGCTGCCACTGCGTCGCCAGTGCGCGATTTATGTTCTCATCCTGAGGTAAATTTTTTAACCCGAGGTACTGCTTCCAGGTTAGTGAAATCTGTAACCTGAAGCATTTGTAACCCAAAGCGTTTGTAACCTGAGGTACCACTGTACAGTGGTACCTAGGGTTAAGTACTTAATTCATTCTGGAGGTCTGTACTTAACGTGAAACTGTTCTTAACCTGAAGCACCACTTTAGCTAATGGGGCCTCCTGCTGCCACCGCGCTGCCGGAGCAGGATTTCTGTTCTCATCCTGAAGCAAATTTCTTAACCTGAAGCACTATTTCTGGGTTAGCATAGTCTGTAACCTGAAGCGTTTGTAACCTGAAGCGTTTGTAACCCGAGATACCACTGTACTAGGAACTAAATCCCACTAGCTTCCGTGAGGGTGACCTACGCAGCCTAAAAGACCAAAGCAGATCTGAGCGAATGTTAGCCGCTTTGAGGCTCCTTCGGGTAGCGATAAAGTGGGATATCAAATCCAAACTCCTCTTCTTCTTCTTCTTCAGAACGATTGTGGTCGCCCTTGTTACCTCAAGGATTTCTTAAGTCCTGCCAAGCTTCCAGCCCATTCATCTGGTTGGGTGAAGAGTAGTACAGTGGAACCTCAGGTTAAGTACTTAATTCGTTCCGGAGGTCCATTCTTAACCTGAAACTGTTCTTAACCTGAAGCACCATTTTAGCTAATGGGGCCTCCACTGCCGCTGCACCGCTGCTGGACAATTTCTGTTCTCATCCTGAAGCAAAGTTCTTAACCTGCAGCACTATTTCCGGGTCAGCGGAGTCTGTAACCTGAAGCATATGTAACCTGAAGCGTATGTAACCTGAGGTACCACTGTACAAACATTCCCTAGATCACATTGGCCTTGTCTCTCAGGCCTTATCCAGACTGTCTCTATTTCTTGGAGGGATCCAATCGCATATCAGCAATTTCAGGCCACACAATTATAGCTGGTAAGGAACTCAGCAAGCCCATTCCTTTGAAGGACTGGACTTCTTGCAGGAAGGAAAGTGATGGGGAAATGTGATGGGGATGTGTCCCGTCCCCTCACATAGAATAAATGATTGTTATTTATCTAATCTCCCTGCAAATTAATCAGGATGAAGAAACAGGTCATCCTCAGATATCTTTTCTTTTGTTCCTTGGTCTGCTCTTTGACATCAGCTACAGAATGCTGGCCCCACACTGGCCTATATGACTGCAGCAATGAGCCACTATGGGGTTCACCCACGGTGCTCCAACTTACCGTATTTTTTGCTCTATAAGACTCACTTTTTCCCTCCCAAAAAGTAATGGGAAATGTGTGTGCATCTTATGGAGCGAATGCAGGCTGCGCAGCTATCCCAGAAGCCAGAACAGCAAGAGGGATTGCTGCTTTCACTGCGCTGCGATTCCTCTTGCTATTCTGGCTTCTGAGATTCAGAATATTTTTTTTTCTTGTTTTCCTACTCCAAAAACTAGGTGCGTCTTGTGGTCTGGTGCGTCTTATAGAGCGAAAAATACGGTAGCTGCTATTCTCAGGCAGGCAGGCTCACACCCACAGATGTGTGTGTTCCCCCCACAGAGCTTTCTTAAGCAAACAAAGATAATAGCCATATCTGCATCAGTTTGGTCTTTCAGCGGCCTGAACTGATTCTGTTAACTTGGATGATTTGTCCCGAGGAAGCAAAAATATGAAAGAAAAGCTAATCCACCAACAAGGTGCTTTTCACACTTTTCCATCTTGCTGTGTAGCATCCTTTGCTTGTGGTCGTTAGTAATAACTTGTTTCTTCAGCCAAGGAAATAATGGCCAGTGGGGCCTAAAACCAGGGTCTTCTTACAGCTTCTGAAATTCCAGAATCGGTTTAGAAGCACCAGCTATTCCCAGAGTCAGGTCCCCTGCCACAGGCACGCACACCAGTTGCTTGCCAAAGGTAAAGAATGTGCTATACAGATATTTTACTCCTCATATAACTGAGTCCATCTCGCTACATCCGTGTCTGTCAACGTGCTGTAATGCGACTCCAGGAGAAGCTCAGTGTGTCAGCAGATTCCTGGCCTTATCTTTCCGCCTCTAAATAAAACAGGCCAAGTGCAGCTCTGCAGGTGCAGAATGAGTTTCACCTTTACACAATGTCTGAAAGAATGCAATCAGTATAGAGATATATCTTCCATAGATCAACAGAGTTTGTATATGACTAAAGGAGAGGCGTTAGCTGGAAATTAATCATTTATCTATCTTGGGAAAGGGCAAGCATTTATAACAAGCATCCATGGGAGAATGACAGAGAGATTTTACCTGATGATACATGCCATGCTAAAACTCAACCTTGTACTTGAGCATCAAAGCCAATCCAATCCATCAAACAGTTCACAGGGAACAAGAACCTAACCTCCCCCAATATTGCTTCTCCAGTTATGGCCAGGCCTCAGAGGAAGACAAAGAAGACTGGATCTTAAAAGACAGATATGTTTCATTTGTAGAGGGTTGGAGTCAGTTTCGAAACATCTCTGACATGTTCAAAATGTGCCTTTTTCTCTCCTTGCTAGAGATGTAAGACAAACAACCCCACAATTATTCTGCAGAACCTCACACGGGTAACACTGGTTGACAGAAGCCCATGGCATCATAAATACACTTGTCTCTGGCCTCAAATACCTGGAGTAGTTTTGCAACTTAAAAAACAACACCCACCCACACTTAAAAATCAATGTTAACAGACGGCTATATGATTTTTTTATATACATACGGCAGGCAATTCACTTAAAAATATAGGGGTGCAAGACTGATGACTTGAACCAATGTTCAGTTTGTTTGCATGTGTGTCTAACATGCACACTGCAAAGCCAGGGGAAACCAGACTGAAAACCTCACTGCAGGTCCTCTTTTTAAAATACAGCTATTTTTATTGAGAGAAATGCTTTATATTCTTCACTCAGTTCCTCCCTTGATCTAATAGGATGACTTTCGTAATGTTTTAATTTCTGCGTTTCACAGTTTGTGGAGGCTCTGCCTATTCCTTAGACAACCTTTTTTTAACAAAAATCATTATTCTTCCTGCTGTTAAAAGAAGAAGAAAAAAGGTCATGCATCCACAACCTATTTCAGAAACAGTTTAATTAAAGAGCTAATTAAAGAGCTAAAGACAGTGATTGGACCAGGGGAATCTGGGTTTGAATGTCAACTCAGACGTGAAGTTCACTGGGTGATCTTTTGTCAATTGCTCTCTCTCTGTCTAAAACCACTTTTCAAGGTTTCAGAGGAACTATGGGACAATCCCCATGGGTGCTGCCCGGAGCTCCTTGGAGGAAGAGAAGAATATAAATGTGAGAAATAATAAATCGCCACAGGTAACATGGCCACTTAACACATTTCCCAAAAGGAAAAGGGAAAAAGGAAGCACATCTCTGAAAAAGAACACAAAGAGATCACTTGGATACAATAAGTATAACTGAAATGGAAGTTCAACATGTATCTCTGTACGGGAGAAGACTGAATAGGTGGCCTGTTTAAACTGGACAGCCCTTTAAATAGAAGACTGCCCTCTGTAAAATAGGGCTTATGGCCACCCTAACATTACAAATCTTCAAAAAACAGTGCTTGAATTAAGGAATCATATATAAGGGCACCACCCCAACTTCTCTCAATCTTAGCAAAATCACAACACACAAAATACAGTGGTACCTCGGGTTAAGTACTTAATTCGTTCTGGAGGTCCGTACTTAACCTGAAACTGTTCTTAACCTGAAGCACCACTTTAGCCTATGGGGCCTCCTGTCGCTGCCGTGCTGCCGGAGCACAATTTCTGTTCTCATCCTGAAGAAGAAGAAGAGTTTGGATTTGATATCCCGCTTTATCACTACCCGAAGGAGTCTCAAAGCGGCTAACATTCTCCTTTCCCTTCCTCCCCCACAAACAAACACTCTGTGAGGTGAGTGGGGCTGAGAGACTTCAGAGAAGTGTGACTGGCCCAAGGTCACCCAGCAGCTGCATGTGGAGGAGCGGAGATGCGAACCCGATTCACCAGATTACGAGTCTACTGCTCTTAACCACTAAACCACACTGGCTCTCTAGACACACTGGTTCTGCCACTATCCAGGCTACAGACAGCCTTGTTTTCCTTTTCCTCTGTTGCTGTTTGTTCAGGAACTAGCATTCAGGGGGCAGTTTGCCGGAGGCGAAGGTAGACAGGAGCAAGCGAATCTTTAAATTCAGTCACGGGAATCAATCTTTGAAAAGCCTGTCTCCTGCTGGGCTCCTCCTGAGTCAGCTGCACTTAGCAGCACATGGAAGTACCTTGAAAGCTTCCTTTCTGAAAGGAAAAGGAGCCTAATGACTTCTAAGGACGTGATGGGCAAATGCAGTTATAGAAATCGAACACCTGGAGCTCCTCTGCTTAGTAAATTTCTTTTGGACAGCTTGTCAGGTATTAATTTATATAGTACAGCTGACAGCTCACTCAAACGGTTAATACTTATCAAGGACTCCCACATGCTAATATTCAAATATTAAAAGTCAATCTTTTCTTCTTCTTCTTTTTAAAAATGCACGGATCGGCTTAAGTTTGGGATTATATATATATATATATATATATATATATATATATATATATATATTGTTAAATACTTATTTTCCATCCTTGAGAGAAGACTTCGCTTCTTCTCTTTCCATGCTTCATTTTACATATCAAAAACCCCTGCATATTTTACAAAAACTATACCAATCTGTATTCCATTATTGCATCCATCAACTTATTTACTGTTGAATTTATCTTAATGCTTCAAGCATTTTTCAGCTGTGCACAGTAATTTCCCATATATTCAATAAACGTTTTCCAATCTTCTTTAAAAGCATGTTCTTCCTGCTCTCTTATTCTATATGTTAAGTCTGCAAGTTGTGCATATTCTGTCAACTTAAGTTGCCATTCTTCTTTGGTTGGGACCTTGCTCTTTTTCCATTTGGGGGCTAACAAAACACAGGCCGCAGTAGTACCATACATAAATAAACATTTTTGGGAATTTCAGTTTGAATTATCCCCAACAAAAAGACTCTGGGTTTTTTGGGAAAGTACTTTTAAACATTTTTTTCCAATTCATTATGGATAATGTCCTAATACTCTTTTACCCTTTTACAAGTCCACCGCATATAAAAGAACGTTCCCTCCATTCTTTATCTTTTTAATTTGGTTGCATATTGCCCCCTTCTAGTTACACTTCAGATGCTTCCTTTCAGACACAAGCACACACTTTATTCCTAATTACTTTCTAGCGCTAAACGGGTGGCTGAAAGTAGTCTAATTGAACACCCGGAGCTGTCTCTTGGTTAAAGCACTCTCGGCCAGGTTGTCCATAATGTGGAGAAACAGTACTGGGCCAGGAAAGCCCAACATGGGAGGTGTGGGTAGAAAGGAAGGTGATAACCACAATCCTAAAACTGCTTTGTTACAGGGAGCTTTTTCAGATACAGGCAGGATTTTCTGGGATAATGCTGCATTATCAGTCCTGGAATCAGACCCAACGTTGAGGGTAAATGAAACAGCAGGATCTCTTGTGCTGACCCACTAGCAAAACTTCACAGGTAAAGGGATCATAACAAGAAAGGGAAGCCCTGGTCTTGCAAAGCCAAGGGTTGCACATCTGACTAGGACATAGTATCATAATACTGTAGAGTTGAAAGGGAAGGCAAGGCTAGCCCAAGAATCTTTCTCCCCGTGTGGGGCTCAAACCTATGCACCTGAGATTAAGTCTCATGCTCCAGCGACTGAGGCGACATTGGGCTTCAGTTCCCAGTGGTGCTGCTGAATTCTGTGGCCCATGTGACATTGGCCACAGACTGAGTCCTATTTGGGAAGAAGGGGAACCAACACACACACACGGGCTATTCTTGTTCTGACAGTGGTTACTGCAATGCGCAGGCCTTCTTTCCTGCTTGTCATTTTTGAGCACTTTTGCCAGTGTCTTAAAAAAATAAATGATTCTGCACTCCTTGAACCTGTGAGGATTTAGCTGTTCTCTTCCCTTTCTTGGGTCAACGTCTGCAAAGGCACGACTCCCAGATTAGGCAACCATTTGGAAGGTTCCTGATGTCTGCTGGTTTTGTGGGGGGGGGGTGTTTGGAGCGGGACTCATTTCATGGTTTTTTTATTGGGTGGAGATGAAACTGGAATTAAAGCTGCCCCCGTCTGCTGATAAACAGAGAACTGGAAAAATGCAAGTTTTGAGTTGCTTATATATCAAATGTTCCCTTTCCTGTGTACTTCCTACTCCCGGGCCGCAAATGGAAACGGAAGTACTAAAATGCCTCGGGTGGGGAAGGCAAATGCCCCCTCTCTGCTGCGTTATTTATAGCTTGATGATGATTATAACATATAAAGTATCTACGGTCTTACCAGAAAACCCGATTTAATGAGGTTCCCATCCTGGATTTCTGGCCAAAGAAATCTGGAATAGTTTCTTAAACAACATGGCCTCTTCTTATATCTGAATAGGATCAGACCACTGAATTACTCTTAATTGCTACCTGCTCCCCTCCCTCCATTCCCAACCTTCGTCTTCATTTTCTGCGCATTTGAGAGGAAACATCTTTGCATTTCCTTAGCTCTCGAGCTTTTGCCCATCAACAAAACAGCTGTGTACGTCGGTTTCCTTTTCCGTTCCCAGACCCCGGTGTCATTAGATGACTAATATTTTCCATAAAGTAAAAGGAAAAATGAAGCAGGGACAATTAGGTTGTAGGGTTTACATCTGTTTGGTAGGGACCAACTTCTAATTGTGAGGGAAGCATGAAGATTTACCTTCTTCCAAATGCTGTTCTCCAGCCTTCAAATGGACACTGTTTTACAGTAGGGTTGACATATTTCAAACAGTGAAAATCTGAAAGTTGTTTTTCGGGGGGGGGGCAGGAAGTTCGTCAAAAACGACACTGCCAACATGGGCTCCAGCTTCCGACAGCACCCCGTCTTATGGATAGAATCTGATCTGATAAAATATCCTATTTCTGTCAAGCTCTTCAGATTGCTTTGCACTTGGAGTTAATTAGGTTGAGGGATAGTGAATTGCTCAGAGCAGAAGGAGAAGGAGAAGGAGAAGGAGAAGAAGAAGAAGAGGAGGAGGAGGAGGAGGAAGAGTTTGGATTTGATATCCCACTTTATCACTACCCGAAGGAGTCTCAAAGCGGCTAACATTCTCCTTTCCCTTCCTCCCCCACAACAAACACTCTGTGAGGTGAGTAGCGCTGAAAGACTTCAGAGAAGTGTGACTAGCCCAAGGTCACCCAGCAGCTGCATGTGGAGGAGCAGGGAAGCGAACCCAGTTCACCAGATTACGAGTCTACCGCTCTTAACCACTACACCACACCAGCACAAGAAGAGACCCTGCAGAGTCAGACCAAAGGGCCATCACATAGGGGCAAACCAGAGGCCATGTGGGACATGGGGATAACTTTCCTCACCATGGCTGCTCCCCAGCATACTGCCTCTGATCCTGGAGGCAGCATATAGCCACCATGCTCAGGGCCGGCCCAAGAAATTTTGGCACCTAAGATGAACCACAAATGATGCTTCCCATCACCACCAGGGATGAAGGGATGTGTGAAGATCTACATCAGGACCAAGCGGGGAATAAATATCTACAGTGGGAACAAGGGTGGGAGGAAACCAGCGCTGCCTTCTGTTCACCAAGGGGTCAACTGTAGAGGTGGCATTGAAGGTGGCGGCTGCCAAGGAAGCACGGCAGCAGCGGGTGGTGCAGATCAGCTGCCCCTATGGATCCCAAAGCTCAAGGTGGTTGCCTCACTTTGTCTCATGGGTGGGCCGGCCCTGCTAGTTAACTCTATGAATTTGACCCATCTCCTTTGACAGCAATCTGAGTTAGAGCCCGACACCACATCTTCTGCTACTGAATTCCATTCTCGTGCTCCATTTTGTGGCTGTTAGAGAGATCAGCCTGAAAATGCGATGGCAAAGGTTTCTAATGAAACAATTCAAAGCTTAGCCACCGTTGCTCTACAATCACAAACCATACCGACGGCCCAATATATATGACAAAGCAGAGGTCCTTTTGTGTATTCTAGAAAGCATTTCTTCAGCACATCACGTAAGGGCAACTAACAGCCATGCCACATTCTTAATTTCAACTTGTGTTTCCATGTAGGTGCTCTAGGTATAATTAGTGGCCATTGCCAGCTCCTGAGGGACAAGAGTTTGACAGCTATGTGTCCATTTGAAGATGCAGGTAGTTCTCTTCTTCTGTGGATTTCCCACATATGATCACAGTCTTACGTGGATCCCAAAAAAATAAACAATAGGCAGACAGCGGGGATGGCCAGCAATCCCATCGGGCATTGGGAGAGTATTTGTGTGTGGTTGGGAAGTGGCGTGTGAGTTAAGAGCAGAGATTTTTGAAAGCAGTTGGAGAGAGATCAGAGGAGGCCGGAGAAAGTTGTGGAGGAGGTTGGAGAGTCATCAGTGGATTTGTGCCTTTTTTGCGGTCTTCTAGGGGTTGTTATGAAGGCGGTGAATGTCCTGTGTGAGTGGCTGGAGGTGGCTGGAGGATGGAGGGCGGCTAACAGATTGAGGTTGAATCCTGATAAGACAGAATTACTGTTTTGGGGAAACAAGGTCGGGCAGGTCGGGGGACTCCCTGGTCCTAAATGAGGTAACTGTGCCCCTAAAGGACCAAGTGCACAGCCTGGGAGTCATTTTGGTGCACAGCCTGGGAGTCATTTTGGACTCACAGCTGTCCATGGAGGTGCAGGTCAATTCTGTGCCCAGGACAGCTGTCTTCCAGCTCCATTTGGTACGCCAGCTGAGACCCTACCTGCCCGCAGACTGTCTCCCCAGAGTGGTGCATGCTCTGGTTATCTCCTGCTTGGGCTACTGCCATGCACTCTACGTGGGACTACCTTTGAAGGTTGACCTGGAAACTACAACTAATGCAGAACGCGGCAGGTAGACTGATGACTGGGAGTGGCCGCCAAGACCACATAACACTGGTCCTGAAAGACCTACATTGGCTCCCAGTACATTTCCGAGCACAATTCAAAGTGTTGGTGCTGACCTTTAAAGCCCTAAATGACCTTGGCCCAGTATACCTGAAGGAGTGTCTCCACCCCCAGATGGGTGGGGTATGTATGTATGTATGTATAAACAAACAAACAATATTGTTGTTGTTGTTATTGTGGTTTTACATGATTTGGCTTATACGCGTGATGGCCAGGAATGTAACTCCCACCTAAGTGGTCAGAACCGAAGGAAGTTCTGGAGCATTTCCATCTCTCCATGTTACTTAGAGGGTTTTCCCTGGCTATAATTGGCTTCTTGCCCAGCCCCCTCCAATATAAGCTGTCCATTAGACCCAGTCCTGAATGTTCTGCTGGCAACCTGGTGCAAATAAGGAGCAGTTTGTACAGAAAATAGAATCAGGTGGCAAAGCCCAGACAAGACCACTTTCCTGGACATGGCCTCTCCAGACTGTAGGTTGGGAACTGTATATTTTGAATGCTTCCCCATAAAATAGTAATGATAATATTGTACGTAGAATTATAGCAACGCAGGGTGAAAGCCAGGACAAATGTCTAAATTAGGCTTAGAGTATAAGCACACCCCCACGTAAGTATGCTCATTCCACTGATTCATGATACTGAGTTCTCTTACGTTTTTAAGCAAGGGAGAGAGGGGGGAACTTGACATTTTCATAAATATTTATTGAGATTTTTTTAAATACCAAATGCAAAAATAATAAACAATATAACATGGATCATAACACATTTTTCAGAACTTCTTTGGACTCCCTCACGTCTCCCACTCCCACTTACATCATTATAAATTTTTTCCAGCAATTTAGCATCTTATTTATATTCTTAAATCTTGTTCAGTTAATTTAATCTAATCTCCAAAAATTTTGTGTTTCCCTCAATCTCACTTATCGTCAAATTCAAATCTAATTCAATGGTAGGCAATTATTTATGATCTAGCATCCTTCTTAGCATTCAACCAAATTACAATACTTTTGTAGATAGATCTTGAATTTCTTCCAATCTTCTTCAACCCTCTCTTCTCCCAGGTCTCGAATTCTGCCAGTCATCTCGGCCAGTTGCATATAGTCGGGAACTTGACATTTTCAAGTACTTTCGCTTCCCAAAAGTCTTATATTTGGTTCCCCTTATTATGACCTGCATAGCTACAAATGCCATTAATAGCAACGATATTAATTAGCACTACTTCTGTGCCTGTTGCAGCAAGCTACAGAGAATAGCTCAGTTCAGATGTAGAATTCTAGTCTTCCTCATCATGGGCTTTGTGCTCCTCCTTCCTCTTCTTCCTCCTCAGACTCACAGGCTCCTTGCCCCAACTTTTCTTAGATTGCGATAACCAGACATTCAAATTGTAGAATCCGAATTAGCGCTAACTTGCAAGCTTGGAATTTAGTCTCAACATTAGTTGTTCAGTGTGGATATTGCATAGCAGACTACTGCACTAGGATTTTTAAGAGTCAAGACCCACTTTTATTGTTAGATTATGGCAACATATTATACCTCTGAAGACGGTTCAGGAACATCAGCTGGTGCAGAATTCGACAGCCAGAGTGCTCACTGGTGGGGAAGATGCTTTGAGCATATTACACCAATCGTGGCCCAACTGCACTGGCTGTCAGTTAGATTCCGGGCCCAATTCAAAGTGCTGGTTTTGACCTATAAAGCCTTAAATGGCTCAGGACCGCAATACCTCAAGGGCCGTCTCTCCCCATATGAACCGAACTGGACCCTGCAATCTTCATCTGAGGCCCTTTTTCATACATCTCTTTAAGCGCCAGCCAGACAAAAACCTTCCTCTTTTCCCAGGCCTTTGGCTAATTAAACCATCTACGGCCTTCTAAACCATTTTTTTTTGGGGGGGGGGGGTTGTTTTTTGTTAAAGTGCTGTGTATTTTTGTGTTTTTACACCATAAACCACCCTGTGATCCTTGGGTGAAAGGTGGGATATAAATTTAATAAATAAATAACCCAAGGACGCATTTGAGGATCCATTTCTTAATCTTTTGCCATATATTTATAGGGTGGTTTTGCTCCTGTTACAACCAAGATTAGATCAGTATCTAACCAGTCAAAGACCAGTAGGCTACAGTAAGAGCAAACTGGAAATGGAGAAGGAAATCTATGTGTGAAAGAGTGGGAAAACCATATTCCTGATTGTCTGCATTGACACATTGATTGTACAGTATGTTACCCAAAGGTAGTACATTTAAATTCACCAGACATAAATGTGTTTATGTCTGATGAGTTTCTCCTTGTTCTCAAGCCTTAACACAGAAGAAATATGCTGAGATTTTGTTTTATCATGAACTACCTTTGAAAAGTTGTTTTGTTTTTGTTCCATTGAGCTTTTGATTTTTCTGCTGCTTAGATTTTCTTTTGGATCCTCTTCAGGTTTTCTGTGCTGCTTATTAGTTGTGGTGTTACTTTGATCCTCACCACACATGGTCCTCATAGGATGGTTGTTTTGCTGTTTGCTGATTGTTTTAACCAACGTTCTCCTTCTAGGATATCGTGTTAGCAACGAGAGGCAGCAAACAAATATTATTACAGATAACGAAATATATCAAACATATCACCTCCAGCATTTCCCACTAAAATAATTCCATGTCTTTAGCTTCCAAATCCTCCTACAGTTAAATAGACAGACCACTTTGCAGGTGGTTGCCTTATATCAGGGATGGAGGAACTGTGGTGCTTCAGGTTAAGAACTATTTCAGGTTAAGAATGGACTTCCAGAACGAATTAAGTTCTTAATCCGAGGTACCACTGTATATGCAAAAAACCCCAACCCAACAATTACATTGCCCGCTCACAGCCCTTCTATTTATGATGCCAATGCAATGGTTTGGGAGGGTGCACCACCCAGTCCTGGTGGCTCCAGAACACGCTCCAGATTCATACATTTTGAAATGGAATCCCTCCTGCCCATTCAGGCAAGTTAAAGAGCAACCATGTTAAAAAGCTGTGGACGGTGGTGATCGAAATTCTGCTTTCCTGTCTTGTCTTCCCTTCTCCCTCTACAGTGGTACCTCAGGTTAAGTACTTAATTCGTTCCGGAGGTCCGTACTTTACCTGAAACTGTTCTTAACCTGAAGCACCACTTTAGCTAATGGGGCCTCCTGCTGCTGCCGCACCACTGGAGCACGATTTCTGTTCTCATCCTGAAGCAAAGTTCTTATCCCAAGGTATTATTTCTGGGTTAGCGGAGTCTGTAACCTGAAGCATATGTAACCTGAAGCGTATGTAACCTGAGGTACCACTGTATGTCTGTCTAGCATCTCTGTCTGTCTGTCTCGTCTTTTTGTCTCTTTCTCTCTCTCATAAGTCAGTTGGCAACAGTAGCCAGGAGAAGCAGCGGGCGATGCCAGCAAGGCGGAGGCCTGCTGAAGAAAGAGACCCCCGCTGAGACCAGCTTTCCCCAGGGCATCTCAGATCCTGGATGCAGCACAGCTGACAGAGGAATATCCTCAATTTCCTTCTTTTGGCTGCAAACTGGCTTTGTTGATGTGTTGCTACAAAGAGACACTATCTAGATAGGACGCAACTGAGCGCACTTGGCAGTACTCCTCTGCCCTAACAATTGTTTTAATAGCTTAGGTTCGGTTGCCAATTCGTCTCCAGATGTCTTCTGAGTTCTGACATCCCTCCCAGTCATGTAACTCCAGCCGAAAACTTTCATAATACTATTTCTGTCTATTCTTGTCTGCTTTGCTTACATTTTGCAATTCTTTGTGTACATTGACCCCTTTCAGGGATTTCTTTTATTTTTATTTTTATTATAGTTTCTTTTGTTCTCCTCCCCACCCCACCCCTGTCCACCGTCCATGTTTACACTTCAGCGTAGATGGACACAGATGGATGCTTCTGTCCTTTTTATATTTGAAAACGGAAGAGTTGTGTTTAATGCGGATAGCATGCAGAGTGCTTCCATTGAGCAAAGCTCGCAGAAACAGAAGCACGGGGTCTTATTTATTCAAGTTTTCACTTCCACTAGTGGCATCGTGCCTGAACTTTGAGATCTGTGGCGGAGCCTCTTCTGGTGTGCCCATCATCTAAGTCACCTAAGGTCATGGGGGAGAAGCTCTTCTCTTAAAATGGTAAAAAGGTAAAGGACCCCTGTGTGGCGATCACACAAGGTCCCTGGACGTTTCACCGTCTATTGATTCCTGTGCCACCACTTTATTTCTCGTGGACACCACTCAGGCCCTACCTGGTACAATACTGAGTCCAGTCAGGGTTAAATTGGAACATAAACTTCTGTTTGTTTATTGCAGTTTAACAAGGGTGTGGTTTCATAAACAGTCTCAGTCAATTACAATCATGGGGTGCCTATCCAGACCTATAACTTCCACTACCTGCTCTTACTCACTAAACTACCTCTCAGATATTTACTTGTCTTCCTAGCTCCTAACTGTTCCTGACTCAGCTTATTTCACTACACTAACTCAACCTACACACAGACTCTATCCCAATTCCCCCCCACTCCAACCACCAAACTCCCAACAAACTCCTCCTCCAAAGCCCCTCCCAGAGCTGGTTTTATAGTCCCTCTGACTCCACCCCCCGGGTTCTGATTGGGTAACTTGTTTAACTATTTCCCCTCCAGCACTCTCATATGTTAACGTCACACCCTGGATGGTTAAGCCCACTCAAAGGGGAATATGGGGTTGCGGTGCTCATCTCGCTTTCAGGCCGAGGGCGTTTGTCCACAGACTGCTTTCTGGGTCATGTGGCCAGCAGGACTAAACTGCTTCTGGTGCAATGGGACACCGTGATGGAAGCCAGAGTGCACGGAAACGCCGTTTACCTTTCTGCCGCAGCGGTACCTATTTATCTACTCACACTGGTGTGCTTTCGAACTGCTAAGTTGGCAGGAGCTGGGACAGAGCAACGGGAGCTCACCCTGTCACGCGGATTCGAACCGCAAACCTTCTGATCATCAGCCCCAAGAGGCTCAGGGGTTTAGTCCACAGCACCACCCGCTCTTCTCTATGGTAGCCTCACAGCTATGGCATTCCCTTCCTTTAGACCAGGGGTCAGCAAACTTTTTCAGCGGGGGGCTGGTGCACTGTCCCTCAGACCTTGTGGGGGACCGGACTTGATGGGGGGGGGAATGAACGAATTCCTATGTCCCACAAATAACCCAGAGATGCATTTTAAATAAAAGGTCACATTCTACTCATGTAAAAACATGCTGATTCCCGGACTGTCTGCAGGCCGGATTTAGAAGGCGATTGTGCCGGATCCGGCCCCTGGGCCTTAGTTTGCCTACCCTTGTTTTAGACCTACCCCCATTTTTTTTACAGCACAACAGTCCCTGATAAGGATGAGTCTCACTGTTCTGAAGCTGTTTGCCTTTTCAGCCCATTATCTGAACTCAAATTCAGTCAGTTGCAGTTTGCGTTTCTTTAACGTTCTATGCTCTGGTGCTTTGCAAAAAGAACATTATTCTTATCGATTCTCCTGACAAGGTCGCGAGCGTTGCTCACGTAATGGCTATCGCTGTTCACAGTATACTTCTGCTGCTTTTCAATGCCTGTCATTCAGTAGCCCCCATCTACACGCCCCCAGGGGTATTGTAATTTGTCTGTCTTTAGTTTTGACATGCCCCTTTCTTCTTTCTACACTTTTAAGGAATTTAATGAGGCTTGAACGTGCAGCGGAACAAAGTGCTTTCTTTTACTGTTTTGCTGTTTTTACTCGGTTGTCTATCCTCAACTGTGTTGTGGACTTTAATTTGTTGTGGATCCTCCTCAGGAGGTCTGGAGGGTGGCAACACGAGAACGGAGCTTTCTCTGCAGTGGCTCCCCATCTGTGGAATGCTCTCCCCAAGGAAGTTTGCCTGGCACCTTCATTATACACCTTTAGGTGCCAGGCAAAAACATTCCTTTTCAACCAGGTTGATCTGATTGGCATCCTATGCCCTTTTAAAATGTGGCTCTTTTCTGAGGGGGTGTTATTGGGTTGCTTTTATTTTGATTACAGTGGTACCTCGGGTTACAGACGCTTCAGGTTACAGACTCCGCTAACCCAGAAATAGTACCTCGGGTTAAGAACTTTGCTTCAGGATGAGAACAGAAATCATGCGGTGGTGGCACGGTGGCAGCGGGAGGCCCCATTAGCTAAAGCGGTACCTCAGGTTAAGGACAGTTTCAGGTTAAGAACGGACCTCCAGAACGAATTAAGTTCTTAACCCGAGATATCACTGTATATATATTGTGGTTTTTATGTTGATCTTTTTTGTGAACCGCCCTGAGACCTCCAGGTATAGGGCAGTATATAAATTCTAATAATTCTAATCATCATCAACAACAACAACTTAAAAATAATCTTTACCATGAGTGTCCACTTGTTAGGGTTTGAGTCTTGTTTTAAATTATTGCTGTCTTTGTGTTTTCAATTGTTTTTCAATTGTTTTATGCACAAATCACCTTGAGATAGTGGTTTAGAATGTGATCAATAAATTGATTGTAGTAATAATTAAGAGCCCACTCCATCACATGCATGGAGAGCAACCTTCAGTTTCAGGGGTGTGTCCTTGTATGTTCACAAACACACACAGGAAACATATATAGAATTGTGGGGAGTGGACTGTAAGCAATGAAGTCAGAGGGAAATGAAATACAAAATGGGCAGATAGTGACTATTCAATTGGAGCTGGAATGTAGGAACCGAACAAGTTACTTAGGGTGTAGATGAACGTAGGTTTGTGAGTAATATTGGTATTGTTTATTGTGTCTCCAGTCGGCTTGCCTTAGAATTCCAGCAGAATTCTCTCAGTCAGTCCTTAGTTGGCCTTTGCACTCTATATAACATGCTAAAAAGTAGCACATTTACATGGAAGTAAATCACACTAAGTTCACTCATTAGTATGTGCATTTCAGATTGCAGCTGTAGTCAACAATGACTCTGCTGTCCTTAAATATGTAATACTGAATTTGGGTTGCAGACTGTTCTTCCGAATTTTCTGAATTATTGCTCTGAAACTTTTGACAGCCTTTCAGAGATTAAATGTTTTTGTGTGTGGTTTTTGTGTGTGTGTTCTTGTCTGTCAAGTGTGCCACCATTTATCGGCCCGTAAAGGAGAAAGAGGTTTTCATTTCTTAAAAACACCAGGGTATGGGATAACCTTTACGTATAGGTTTGCCATATTTCAAAAAGTAAAAACCAGGACACCCTGAAAGTTGTTGAGCTTCTTTTGAACAAAAACACAATTTTCCGATTGACTTGCCTAAGATCTGCCACTTTTCGGAAATTCCCCCCGGACATCAGTTCCACCTTTGAAATCCTGATAATGTCCATGAAAATCCAGATGTATGGCAGCCCTATTTATGTAACAATTTGCCTCTTATGATCTGGATCATTTTTTAAACACTGAAGTATTCTGTGCTGCAGTATGTGAACATAGTCAGATATGCATAATCAGTACAGATTGGCAGCTTTACATTCTTAAAATGCTATGGCCCTGATCCACGTCCAGTTACAAGCGTATTGTCTTACATATTAGTCAACTTTGGATGGGGATATACATTCCCATCCATATCAAGAGACACATCCAGGTTCTTCATGACCAATGGGGCCCATATGAGTATGGCAATGTGGACGCAAATGGAAACACAGATGTTTAACTGCATCTGGCATTGGTTGTTCAGCATCATTGGCTCCCACTGTCCACATCTGGCTCTTCTTTTGCTTGATCAGAACATCACATTGCTAACATGCAGTCAGAGCTAAGTGGACCTGCCAAATCCCAGTGTGCTTTTGGGAACCGCAGAGATCTTTTTCTTAGTTCTAGATCAGGGGTGGGGAGCCTATTGCCCTCCAGATGTTGTTTGATTCCTCCAGATGTTGTTTGACTCCAAGTCCCATCAGCCCTAGTCCTTTATCTTTGTCCAGCAACAAGTCCCCCACCCTGGTCTAGTCTGTAAAGAGAACACGAACATACTCCATGGAAAGATGTTGTAATGGGAAGACTGTTCTGCACAATACAGTGGTACCTCGAGTTAAGAACTTAATTCGTTCTGGAGGTCCGTTCTTAACCTGAAACTGTTCCACTTTAGCTAATGGGGCCTTCTGCTGCTGCTGTACCGCCGGAGCACGATTTCTGTTCTCATCCTGAAGCAAAGTTCTTAACCCGAGGTAGTATTTCTGGGTTAGCAGAGTCTATCTATCTATCTATCATCTATAGATCATCATCTATCATCTATTTGTCATCATCTCTCTATCTATCATCTATCAAACTATTGATCTATCAATCATTTCTATCATCTATCTATCGATCATCTATAAATGCTTTGTGTGTCCGCTTCCAACCTTTCCCTTTCTCAACTTGATTTATTGGTGTGTGTGTGTGTGTGTGTTTTGTAAATCTACCAAAGAATTAAATCAAATCAGGATTAAGGAGTTTTCTCAGGAGGGCGTGTGAGCTGTGCCCCAATGGCGTTGTGCTGGTGACACTCACCCTTCTGGTAGGAAATGCTCTGTGGGGTGGGGGGACACAAAAAATAGGGGTGGGATCAAGGAGGGTCAGTTGCAAGGAGTGAGAAATGTGCCTATTTTCATCTGAGGAATTTTAATGGGTATGCACTTCTGGATGTGCTGTGTAGCCCCTTCTGGTGTTAGGCTTTGGGGAATTGCCTTCCTCCCCCCGTGGCAGATAAGAAGATCAAAGAAAGGAACGTCTTACCAGTTAGAAACTTTTATAATTGCAGAGAGAGAACAGAGAACACATCTCCTAGAAATGGCGGTGCTCCCAATTAAGGCTTACACCCCCTCCGTCCCTATTAAACTACATCACTCCTACATCTTGTAATCTGAGCTTGTACCCTCTGCACTAACACTTTCTGAGCTCTCTGTGTCTTTGGGGAAGGGGGGGGGTGAATGCTGTCCAGAGACTGTGAACCTGTTAACTCTTTCTCTCTTAGTTTTTCTTCTGCTAGTTGTTCCCCATCCAGTATTTCCCAGCTTCTGCCTTCGGAACTATGCCCTTCTGCAAACCACTGTTCCAAATCTATACTGTCCTACTGCTCCTGGGAAGATTCAGGATCGTGATCAGGGGGAGGGGTGGCTCCCACCATTCTTCCTCAGTGCAGCCCTCCTCAGCACGGTCCCTGACATGGTCCCAAGCCCTCCTTCAGTTTCATGTGTGTCATGAAACAGGGATGGTTGTAGCCGCAGGTAAATCGGTCTTCCATTATTGGAAAGATACATCTCCCAGTGAGTTTTAGAATAGCTCTTTCATCACATGGCAGCTTGACGCAGAATACCGTCTCAATTTCTGTGCTGATGGATCCAGAAGCACTCGGACTGCCGGCTGCATCTGTGAATATCCCACTCCATCAGCACTGAGAGGAAGCTGAGGATAAACGATAGGCCGTTACCTTTAAATAAAAAAAAGATTGGCTCACAGTATCCCGGAGGAAGTCAATGTAGGAGAGCTTTTAGTGTTCTCGTCACATGGGAAGAACGTTGGGTGATATTTCTTTTTCAAGGCCATCAAGGCCGCTGATGATGAAAGCTTTGTTGTAATGTTTCCACCACAGTCTGGAAAATTTTCTCAATTTCAGAAGGCTGCCAAGTTAGCAGCTGCAAGCAAATGTGCTGGCAAGTGGAATTTTATGTTGCTGTTGGATAACAGGAAGCACAAATGCAGCTCTTAGCAGAAGTGAGGCTGAGGTGGGCCAATTCAGAGCTTGTAAGGTTGCCGTATTTCAAAAAGTAAAAACCAGGACACACCGGAACCTTTTTTTAGGAAGACCCCCAAATTGTTGAGTTGTGTTTTTCTTTTTTTTACAAAAACGCCAAAAAACCACAATTTTTCTATTGACTTGCCTAAGATCCAGGACTAAGCGCTGCCTTTCGGAAATTCCCACTGGACGTCAATTCTGCCTTTGAAACTGGGGCACATAGTTGAGTAAATCATAGTTTCAGCTGATCATCTCAAACCCTGCCCAGTGACTTAACTATGATTTATTAACCACAAACAAATCACGCTCATAAGCCAAGACTGGTTTGTTGTTGGTTTATAACATTACTTAACCTTCACCATAGCTCAGTATTGCACACAAACGAGGCCAGAATCTGGGTTTTATTTCCTAGTTTTGTTTACCACCAGCTAGTCTAACCCAAAGGTAAAATCTCCTTATTCCTCATAGCATAGTCATGAAATGTAGGAAAACAATGCTAATTCTATTGTAAAGGTGAACACAGACTGATCCAACCTTTAACAGTAAATTCTTTTTCTCCTGCTGAGGGTGTGTTCTGTGTTACATCCACTTGGCTACTATTTTTAGATAATCAGAGGGTATGGGTTAAAAAAATATATAATAATGAGGGATGTCATGGGTTTGGGGTGGTGCATTTAATGAAGTCCTCTCCATAATTCAAACCCTGGCTTTCCTCACCTTTGCTCCAGTAGTCACTAGCATATCTTTCTCTGAGTCCGGTGCTGACCCATACAAGCTTCCAGCTTTTAAAATAATTAATCAGACACCCAGCATGCTTAGGCATTCAAATGTTTTTCAGCACCTCTTTTTGCAAGCCAGTCAATCCCATCTCCCCTGCCTGCCCAGTAAGCATACTGGAAATGCTGCTTCAGGGTGGAGGAATAACTATGTGATTGTTTGCATACCTTACTAGAAAGGAGAGGTGTGGCAGGAGATCCAACTTGTGCCCCAGGTTATGGGTGCCCAGTGTGCATGATGTCATGGCATGATGTCATAACATGATGTCATGATGCTGCGCCCCCTGCCAAGACCTCGGAACCTGACTTTCAGTGGCACCGGAAGTCAGGTTCCAAGGTCTAGGAAGACCTCAGAAAGCATCTCCAGGGCCTCAGAGATGCTATCCGAGGCCTTGCAAGACCTCGCAAGTTGGGGGGGCTGCAGTGCAGGTGCTGAGCACTCACAATGAATTTTTTGTGGGTGCTCAGGCACCCAGAGCCCCCTATACTTGGTGCCCCTGTATTGTGGCTGACTGACCCATGTGGCAGTCGGCGCTCTGCGCAGCTAGCTTTAGATGGAAAGAGGAAGAACCTACTTCCCCTGAGCTCAGTTCTCTGAGGAAGGTTGTGCATTCAGCCCAAAAATGGTGCCTGAGGGCTCACCGCTCAAAATATGTATACACCCACTGAATATAACACATGCGGTGCTGTGGGTTAAACCACAGAGCCTAGGATTTGCTGATCAGAAGGTCGGCAGTTCGAATCCCCGCGAAGGGGTGAGCTCCCGTTGCTCGGTCCCAGCTCCTGCCAACCTAGCAGTTCGAAAGCACGTCAAAGTGCAAGTAGATAAATAGGTACTACTCCGGTAGGAAGGTAAATGGCATTTCCGTGCACTGCTCTGGTTTGCCAGAAGCGGCTTAGTCATGCTGGCCACATGACCCGGAAGCTGTACGCCGGCTCCCTCGGCCAATAAAGTGAGATGAGTGCCGCAGCCCCAGAGTCGGTCACGACTAGACCTAATGGTCAGGGGTCCCTTTACCTTTACCTTATGTGGAGCCTCCTAGATTGCGGGATCTTGAGCTCAGTCTCCAGTCAGTTGATTCCATCCATATTGTTGCTGCGCCAACGTCCCATCCAATGTCTCGTTTGCTCCGCTTCGACTTTCCCACAGATGGAGTGCTCCGCCTAAATCTCAGGAGGGATTGGCAACTCGCATAGATTTCTTGGATGAAATATGTGTCCGTTGCTGATTTTCGGCTTCATGCGCTTCAATATTCAGGAGAAATGTTGTTACTTTGCGTTGTCAGGTAGAGCGACAGGGTGGAGTAACGCTAAAGGATGTGTGTGTGTGTGTAGAAATCTGCTTGTACTTAAGAAGAATGCTAATTGGACTTCAGGGGCCAAGTCTAAGTAGCAGCAGACTTTCTCACGACCACGCCTTAAGCATCTGAGCCCAGCTCAAATTCACCCCAGCGCTGTGCCTGCTTTTCAGAGACTGATGCTGGCATTCTTCATCAAATGTCGTGTAGTGAAGAAAATACTCTGTGTGCCGTGCACACATGCCTGTATTCATTGGCCAGTTTGCTATTCCCCCCCCCTCCCCGGACTGTACCAATTTAGACTGCAGGATGAAGAAAGTATGTTTGAATTGACTCTTCCACTGGGCCTGTGGAACAGCAGCACATCGTGGGGTGTGTTTTAACCGAGTCTTCCTTGTTGCGTTTGTAGTCTGGGAGCATTCAAATATGCAGCCTTCCACCTGCAGTTAGTACAGTCTGGGGGCTGCTTGATCCTGCATGTTGCAGAAATGGGACCCAATGCAGAAAGACAGTGCAAACAGTGTCCTCCATAATTCACCAGAGTGCAAGCAGCCAAAGTACAGCTGAGACCATCTGGGCATTTGTCCTGTAATTATTCTGCAATTAGCGCCGCAAAATGTCCTTTTTCTGTAACATCTTTTTCCTTAAATGGGGAACCTGTGGCCTGCTAGGTGTTGTCAGACTGCAACTCCAATCTTCCCTGACTGATTGGGACACAGGTGGCCAACTCCCAACTCCCATTTTTATTGGTTTGGGGAGAAAAAGAGGAACATCACCAGCAGATCGCAGGGGAAACAAACAGCGATAGACCTGTTGGACATCCCTGGTCTAAACCACTGAGACTCTTGGGCTTGCTGATCAGAAGGTGGCTGGTTCGAATCCCCGCGACGGAGTGAGCTCCCATTGCTCTGTCCCAGCTCCTGCCAACCTAGCAGTTCGAAAGCACGCCAGTTTGAAAGATAGGGGCCGCTGTGGCGGGAAGGTAAAGGGTGTTTCCGTGCACTCTGGTTTCCATCATGGTGTCCTGTTGCGCCAGAAGCGGTTTAGTCCTGCTGGCCACATGACCCAGAAAGCTGTCTGTGGACAAACGCCGGCTCCCTCAGCCTGAAAAGCGAGATGAGCACCGCAACCCCATAGTCGCCTTTGACTGGACTTAACCGTCCAGAGGTCCTTTGCCTTATCTTTACCTTACCTGACCATTAGCCAATGCTGGCCACGCCTCTGAAGCAGCTTGCCTGGTGGGACAAAGTGAAGTTCTAACTTCCAAGCGGTCGTGTTGTTACTGCTTGCTGGGAAGAGGAAATGAGAATAGTTTGGTCGGGGCTATGTGGATGCCCAAGCAGGAACACCAAATTGGTTCCATCATAGCTGTCAACTTACAGATTTGAAAATAAGGGACCAGCAGCCTTGAAAATAAGGGATCAGCAGCCAAAATAAGGGACCTGCAGCCTCACCTGTTCCAGGCACTCCAGTCTTCCTGTCCTTCAGTCTGGTCAAATTCATGCTGGTAGCTTCGAGAACACTGTCCAACCAACTTTGTAACCAGAGGTTCAACTGAATAGAATCTGAATCACATGCACTACAAGGCCTATGCAGCCTCAACTTAAGATGGCTCCCCGGCCCGGCTTTGCACTGCAAAGTTTGCAGCAGCACTTGCAACAAAATGGCATCCAGCATTCAAAAAACCCCTCAGCTTGCATTAACTAGCCACACACACACAGCCTCCCCCCCTCCCACAAGATCTCCTTTCCTTTCCCCCCACCATGTGCCCCCGCTCCAGACAGACCTTTTTGCCGGCAAGGGTGAGTGGGCCGTCGATGACGTATCTATCTGATTCTGATCCGACCACCCAGCACAGGTATGTTCAACTTCTGAGCCCCTCTGAGCCAAAGGCAGAAAGCCCAGCCAGCAGCCAAACGAAGCCTCAAGGAAAACCACCGTCACCTCTCCGCTGGGAAGCGCTGAGCAAAGGCGAGTCCCCAGGCAACACAGCCGATTTGATCAGCACAAGGCATGCAAGCTCCACCCCCAGTTGTTCTTAGACTTCTTATTGGGTGAGCAACACAGCCAAGCAACACAGGTGGAGCCTCCCTCCTCCCTGGTCGGCAGGGAGGGAGGGTGTGCTGATCCCAGGGGGGAGGTTACCGTAGGCGTAGTCAAAGTCCGGTCCTGGGTCACTAGCCTGGAATCAGTCCACAAGGAGCGGGGCGAGGTCCGAAACAGGAAGCCGGGCGGGGACAGGAGCACTGAAGAGTCAGGTCTGGGTCCGGGCATAAACAGGAACTCAACAACGACGTTGCTCCCACAACCTGGGACCGGGCCGACTGGCCTTTATCTGTTCTGAGGCTAGGGGCGGTCCCGGCCCCCAGGAGACCCACCTCTCTTGGCCTTAAGGTGAGCACTCCTCCTGGGAGCAACCAGTTCCCTTCGCCTCTCTGCCCTGAGTCTCTGCAGTTCAGGAGAGGCTAAAGGGTTACTGGGCCCAGGGGGAGACTCACCTGCAGGCACTGAGTCCTCAACCACCTCTGGAGCCAGAGTGGGATCACCTGGTGCCTGCTCCTGAGGATCCGGCACAGGTGCAGGCGCTTCAGAATCAAGGCCCTGCCCCAGTTCAGCCGGCCCTGGGGGCGGGGACTCCTGTGCAGGCTGGGATTCCTCTGGTTCAGCCTCTGAATCGGAATCACAGAGGGAGAGGAGCTGCTTCCTATGAAATTTAAGGGACATCATTTAAGGGACATCCATCAATAAGGGACAGCAGCGGGACATGGCGCTGGAATAAGGGACTGTCCCTCCAAATAAGGGAAGCTTGACAGCTATGGGTTCCACCAAGGAACCCACACGTCTCCAGCCATTCTGCCACCTCAGCTGAGTGCCACCTCTGTTCAGCGGCAGCAACATGACTGCCAGGAACCTCGTATTGTGGCTTTGTTCTGTTATGATGGCATGGAATTTGCTTCCACGGCATAGGAGGTAGCAATGGGGTCCAGAAGCAGTTCTGGAGACAAACAGACATGTCATGTTGCAATGTCAGTCACCAGATAGTAGGAATGAAGAAAAGCTGGCATTTCTCCGGGAGAATGACCAGATTGTTTAGTTCCTCTCGCAAATAAAAGGCAGATACCTGCAGGTAACTTAATCCTTTAATCCCTCACTTAAGGTTGTTAATCCTTGGTAACATTTGCTGTTGCTTTGAGTTAAGTGGAGAGGCTTTCCTTTAACATGGGAAGAGTGACAGGAGATAAAAGGGAGCTAGTTGCATTCCTTGTACTTACATGTTTATGGAAGTCACCTCAAGGGACTGAAACTGCCTTGGTCGCGCTGGTTGATGATCTCCCGCAGGCTAGGGACAAAGGTGAGAGCTGTTTCCTAGTTCTGCTGGATCTCTCAGCGGCCTTTGACACCATCGACCATAACATCCTTCTGGACCATCTAGAGGGGCTGGGAGCTGGGGGCACTGTTATACGGTGGATCCGCTCCTTTCTCCTGGGCCGTGTCCAGAAAGTGGTGGGGGGGGGATGAGTGTTCAGACCCCTGGGCTCTCACTTGTGGGGTGCCTCAGGGTTCCCATGCTTTTTAAAATCTATATGAAGCCGCTGGGAGAGATCATCAGGGGGTTTGGGCTGGGTGTTCATCAGTATGCAGATGACATCCAGCTCTACCTCTCCTTTAAATCAGAACCAGTGAAGGCGGTGAAGGTCCTGTGTGAGTGCCTGGAGGCGGTTGGAGGATGGATGGTGGCTAACAGATTGAGGTTGAATCCTGACAAGACAGAAGTACTGTTTTTGGGGGACAGGGGGCGGGCAGGTGTGGGGGATTCCCTGGTCCTGAATGGGATAACTGTGCCCCTGAAGGACCAGGTGCGCAGCCTTGGAGTCATTTTGGACTCACAGCTGTCCATGGAGGCACAGGTTAATTCTGTGTCCAGGGCGGCTGTCTACCAGCTCCACCTGGTACGCAGGCTAAGACCCTACCTGCCCGCGGACTGTCTTGCCAGAGTGGTGCATGCTCTAGTTATCTCCCGCTTGGACTACTGCAACGCGCTCTATGTGGGGCTACCTTTGAAGGTGACCCGGAAACTGCAATTAATTCAGAATGCGGCAGCTAGACTGGTGACTGGGAGCGGCCGCCGGGACCACATAACACCGGTTCTGAGAGATCTGCATTGGCTCCCAGTACGTTTCCGAGCACAATTCAAAGTGTTGGTGCTGACCTTTAAAGCCCTAAACGGCCTCAGTCCTGTATACCTGAAGGAGTGTCTCCACCCCCATCATTGTGCCCGGACACTGAGAACCAGTGCCGAGGGCCTTCTGGCGGTTCCCTCATTGCGAGAAGTAAGGTTACAGGGAACCAGACATGCCGTGAAACTTTAGAGAATGCTTTCTGAGCTAGATGGACCAACAGTCTCACTCAGTCACTGTGGACCAGTTATTACCATATTTTTCGCTCTGTAGGAAGCACTTTTTCCCTCCAAAAATTAAGGGGAAATGTGTGTGCGTCCTATGGAGCGAATGCAGGCTCCTTGGCTTCAGCGAAAGCAACGCGAAGCCTCCGAAGCGCAGAGGGAGCGCTCCCTCCACACTCCGGAGGCTTCGCATTGCTTTCGCTGAAGCCTGGAAAGCGAGAAGCGTCAGTGTGCACCGACCCCTCTCACTCTCCAGGCTTCAGGGATAGCCGCCTAAAGCCTTTGGACCACAGCGTGAGTTTCCACTGCGTTCTGGAGGCTTCAGGTTCCTTTTGATGAAGCCAGGAGAGTCTTGCTCTCCCGACTTCAGCAAAAGGAACCCGAAGCCTGAGGAGCACAGCGGGAACTTGCGCTGCGCTCGGAAGGCTTCAGGGATAGCCGCGCGCAGCCCCTCTGGCAGGGAGAGGTTGTACGCAGCCTGTACGCTGCTCTTTGGGGCTGGGGGGAAATAAGATTTTTTTTCTTGATTTCCCCCTCTAAAAACTAGGTGCGCCCTATGGTCCGGTGCGCCTTATGGAACAAAAAATACGGTAACTGGGGGATCTCACAAGTACAGAGATTATAATAATAAATACAAACGTTGTATTGCATGAACTAGAACTGGAATGTTGGAAGGAATGAGAGGAGTTCCCCCCCCCCGCCGGAACTGCCTCTGCTTTCACTAAGAGCTAGTTTACTAGAGCATCAAGTGATAAATAAATGAGTTGTCCATGAGTTGTTAAGAGATCAAATGTCTCCAATAGCCTGTCATATTCATACACTCTTTTGTAGTGGATTCATAAGCTCTCACAACATAGTGCAAGCCATCAGGTCACTTGTATTATTTCATTGGGCATGAATCCCGCGATTGAACCTTGAAACATTCTTGTCTACAGGGGCCATTTGGTGAAAGTCTGGAAAACCAGTACATTTGCTGCCTTTTTCCCCACTTGCGGTGTGTTTGTTTGCAGAGTGGCGGCTCTAATCTATGGTTTATGAGGACACCACATTAATTTCATTGCACCGCACATTACGCTTGAGTACTTTCAGGGCAAACCAAACAACACAACAATGCTTTTATCCTTGCTTAGGTTTATTTGAGAGCAGGGCAGTTAAATCATGATCAGCAGATATGACAGTATGTTTCCATAATTCAGTCTGAGCTCTACTGCTCCCTTAGTCACATTCAACCATTTGCTATCTGATTGGATTAGTATCACTGGCATTATGGGTGGCAAAGAACACTATTTTGATATGACTGGCGCAGCAGAAAAATAACATATAAAAGCCATATAAAAGCCATCAATTTCAGTGAATTCGGAATTTATGATATTTCACTGTTTCTCAAACACGCAGTGCTATTTTTCCAGAAAAAGAGGTGTCGAAACTCACCATGAATGCTCCCATCATTCTCTTAGAATGGCAATGGCGCCCACCTGAGAGGTGCTAGCGAGTCCTGGCCCTGCTCACCCATGATTTCTTTATCTTAAGAATAAGAAAATCTAATTTCTTGCACTTTCAAGGGCCCTGAGAGTGTTCCTAATAAGCATGTACAGTGGTACCTCGGTTAAGAACTTAATTCGTTCTGGAGGTCCGTTCTTAACCTGAAACTGTTCTTAACCTGAGGTACCACTTTAGCTAATGGGGCCTCCCACTGCTGCCAGCACACGATTTCTGTTCTCATCCTGAAGCAAAGTTCTTAACCAGAGGTACTATTTCTGGGTCAGCGGAGTCTGTAACCTGAAGTGTCTGTAACCTGAGCTACCATTGTAGTCAGTACCACTCAGTTTCATTTTGGCTCTGAAATCCTAAAGACAGCAGATCAGCTCTTCCATCAAATTATTGAGGGAGCACATCTCAAACAGAAACGAGTGTAGCCATGTATCGCCCTTTCGCTTTCTAATTACAGAGTTAGTTACAACAGACAAGCAAGCAAAGTTGGGGAAAGTGGTAGAGCTAATGGCAACTCCAGGCAGTGCTGCAAAAGACTCTGGGCTGAACCCCCGGAGAGCCACTGCAAGTCTGTACAGACAGTGCAAATGTACCCTTTGTCAGACTCTGTACAGTGGTGCCTTGGTTTAAGAACAGCTTACCGTATTTTTCACTCCATAAGACGCACCTGACCATAAGATGCGCCTAGTTTTTAGAGGAGGAAAGGGGGAAAGCCCTGTTTTTTTGGAATCAGCTCACAGTTGTGCAGCTTCTTTTGCAAAGGGGAAAAGCCCCGTTTTTTGAGGGGGTCAGCTTAAAGTTGCTGAGCTTACTTTGCAAAGGAAAAAAATCCTGTTTTTATGGGGTTCAACTCACAGTTCTGCAGCTCCTTTAGGAAAGAAAAGGGAGCCATTTCTACAGTTTCCAGACAGATAATCTCATCAGCCAGTCACATGTCGCTGGGGAAACAAACAGCCTCCATCTGCAGAACATTCAACAATGGAGGCCTGGGCAAGGGGGCGGGGCCAGAAAGGGAGCCAGTGGTCGACCACACATTCGCTCCATAAGACGCACTGACATTTCCCCTTACTTTTTAGGAGGGAAAAAGTGTGTCTTATGGAGTGAAAAATACGGTAGTTTATGAACAACTTGGATTAAAGGTAAAGGTAAAGGTACCCCTGCCCGTACGGGCCAGTCTTGACAGACTCTGGGGTTGTGCGCCCATCTCACTTAAGAGGCCAGGGGCCAGCGCTGTCCGGAGACACTTCCGGGTCACGTGGCCAGCGTGACATCGCTGCTCTGGCGAGCCAGAGCCGCACACAGAAACGCCGTTTACCTTCCCGCTGGTAAGCGGTCCCTATTTATCTACTTGCACCCGGAGGTGCTTTCGAACTGCTAGGTTGACAGGCGCTGGGACCGAGCAGCGGGAGCGCACCCCACCGCAGGGATTCGAACCGCCGACCTTTCGATCGGCAAGTCCTAGGCGCTGAGGCTTTAACCCACAGCGCCACCTGCTGCAAACCCAGAAGTAGGTGTTTTGGTTTGTGAACTTTGCCTTGGAAGCAGAACATGTTCCGCTTCCTGTTGAGTGTGTTCCATTTGTAAATTGAGTCCCCCGCTGCTATGGGAATGCACACCTTGGTTTAAGAATGCTTTGGTTTAAGAACGGACTTTCGGAACTGATTAAGTTCGTAAACCAAGGTACCACTGTACGGTCATACCTCGTGTTGCATCCGCTTCATGTTGCATCTTTTCGCGGTACATCCCGCGGCAACCCGGAAGTACCAGAATGGGTTACTTCTGGGTTTCACCACTCTCACATGCACAGAAGCGCTAAATCACGCTTTGCGCATGCGCAGAAGCACCAAATCACGCCACATGCCTGCGCATACTCACCGCTCCGAGTTGCGGGCATTTCACGTTACGGACGGGCCTCCAGAACGGATCCTGTTTCTAGCACGAGGTACCATTATATTAGGCAGATTGCTATGTTCCTAAACTAGTGACATTTGAAGAGGGACGCAGGTGGCGCTGTGGTCTAAACCACTGATCCTCTTGGGCTTGCCGATCAGAAGGTCAGCGGTTCAAATCCGTGGTACAGAGTGACTTCCCATTGCTCTGTCCCAGCTCCTGCTGACCTAGCAGTTCGAAAGCTCGCCAGTGTGAGTAGATAAATAGGTAGCGCTGCGGCGGAAAGGTAAACTTGTTTCCATGTGCTCTGGTTTCCGTTACGGTGTCCCGTTGCGCCAGAAGTGGTTTAGTCCTGCTGGCCATATGACCCGGAAAGCTGTCTGTGGACAAACCGGCTCCCTTGGCCTGAAAGCGAGATGAGCGCTGCAACCCCATAGTCGCCTTTGACTGGACTTAACCGTCCAGTGGTCCTTTATCTTTATTTTTATTTTTTTACGTATGAAGATGTACCCATAGGGATATCTATTCCTTATAAAAATGCATTTAATTGAGGAAAAAAGAAAAAAGAAAAAGCACTGAATTGAATAAGGGTCCTTTCCAGTCAAGCTGGAATGGCATTTCCCCACTTTTGATGTCAGCCCTTGCAGAGAGCATCCCTTGACTTTATACAGACATCTGATTCCCCTTTGATATTTGCAGATGCATGTCTGAATCGAAAAACCCATCACATTTCTTTCTGTACGGATGTTTGCTTATTCCTCTTTCCTTGGTCCTGCTTTTAACTGTGCTTGTGTTGTGATCAGTTTCAACCTTAGCGAAGTTCTCTCATTTCTTATTAAGGCTGTCCAGGTTTTGGCATCAATGCAAAGCATTTTACTACAGAGCGAGCGCATTTCTGCTTTGCTAAGTGCACTTTGCAAGGCACATTTCCTTTGATGCAGCAAGCTTGATTATCGAGCATAAAGCAAGCTTTGCAGAATCTAGGCTAGTGCTGTGTACTCCATTTTCTAGAAAGTTGTCTTCTCTTAAGAAAGAGGCTTATTTTTTTCTGCCTCCTCGTGACACTTTTTTTAAAAAATAAAATTGTGGTGGTTCCAGAGTTCTTGTTTATTAATTTAATGGTGTATATAACACTTGCAGACCCTCCAAGTGTGCCTGTTTTCCAGGGACAGTCCTAGATTTACAGGAACCATCCTGGTTTCTGAGTTGATCCTGGAATGTCCGACTTTTCCTTAGGACGTCCCTATTTTCATTGGGGAAATGTTGAAAGGTATGGAGTTATTGGCAGTGGCGTAGCGTGGGGGGTGCAGGGGGGGGCGGCCGCACCGGGCGCAACATCTGGGGGTTAGGGTTAGGGTGCGCAAATCCATGGGTTAGGGGGCGCAAATTACTTGCCTTGCCCCAGGTGCTGACAACCCACGCTACGCCACTGGTTATTGGACCCCTGATCCAAAGAGATAAGTAACTATGCAACTTTTAGAAGACATCTGAAGGCAGCCCTGTATAGGGGAGTTTTTTGTTTTATTATGTTTTTATATATGTTGGAAGCCGTCCCTCATTTCATCGGTGAATTGTTGGAGGTTATGCACTTGCATGGTAAAATAGCTTCTAAGGAGTTTACAAGTATAAAATACGACGTAACTAAAATGCATAAGTAAATGCATAAGTGCATAATTAAAATACAATAAAAGAATTCCATCTGCAATTGAAAAATGCAATAAAGCAAATCAATTTAATGATGACAACAACAATAATAGTACTATTTACAACACATTAAAAATTGTAAAGCATTAGACATTCTTCTTCTTCTTCTTCTTCATTCGTAGCTGAGTAAGATTGTCTTCCATAAACACGGTTTTAACAGTGAGTCCGCAAGTGACTGTGGAGGCCAATTGTGAATCCACATGTCCTTCCACAGTGGGGACACAGGTTTCTGGGAAGGAGTTGATCACGGTGTGGATTTGCTAGGTGTGCCTTCCTATTAGCATGTTTCTCCCCTTCGTCCTGCGTTCGAGCGTCTTCAAAGCCCATGACACCTTTGGTAAAGGCTGTTCTCCAATTGGAGCGTTCGCAGGCCAGTGTTTCCCAATTGTTGGTGTTTATACTACATTTTTTTAGATTTGCCTTGAGAGAGTCTTTAAACCCCTTTTGTTGACCACCAGCATTACACTTTCTATTTTTAAGTTCAGAATAGAGTAGTTGCTTTGGAAGATGATAAATTTACCAATACAGGGTTGCCTAACAATTAATAAAAACAAGTAGGGCACAAGTTCGGGGGAATTCTTGCTTCTAAGCAGGTGGATCTACAAGAGCTGGAGTGTTAATACCAATTGTTGTTGTTGTTCAGTCGTGTCCGACTCTTTGTGACCCCATGGACCAGAGCATGCCAGGCACTCCTGTCTTCCACTGCCTCCCTCAGTTTGGTCAAATTCATGCTGGTAGGTTCGAGAACACTGTCCAACCATCTCATCCTCCATCGCCCCCTTCTCCTTCTGCCCTCCATCTTTCCCAACATCAGGGTCTTTTCCAGGGAGTCTTCTCTTCTCATGAGGTGGCCAAAGTATTGGAGCCTCAGCTTCACGATCTGTCCTTCCAGTGAGCATCCAGGGCTGATTTCCTTCAGAATGGTTAGGTCTGATTTTCTTGCAGTCCATGGGACTACGATAGGAAGTGCTAAAATTCCGCAATATTGGTTCACCAGCAAGAAAGGCTTGCCGTCTTCAGGTGTTTTCGGCCATTCTGCTTGAATGCAGAAGCCAACATGGGTGCAGGGAAACTGTGATGAGCTCCACCCCCTTGCTCTTTCTCCCCCCGCATTGACCCCCAACGCATGGAGGAGGCAGAGATGGGTGTTTGTGTTTGGACTCATGTCCTCTTCTCCCCGCTCCCCGCTTGCATCTTGACTTTGCACACAAGTAAAATGCCCAAAGAGAACTTTTTGGTCAGATGATGTGATGATGAGATGCTATCTCTTCAGAAACGAGCTTCTTTCGTTTCCCAGATTATTTTGCCCAGTAATAAACATGTGTTGCCTTTAGGAAGAGCAAGTGTTTTCAAAATGTGTTCTTTCAAGCATGACAATGCATTTCTTTCCTAGCAGGGCTTTGTTTGAAATAGGGTGTTGCTTTCTTTCTTCTTCTTTTTTGGCACCAGGTTGCTCAGGAAAGAAAGTTATTTTAAATGTCCATTGAGGACATGTTTTTAAAACAGGAAAAAACACGGCGCTGAGTTGATAATAGTTTGCCGCAAAAGGTTAACCCAGTTTAAATGGGTTTGCCATCACTAGGAGATGGAACATGATGTTCTAAGCCAGTTCTCAGTTCAGAGCCACACAGCGCAGGAAAGTAGAGGGCTTCTTTGTGGAATTCTGGACCTGTTTTAAAGCACATCTTTGTTCATATTCTACCGGTGTGAAATAAATCTAAAAGTAAAGGGACACGGGTGGCGCTGTGGGTTAAACCACAGAGCCTAGGGCTTGCTGTTCAGAAGGTTGACAGTTTGAATCCCCACGACGGGGTGAACTCCCGTTGCTCGGTCCCTGCTCCGGCAACCTACCAGTTCAAAAGTATGTCAAAGTGCAAGTAGATAAATAGGTACCGCTCCAGCGGGAAGGTAAACGGCGTTTCCATGCGCTGCTCTGGTTCACCAGAAGCAGCTTAGTCATACTGGCCACATGACCCGGAAGCTGTACGCTGGCTCCCTCAGCCAATAAAGCGAGATGAGCGCCACAACCCCAGAGTCGGTCACGACTGGACCTAATGGTCAGGGGTCCCTTTACCTTTTACCTAAAGGGACACAGGTGGTGCTGTGGGTTAAACCACAGAGCCTAGGGCTTGCCAATCAGAAGGTCGGCAGTTTGAATCCCCGCAACGGGGTGAGCTCCCTTTGCTTGGTCCCTGCTCCTGCCAACCTAGCTGTTCGAAAGCACGAAGTGCAAGTAGACAAATAGGTACTGCTCCAGCGGGAAGGTAAATGGCGTTTCCATGCGCTGCTTTGGTTTCGCCAGAAGCGGCTTAGTCATGCTGGCCACATGACCCAGAAAAACTGTCTGCGGACAAACATCGGCTCCCTCGGCCAGTAAAGCGAGATGAGCGCCAGAACCGCAGAGTCAAAGGGTCCTTTACCTTTATGTTGGAGGTTTTTAAACAGAGCTCGGATGGCCATCTGTCACAGAACAGAAATCGTGCTCCGGCGGCATGGCGGCAGTGGGAGGCCCCATTAGCTAAAGTGGTGCTTCAGGTTAAGAGCAGTTTCAGGTTAAGAGCGGACATCCGGAACGAATTAAGTACTTAACCCAAGGTACCACTGTATATAAAAATAAAAATAAAGTCATATTGTCTGCCTAGCTTTTGCAATAGTAATGAAGCAACAGAAGCTGGTTCACAGAGTCTTCCATGCTTCAGTGAAATCGTATGTCAAAAATGCATTTATCATATGTCAAATCTATCCTAGAAGCATGCTTTTATTCCCTTATACTCAATATTTTTGTTACGCCTTCACTCCCTTCTTACCTCTTGCCATTAGTGTCACTGTGCAGTGAAGAAATTGAATGAGGGTAATTGAGCTTTTGCAGTTTTTTTTTTTTTTTCATTTTCTTATTACATTTATATCCAGGTGGCATGGTTAGGCTGAGAGTCCACACATTTTACATGATCGTTTTTTCAGTAAGTGTTAAGCATTTGGCAGATTTCTTACATTTGCCTGCATTTGACAGATTTCTTACATCTTTGTTAACCAATATACACTTGTTTTTTTGGTAGAGGATGCCACCACAATTAAGTTAAATCAGGATTTTAAATAAAAAAAAATGACGTACATTATATGTAGGTTTTTGTGAAAGACACCACATCAGGTTGTGAAATCATGCTATGCACTTACTTGGAAGTAAAACCCATTCAGATTAATGCCACATATGTCTAATAAACATGCCTAGAACTGAGTAAATATGCTTCATATCCCAGTCCTAGCTTGAGAAGAATTTTATCATACCTATTTAAAAGAGTTGTATTTGTCCAAAATAGTATCCATGGAGTCAACTGTTTGTTTACTGTCATAAATCTATCTTGTAGGTCATGACTGTTGGAGAAAATAAGTCTGAAGATTAGAGAGAGAGGAGTGTATGGGAAAATGCCGCTTGAGTCTAGACAGAGCTGTGCATGTAGGAATTTAAATTTCCATAGTACAAAACAGAGTTGCTTAAACAATGCAAAGCCATGGAGCGAGATCTAGCTATTGGCATAAAACCCACTCAAGGCCATTGATTTCTGTGGGTTTTCGCTTAATACAGTGGTACCTTGGTTCTCAAACACCTTCGTTCTCAAACAACTTGGAATCCAAACACTGCAAACCTGGAAGTAAGTGTTCCGGTTTGTGAACTTTTTTTGGAAGCTGAACGTGCTCCGTTTTGAGACTTATGCTTCCAAGTTTAGTGCCACACTTCTGTTTGGAGTGTTACACTGAAGTCTGTCTGTTTTTTCCTACTTATTTTGCATTTTTGTGGCTCTTTTTTGTGTGTGTGACTGTGTGGAACCCAGTTCAGCTACTGATTGATTGTGTGACTGCAGTACAGTGGTACCTTGGGTTACAGACGCTTCAGGTTACATACGCTTCAGGTTACAGACTCCGCTAATCCAGAAATAGTAACCCGGGTTAAGAACTTTGCTTCAGGATGAGAACAGAAATCGTGCTCCAGCAGCGCGGCAGCAGCGGGAGGCTCCATTAGCTAAAGTGGTGCTTCAGGTTAAGAACAGTTTCAGGTTAAGAATGGACCTCCGGAACAAATTAAGTACTTAACCTGAGGTACCACTGTACACCAGGCACATCCAACTCCGAAGAAACTGTGATCTACTCACAGTATAAAAAGACTGGCTGTGATCTACCCATTGTCATTGCAAAGAGTTGTTTAGTTTTTTTTAGGGGAGGGTTGGCCAAAGTTGTTAAGCTATTTTGGGGGGGATCTACAAAGAACACTAAGGCGGTCAATTACAGTGGTACCTCAGGTTACATACGCTTCAGGTTACATACTCTTCAGGTTACACACTCCACTAACACAGAAATAGTACCTCAGGTTAAGAACTTTGCTTCAGAATAAGAACAGAAATCGGGCTCCGGCGGCGGCAGCAGGAGGCCCCATTAGCTAAAGTGGTATCTCAGGTTAAGAACAGTTTCAGGTTAAGAATGGACCTCCAGAACGAATTACATTCTTAACCCGAGGTACCACTGAACATTTTTTATTGCTTTCATTTTATGGATCAATGGTCTCATTAGATAGTAAAATTCATGTTAAATTGCTGTTTTGGGGATTGTTATTAAAAGTCTGAAATGGATTAATCCATTTTCTATGGGAAAGCGCGCCTTGGTTTTGGAACGCTTTTGTTTTGGAACAGAGATTAAGTTTGAGAAACAAGGTAACACTGCATGGCTATCACCCATTGGCCACAAAAGCAATGGAGGATGGATGAGCAGTGCTCAATGTTGTTGAGCATATTTCTTCTTCCTTTTGATGATCAAATTAAGAACATATGATAGGGGCTTCCGGATCAGAGATCCGTCTTTCCCAGAAAATCTATTTCTATCAGTGGTGACCCAGATGTTTTTGGGATGCAAACAAGCTGGGCATGTGGGCAAAATGCCTCTCCTGTTTCTTCTTCAGTCTAACAGCTGACAGTCAGTAGGGGTATGCATTTATTTCAAAAAACAAAGGCAAAGGGCAAATGAATGCTCCCCCGTTCATTTTCATTTTCACTTGTATTTGTGAGCATGCAAACTTCCTGAAAATTGACATGCACAATGTGCAGAGGTAGCAGTTCAACGTGTGAATATTTCATGCCTTTTGTCTGGAAAACGCCAAAGGTACAATCTGGAGAAGAGGATGGGTCTTCTCTAAAAGGAAGTTTATCGGGTGTCCTGTCCTTTTTCATCACCTCTAAAACAAGGAGAGCCAGTGTGGTGTAGTGGTTAAGAGCAGTGGACTCGTAATCTGGTGAACCGGGTTCGCGTCCCCGCTCCTCCACATGCAGCTGCTGGGTGACCTTGGGCTAGTCACATTTCTCTGAAGTGTCTCAGCCCCACTCACCTCACAGAGTGTTTGTTGTGGTGGGGGGAGGGAAAGGAGATTGTTAGCCGCTTTGAGACTCCTTAGGGTAGTGATAAAGCGAGATATCAAATCCCAAGGACCTTTTGCCCAGTCTATCTGAAATTTTCAAGTTTGGTGCCCTGAGAGAATCGTAGAATTCTGCACATTTGGAGCCGTTTGAACAGAAAACACCAAAGTTATGGGCATTGGAATGCAGTGGAGTCTCTGCTGAAACCAGTGAGCGAGCAGTTAAAGTAAAATGAAGCTGATTAAAACGAAGGCATTTTTGTTTTTCAAAAAAGTTTTGTTTTGTTTTGTTTTCCTTCACCTTTACATCACACAGTTAGTACTCACTGACATCCTGGAAATTGCATGTAGCTACTATGGTTAATTGTGGTTGGTAGAGACTTGTCCTCTGAAATTGTCTGATCTCCTTCCAGAACAGCCTCAGGCCATCATCAAATAATTCAATATTTCTTCACAAAGAATAAGCCAAAGAACCTGGTCCATGCAATGTCTGCTAGACTCAGCACAACATGTGTAATGACTTTGCTTGTGCCATTATGGAATGCAGAGTTTGGGAAGGGAAGCAGGAAGAATGGTTTCAGAAGGGTAAGCAGGGCCAAGGAGAAAAATAGGATTGGTGAGAGTTGATGTGGAAAGGGAAGCAATCTTATTCAACACCATTTTGGTCCTTTTTAAAAAATGAAGTTTATTTATGATTTTCATTTATAACAAATAAATATCTCAAGAAAGAAATTAAAACAATTCTCACATATCGAACTTTGACTTCCCTCCCCCTCTTTCAGCGGTTCCATGAATTTACCCTCTTTTTTTACACCCTTCTGCATATCCCAATAAACACTATCAATTCTTTTCCTTATCCATTTCATACATGTTTTAGAAACTGCAAGTTTTTACAGTAATCCTGCTAATGTTTTAGTTTGTTTACGATTTGTTTGTAAATCTCCAATAAACGATATCCATTCCTTGATAAAAAGTCTGTTGTCTTGCCTTCTGGTAAGTTTCACCATTTCTGCAAAGTCCATGAATTTCTGTAACCATTCTTCTTTTGTCGGAACTTCTTCTTCTTCCCGTTTTGGGGCAAATATCATTCTTGCAGCAGTGATTGCACACATAAATGAATATCTATATTGTTTAGGTAACACTGATCCCATCATTACCAAGAGAAAAGCTTTGGGTTTGGGGTTGTTGCTTTTTTAAAAATTGCACAATTTCAATCCTGGCTTGTGTACCGTTCCATCTTTCATCTTGCAGGCTCTTCCCTTGCCCCCAGATTGGTACTAGAGTCCATGGCAGGGGCAAATAGGAAGGTGGAGGGGAAGAAGGGTAATTTCCACTTGTGGAAACAAAAGTCTGTTGTGCATAGGTAAAGGGACCCCTGACCGTTAGGTCCAGTCGTGGCCGACTCTGGGGTTGAGGCGCTCATCTCGCTTTATTGGCCGAGGGAGCCAGCGTACAGCTTCCAGGTCATGTGGCCAGCATGAATAAGCCGCTTCTGGCGAACCAGAGCAGTGCACGGAAACGCCGTTTACCCTCCCGCCGGAGCAGTACCTATTTATCTACTTGCATTTTGACATGCTTTTGAACTGCTAGGTTGGCAGGAGCAGGGACCAAGCAACGGGAGCTCACCCTGTCACAGGGAGTCAAACTGCTGACCTTCTGATCGGCAAGTCCTAGGCTCTGTGGTTTAACCCACAGCACCACCCGCATCCCTTCCTAAATATTTAGTACACAGTTAAACCATTTGTCACTTTTAAGTTGACTACAAAGGGAGTAATTAACCATATATTTTAATTTCTCCCTTTCAGTGAAAAAAAATGGAAATGAAAGTGCTTAACTTTGGCTGGTTATTGTTCTTCCGGTGAAATATTATGAGTGTCTATTCGGTTTAAGGTTGCTTTTTTATTTTATTTTTAAAAATGTGTTTGTCTTAATTTCAGCCACACTTTTTTTCTGAACTACGGTGCAACAACTACACTAGCTATATTGAGTGATGGAGACAAATTGGATCATGCAGATGGTGTTCCTCTTAGCTCAGAGCTTGGTGAGTTGCTTTCTTTCCCTGAAGTTACTCATACAGTATAATAAAGGTGTTTTTCTTCTTCTTTTTCAATATGCATATGCAAAGCACGCATATTACGTTACCGACACCATCAAAATCAGGTCAAGCCTCAGATTTTCATGCTTTTCACTCCGATAGCATATCCCTCCCTCAAAATAATAATAATAATAATAATAATAATAATAATAATCTGAAAACTGACATTGCTCATGTGGATCAAGTCAATGAATTTATTCATTTCTGCAAGCTTTCAACATTTCTGCAATGAAACAATGTGTTGTGCCTAATGCGCCACATGCCTGGTTCCACTGTAATGGGATTGATTTTTATTTCCTCCCCCTGTGTGCCCCCCCAACCCTCTGGAGCTGATTTTGAGGATGTATGAAGCAGGAGAGGAAGAGGAAGCTCTGTGCATGCACAAGATCTATGGTGGCAGTGGAACAGCCCCATTTCAGAGAACCTACTATTCTTTCTGTCCCTTAAAAAGTGAATTCCCAGTTGCAAACTGCAGCGGAAAGTCATTATCTCACAAGAAAATCGGTCTTGTTAAGTCTTAGTTAATTGTGGGAATTTGATCAATGAATAGATCTCATTTGCATAAATTTGCATATGAACAAAAAGTGTTTCCACCACCTGCTTATTTTAAACTGGCACAGGCATATGACTACATTTAAAGAGTCATGCCTGCTGTGCAATAAAAATGGTGGAAGGGTAGAGCCTTGTAAGTTGTGACCAATGGTTTTTACAGGTACACGTATAAACCTCTTTTTAAAAATCTCCCGCATGGTTTCTTGGAAGAGGCCTCTTTAATCGCTTGGAATATTTCGCCCCACTTATTCTAACTAATTAATCGATGAAATACTGCATCCCTCCTGAGAACGGTGGCAATTTCTTTCTCCCATTCTATTCAGATTTTTGTCACGGCGGTTCCGGACGAGAATGCAACCAAAGAAGGCTATATAAAAGGGGATACGAACGCAACCGAAGATATCTATGGATTAAGCGTAACTGTGAATAAAATCATGACAGCACAGTTTGAATGTTACCAGAAAATTATGCAAACACCCTCTCAAAAGAATGAAGGTAAGAAAAAAAGAAACCTGAAATGTTATTTTTTAAAAAACAAAAACAAAACCTGAACAAACCCATATATTCTGAATGAAAGCATTGTATCTGTTGTTACTTAAAATTACATTCTGAAAAACAAAGGCAATCCCCATGGAAGCATAATATCTCATTCAGACCACTGCAGGAAACCGACTCGTACAGTCTTCCTGGTAGGATGCCATCCTTTGTTGTTGTTGTTTAGTCGTTTAGTCGTGTCCGACTCTTCGTGACCCCATGGACCAGAGAACGCCAGGCACTCCTGTCCTCCACTGCCCCCCGCAGCTTGGTCAGACTCATGCTGGTAACCTCGAAAACACTATCCAACCATCTCATCCTCTGTCGCCCCCTTCTCCTTGTGCCCTCCATCTTTCCCAACATCAGGGTCTTCTCCAGGGAGTCTTCTCTTCTCATGAGGTGGCCAAAGTATTGGAGCCTCAGCTTCACAATCTGTCCTTCCAGTGAGCACTCAGGGCTGATTTCCTTCAGAATGGAGAGGTTTGATCTTCTTGCAGTCCATGGGACTCTCAAGAGTCTCCTCCAGCACCATAATTCAAAAGCATCAATTCTTCGGCGATCAGCCTTCTTTATGGTCCAGCTCTCACTTCCATACATCACTACTGGGAAAACCATAGCTTTAACTATACGGACCTTTGTTGGCAAGGTTATGTCTCTACTTCTCAAGATGCTGTCTAGGCCTGTCATTGCCCTTCTCCCAAGAAGCAGGATGCCATCCAGCCTTCGCTTAAAAAGCACTCTTGATGCCTTATGTACCGTACTTTTCCGTGTATAAGACGAGGTTTTTCTACTGTAAAACAATGTTCAAAATCGGGGCTAGTGCGGAAGGGGGACTGGCGTTTGGTTGCCAGCGGCGATTGGGTGGGTGATTGGTCCCTGCGGCAAGGGCTGCTTTCGATTGGCTGCTGCTGTGTCCATTGGGTTGGCGATTGGTGGCTGCAGCGAGGGCTGCTGTGGATTGGCTTCCGCTGCGGCAATTGTAGGTGCGCTTGCCAGATGCTGGTGGCGAGCGGGCAGACGCTCTGTGCTTTCGTGACGTGTGCAATCGGCAGTGTTTGTCACTCTGGTGAGTGATTTTTCGCATTCCCCCCCCCCCAAAAAAAAGCTCAACAACTATGGGCAACCCTCCCCAAAATTGGAGTCCCCCAAAATACATAAGGGCGTCTTATACACGGAAAAATATGGTACAGTGGTGCCCCGCAAGACGAACGCCTCGCAAGACGGAAAACCCGCTAGACGAAAGGGTTTTCAAATTCAAAATGTTTATTCGGCTTTACGCCCATCATGAAACACAACACAACAAAACAAATCAAATAAAACAGCGGACTCGTACAAGCCACAAGTAGTATAGCACAGTTTACAACTCACAAAGACAAATATCAGCCATTCATAGGAAAAGTTTAAGATTAAGATTAAAATTTAAAAAAAATTGCACTACACTAAAATCAGTATCTGATGTCGTTATAAAAAATTCTTATAACTATCAATAATCAGCTAACATTCCATTCCGTCTCTTGTACGAGAGGACGGCTGTTAGGAATTTAGCAACCTGTAGGGTAATATAACCTGTAGGGTAAGGGGATGCAGGTGGCGCTGTGGGTTAAAGCCTCAGCGCCTAGGGCTTGCCGATCGAAAGGTCGGCGGTTCGAATCCCTGCAGCGGGGTGCGCTCCCGCTGCTCGGTCCCAGCGCCTGCTAACCTAGCAGTTCGAAAGCACCTCTGGGTGCAAGTAGATAAATAGGGACCGCTTACCAGCGGGAAGGTAAACGGCGTTTCCGTGTGCGGCTCTGGCTCGCCAGAGCAGCGATGTCACGCTGGCCACGTGACCCGGAAGTGTCTCCGGACAGCGCTGGCCCCTGGCCTCTTAAGTGAGATGGGCGCACAACCCCAGAGTCTGTCAAGACTGGCCCGTACGGGCAGGGGTACCTTTACCTTTTTTTAGGGTAATATAAGGATCCACATCTTGAAGAACCCAGGCAAGCAGTAGGTCTACTGGTTTGTCAGCCATTGGCTGGATTATGGAGTTTAGTATGCTAGCACGGGCTGAACTGTACAAAGGGCAAATAAACATAACATGATATAGAGATTCAGATGTTTTCATTTCACAAGCACACGTTGAAGGGACTTGGCCCTTAGTGAATCTATGTCTCAGCACGTTTGTTGGAAAGACATTAAACCTAGCTCTAATGAAGGCATATCGGTGAGACGCGGCCATAAGCGATGTTAAGTAGGACAGAGTGCGGTAGATAGGGGTTATGCCGAAATTTAATGGCGAACAGGCTCCACCACCAGCTACAAAATTTTGGTATAGCTCCGCATCATCCAGCCTTTGATTTATACACCTTTTTGCCACATTTAGATCCAGTTTGAGCAATTCAGTGGGTGAGATCTCATAGTACTGCAATTTGGCAAGGATTTTTCCTGACCACAAATTTGTGAAGTCATCTCGCCTCCGTTTTGGAGGCGCTTCGCAAAACGAATTTCCCTATGGGCTTGCTTTGCAAGACGAAAATGTCTTGCGAGTTCCTGTGGGGTTTTTTCCCCTCCCCCCTCCCTTTTTCTAAGCCGCTAAGCCGCTTATCAGCTGATCCGCTAAGCCGCTAAAAGCCGCTAAGCCGCTAATAGCGCTAATCCGCTAAGCCGTCAATGGGCTTGCTTCGAAGACGAAAAAACCGCTAGACGAAGAGACTCGCGGAACGGATTCATTTCATCTTGCGAGGCACCACTGTATTAAGGATCCGTCGCAAACAGTTCAGAGGAGGAGGGAAAGAACATGAAGCAAACAAACTCAGGGAGTTGAAAGGTGCAGTACACAGTACATGGAATTACATATTTTTAGAAATTATCCTAATTAAATCAGGGTTTTGAAATTGTGGACTGTGGGTCTCAGCAAATCAATGAGACCTCAAAGAAATGGGACCATGCAGACCTTCCACCCCTAATTTTGACCAGCTGCATCGGAGGCCCTGGCAGAACAAACCAGTTTGTCACGCAGCTTCACTCTAGCATTCTGCTTCATGTATATACCGTATTTTTCGCTCTATAAGATGCACCAGACCACAAGACGCACCTAGTTTTTGGAGGAGGAGAACAAGAAAAAAAATATTCTGAATCTCAGAAGCCAGAACAGCAAGAGGGATCGCTGTGCAGTGAAAGCAGCAATCCCTCTTGCTGTTCTGGCTTCTGTGATAGCTGTGCAGCCTGCATTCGCTCCATAAGACGCACACACATTTCCCCTTACTTTTTAGGAGGGAAAAAGTGAGTCTTATAGAGCAAAAAATACAGTATTTAAATTTTCCGTTTTACAATTCAAAATACTCATTTTACATCCTTAAGATAGCAATGACTTCCCTTCTTCTCTTTCCATGGTTCATTTTACCTATCACAAATCCCTGCATATTTTACAAAAAACTATACCAACTCAGTATTCCATTATTGTACCCATCAAAACTTGTTTATGCCGTTGAATTTATCTTAATGCTCCCAGCGTTTCCCACTGTATACAGTTATTTCCCAATGTATTCAACCAACGATTTCCAGTCTTCTTTAAATGCATGTTCTTCTTGTTCTCTTATGCTGTGTGCGAATTGTGCATTTTCTGTCAAATTAAGTTGCCATTTTTCTTTAGTTGGGACCTTGCTTGTTTTCCATTTTGGGGCCAGTGCTTTTTTTCTTTAAAAAAATGTTTAGAGGTACTCTCATTATCCTACTCATATTGAAATACTGCCCCAATGAGATTCACAAAATGTTTAGGGGGTATGCGTACCCCCACGTATCCCCCAGGAAAAAACACTTCTTGGAGCTAATGCTAGTGTCAAGCTTCTGCCTTCTGGAAGAAGGTACAGGGTTATAAAGACTAGGACTAGCTCCCTGAGAAACAGTTTCTATCCAAAAGCGATTTTGGTTTTAAATGCAATGTAAGGTGACACTGTGGGTTAAACCACAAAGCCTAGGACGTGCCAATCAGAAGGTCACGGTTCGAATCCCCGTGATGGGGTGAGCTCCCATTGTTCGGTCCCTGCTCCTGCCAACCTAGCAGTTCGAAAGCACGCCAAAGTGCAAGTAGATAAATAGGTACTGCTCCAGCGGGAAGGCAAACGGTGTTTCTGTGCACTGCTCTGGTTCGCCAGAAGCGGCTTAGTCATGCTGGCCACATGACCCAGAAGCTGTACGCCAACTCCCTCGGTCAATAAAGTGAGAGGAGCAGCGCAACCATAGAGTCTGTCACGACTGGACCTAATGGTCAGGGGTCCCTTTACCTTTACCTTTATGGAAGTATATTGTATTTAAAAATGGGGTATCAGAGTTTTTAGGGGGCTAACCAGGTTGTGATAGCAGGCTGGTTGGTTTTTGGATGTCTTATGTAGATTTTTCAATTTCGTTGTTCTGTATGGGACAATGACAATAAGGATTATCATATCGTATCGTATCGTATCGTATCGTAGGGTGACAGAGCCTCAAGAGCTCCCAATAATCTATAGATACTCAAGAGGATATGGTAGTGATGTTTGAAAGCCCAGATGAAACAGATGTAGTGGTCATGGGGGAAGGTTTTTTGTTTACCTCGAAAGCAGATATGTAGCCATTGCAAATCCACTGGACTTGATCCAAAGGTCACCTTCCTGGAACGGAAGGAGTCCTTCTGTCAAAGGAAGTCTCCTTCCTTTTTTTTTTTTTTTAATGCAAATTTATTAAGGTTTTTTAAATACAAATACGTACATATTAAACAACATTACTTATATCGTAACATAATTTTGTTGCATCTTTGGACTCCCTCACATCTCCCGCTCCCACTTACATCATTACAAAAAAGAAATTTTTCAGGCAAATTACCCTCTTGTTTACAATCTTATCTCCACTCGTTTAAGTAAAATCTAGCAATTCTCCAAAAAAATTATATTTTCCTTAATCTCACTTATCGTCAAAATCAGATCTAATTCAATGGTAGGCAATTATTTATGATGTCCTCCTGCGGAAGGAGACTTCCTTTGTTCATAAATAATCATAAATCATAAACAAAGGAAGTCTCCTTCCGCAGGAGGACATTCTTCATGGTGACTTAGGATCAAACACTTCATAACTTCTTCTCTCGTCTTTTGCTTAGGCCCTCATTGCAATAGGACATGGGATGGCTGGTTGTGCTGGGATGATACTGCTTTGGGGAAAACAGTCGTCCAGAACTGCCCTGATTACTATCAGGACTTTGACCCCTCAGGTAAATCTCTGCCAGTGAGGAAATGTATTAAAATGTGAACGAGTCTCACCAATACCACGCGGAAGATGCTGCTTGTGGTGCTGCTCTTATGCCTTTCTAAAAGCCACTCTTTGGCCCATTTAAGACCAGCCTTAGACCAACATTGGTTCCTTCACATTGTACCAGGCAGAGGGCCTTCTTGGTAGTGGTGCCCGTCCTGTGGAACGCCCTGCCATCAGATGTCAAGGAAATAAACAACTGCCTGACTTTGAGAATACATCTGAAGGCAGCCCTGTTTAGGGAAGTTTTTAAAGTTTGATGTTTTATCGTGTTTTTAATATTCTATTGGGAACCAACCAGAGTGGTTGGGAAAACCCAGCCAGATGGGTGGAGTATAAATAATAAATTATTATTATTATTATTATTATTATTATTATTATTATTATTAATTATACCTAACTACAGATGGGCAAAGGGACGCAGGTGGCGCTGTGGGTTAAAGCCTCAGCGCCTAGGGCTTGCCGATCGAAAGGTCGGCGGTTCGAATCCCTGCGGCGGGGTGCGCTCCCGCTGCTCGGTCCCAGCGCCTGCCAACCTAGCAGTTCGAAAGCACCTCCGGGTGCAAGTAGATAAATAGGGACCGCTTACCAGCGGGAAGGTAAACGGCGTTTCCGTGTGCGGCTCTGGCTCTGGCTCTGGCCAGAGCAGCAATGTCACGCTGGCCACGTGACCCGGAAGTGTCTCCGAACAACACTGGCCCCTGGTCTCTTGAGTGAGATGGGCGCACAACCCCAGAGTCTGTCAAGACTGGCCCGTACAGGCAGGGGTACCTTTACCTTACAGATGGGCAAATGGGTCAATTTCAGTTTCCCCCAGTTTCTCATTTTTTGAGTCTTAGGTCTGGTTCTTTGCATTCCCACATCACTTTGCATTTTTAAAAAAGATTTTTTAAAGTGCCTTGCTTGGCTACCGAACTGTCTTTAGCATGAAAGGATTTCAGTTCTGTAGGCCGGAATATATTGTGCACTTTTTCTCTTGATGCTGAAATGCCAAACCAGGGCGGAACTGTCATTCACCCAGGGTTGAGACAACCAAGGTTAGGACAGCCAAGCGGTTTGTTTGAAGCCTCCTAAACTGCACTGGAGCCCAAGGGTGAGAGTGGGTCCCACAAGACCATCTTGTGCCTAAATAATGTCATTTGAACTTTGTGCTTCAATTCAACAGTTATTGGACATTTATGCCATTTAATTTGTAATGACTGCTCCCCGCATAAAACGGGGGGCGACCTTTGCATGGACGCGCACAGCCCCTGGACCTGGCGTGGCTCCATCAGCACAGGCTTGGCTTTGCCTTCCCCCAGGTGGGATACCTGGAGGCCTCCGCCTACCTTAGTCAGTTGTCCAATCCCGCCTGGGGGAAGTGTTGCCAAGGAGACCAGGCCAGGTAGGGGAGGGACTACCTGCCCACACAATAGAGGGAGGATCTTACCTGGGAATTTGTAATATAGGGCAGTGAGTGTTTCATTTATGTGAAAAGGTGTCATGATTATAATCCAGGATGCAATTATGCATGTTTCTCTATTTCAATGTGAGTGCACAGAACCTTTGTGCTGTGTTATTGCGTTAATGCAACTTTAAGTGATATATTCGCATTTATTTCCCAAGTCAAATAATGAGATAGATCGGGTTTGTTTGTTTTTCAATTTCTCTGAAATTTTGACATCTTCTTTTATTTTTCTACATCTACTTGTTAAATACAGAAACAAGAGTAATGACTATGTGTGTGTTTTTCCCCTCCTTAATTTTCCGTAACAAGAAAAAGTTTTTAAGACCTGTGAAGAAAATGGGCTGTGGTTTGTACATCCCGAAAGCAACAGAACATGGACAAACTACACACGCTGTAGTTTAGGAGTAAATGATAAAGTGCAGGTAGGCTGAAAAATGAATATTATCGGGGGATGGGATCCATTTCAAAAGCACATGGAACTGATGTTATTATGGCATCATGCGCCTTTTGATATGCAACCTTTGTTTTTCACTGCCGTTGTATTTCAGGGAAGTTTGAAATGCATGTAGTATTTTACCAAATGGTTACTATTGGTTTTACTCATGGGTAGGCAAACTAAGACCCAGGGGCCAGATCCGGCCCAACTGCCTTCTAAATCCAGCCCATGGATGGTCCAGGAATCAGTGTGTTTTTAAATGAGTAGAATGTGTCCTTTTATTTAAAATGCATCTCTGGGTTATTTGTGGGGCACAGGAATTCGTTCATCTCCCCCCCCCCCTATATAGTCTGGCCCCCCACAAGGTTTGAGGGACAGTGGACCAGCCCCCTGCTGAAGAAGTTTGCTGAGCCCTGGCTCTTTTATTACCCCCTCCAATTGGGCAGATAGTATTGCATGCTTTAGAGAGAGGGGCTCACAAATTAGTGAGGGCAGGATCATAAACGGTTGTTGTTGTTGTTTTTAAGGAACTGCTGCATGTTGGATGGGAGACATTAGCAGTTTCCATGAGTTTTTATTTGATAAAGGTACATTAGAAACGTTACAGAAATTTACCAATCCTTGAAGCAGTCTCTTTTTTGTTATATTTTTACTGCGGGTGAGGGTTCACCTCAGCAGCAATGAATTATTTACCAAAATACAGTGGTACCTCGGGTTACAGACGCTTCAGGTTACAGACACTTCAGGTTACAGACTCCGCTAACCCAGAAATAGTACCTTGGATTAAGAACTTTGCTTCAGGATGAGAACAGAAATCATGCTCTGGCGGCACAGTAGCAGCGGGAGGCCCCATTAGCTAAAGTGCTGCTTCAGGTTAAGAACAGTTTCAGGTTAAGAACAGACCTCCAGAACGAATTATGTACTTAACCCAAGGTACCACTATAAGTTAGTTAGATCTGCAAGCTGCATATATTCCATCAGTTTAAGTTGCCATTCTTCTTTGGTTGGGATCTCGCTCGTTTTTCATTTTTGGGCTAACAAAACACAGGCCACTGTAGTGGCATACATAAATAACGCACCATTGGTTTTTGAAGCCATGAATGCACAACATTAACCACAATCCGTATCTATCCTGAAGTTTCTTGAGAAATTTCTCGATATGTTTCCCCTCAAACCAGCTTCCATCCAAATGGAAAACGTAAAAGGCATGTTCACTGTGCAGTTAAGGCAAAGTGTTTACGGTTGAGACAGCCATTGCACACACGCAGATGACAGCATATATGCCAATGACAGCTTCGCAATCGGGAGTTAGTAGGGGGGTGCCTAGCCTGACCCAGTCTCTACCCACTGGTGTGGACAGGCAATGGGTGGCTTAGAAGCACATTGGACCTTACCATGTCGTGCAAATGCAACTTGAAACACAATGGGGGGGGGGGACAACTTTGCTGGTTTTAAGCCAGTAATGTATACATAGCCTAGGGATGGCAGGTGATGCCACCCACAGGAAGGAAGGCAGGAAGGTGGCTAGCTGATGGTTTACTGAGCTAGGGACACAGGTGGCGCTGTGGTCTAAACCAATGAGCCTCTTGGGCTTGCCAATCAGAAGGTCGGCAGTTCGAATCCCTGCGATGGAGTGAGCTCCCGTTGCCCTGTCCTAGCTCCTGCCAACCTAGCAGTTCCTAAGCACACCAGTGCAAGTAGATAAATAGGTACCGCTGCAGCAGGAAGGTAAATGGCATTTCCATGCATTCTGGCTTCCGTCATGATGTTCCATTGTGCCAGAAGCGGTTTAGTCATGCTGGCCACATGACCTGGAAAGCTATCTGTGGACAAACGCCAGCTCCCTTGGCCTGAAAGCGAGATGAGCGCCGCAACCCCATAGTCGCCTTTGACTGGTCTTAACCATCCAGGGGTCCTTTACTTTTACCTTCTACCTACTGAGCTTGGTAAACCAGTGCCCCATTCACTATACTGGACCAACAGCCTAGGGGCAGTGATTATGAAAGAGTGCTGGGCCATTCAGCCCACTGGTTCCATGGAATAAGCAAGACGACAAATCCTACCAATGAGCATTTAAGACTGAAGCTCCCCTCACCCTGCCCCGGCACCCTAATCTTCAAGCTGTTCTGTTGAATGGAGCATAGCCAACTATAAAAGGTGTCTGATGTTTGGGAAGCACATTTCATTTAATGACAGCTTGAGACCCATGAAGTTCCTATTGGGTTACAGTGCAGTTGGTCTCATGGATTTTGCAAGGTCTATTAATATAGGCCTTGATCACCCTGTGGCTTCCTTGCAAGCCGGCGTGTGTGTGTGTGTGTGTGTGTGTGTGTGTGTGTGTGTGTGATTTAACCTGCTAAGTGCTGATGATCTCAAAGTTGCATGAGAACCTCTTGTAAAATTAAGGATGGAGAAGCAGGCATGCAGCAATCTCTGTTTAGAACAAGCCAGCACCTTTTGTAGTCCTCAGAATTGAGCATAGCCTCACATACCCTAACCCAGGGGTCAACAAACTTTTTCAGCAGGGGGCCGCTCCACTGTCCCTCAGACCTTGTGGGGGGCCAGACTACATAGGGGGGGAGATGAATGAATTCCTGTGCCCCACAAATAACCCAGAGATGCATTTTAAATAAAAGGACACATTCTACTAATGTAAAAACACGCTGATTCCTGGACCGTCCACGGGCCGGATTTAGAAGGCGATTGGTCTGGAGCCGGCCCCCGAGCCTTAGTTTGCCTACCCATGCCCTAACCCATGTTTGTGCAACCTGCAAAGTCTTTGATGATGATTCCCTTTGTGCTTAGAAGTCCCAGCAAGCAACAATAACCGGAGGCGGGCTCCAGTTCATCGTAATGGCTCACAAGCTACTCAGGCCAGATTTCAAAGTGAATACATTTTTTGGACTTGTGTTGATCAAGGAGGCCAGCTCTGCTTTCTGGCATGAGGGGCAGAAGCAGCCATCAGCAGAACTGGACTAGTCCTAGAATGCCTCACCAGCACAGAACCTGGGAATCTCCCAAAGAAAGTTATAGGGACCGAGAAGAGATATGGGATCTCCCAGTCAATGTCCTAAGTGGTTTATGCTGAGAACCACAGTGTAGTCCCTTAACCGCTATTTGCCAATCGGTGAATGCCGGCAAACAGATGCAAGAGACGCCACTCCAAGTTTGATACAGATGTTATTAATTCAGAAATATATATTCCGCCAGTTACCATGAGTATCAGATTATCTCATCTGCATTTGCACCAGCTTCCATTTATTTCTCCTTCTCTCTTATTTTTTTTTTTTAAAAAAAAAAAACACTGATGGAAAAGTTTTAGTTCAGTATGTCAATCACAGTTTATTTAGGTGTCTTTCATTTGCCGTTTTAAAATCCTCTTGCGGTACACATGGATTTCATCGAAGCACTTTAGAAGCACGTTCATTTGCAGAACATTTGTAATGGGCTCAATATGAGATGGATCAAGTTTAATGCATAGCTGTACTCAATAAAGTAAACTCAAGTTATGCAACAGCAGATGAGTATTTTTTTAAAAAAAGATTGCAGTATGAAATAATGGCTGCTGTTCTCAAAATGCAGTGTGCCCCCCCCCCCCCGCGTTTCAAAGAAGCTGCTCTGCAAATAAGCAAAGTTGAACAAAGCTAAACATGATTCCTGTTACAGCTTTTATTGGCGTGGAGGTGGGAGGGGATGGGGGCCTCAGGGATCTCTGGATCTGAAGGAGCTTATCATTTAGCCCTATAGCTCGGTGTTCAATGTGCCTGACAGCAAAAAAAAAAAAATAACAATATAGCAAAACCACATAATAAACTACTGAAAGCGGTAGCGGAAGAAAACATTAAAAAAACAAACACCTGGCAAATCAACAAGAAGCTCAGCGAAATGGAAAACTATCACGGGCTTGAGCTGAGGCATAGCTTGGGTTGCTGGCACCCGGGGTGGGGCAGCGGTCAGTCCCTTCGCTGGCCAGTGTCTAATCCACGGAGTCTTAGCTCTAAAACTAGCCCCAACCTGGCAGCAGAGATAAGGCAGAGAAACACAAAGCTAGGAGTGCCGCTAGGAGTGCTCACCTTTCTGTGCTTGCGGTGAGGCGCTCTAGGCAATGCATATGTCTCTGGCAGTGCTTTCTTGCCTTGCTCTTCCTCCCTCCCTCTCGGCCCAGGGGGGGGGGGGGCGCAGGCAGGCATCCCTTCTCCAGCCATGAAGAGAAGCCAGGCTCTGCTGCGCCCAGCCCCAAAGTCCTGGCCAATGGCCCCGGCCTTGATGAGGAAGCCTGTTGTGAGGGCACCTGTTGCACCCTCTCAGAAATTTGCACCCCGGGTCATTTCCCACCACGGTACACCACTGGGCTTAAGGCTACTGAAATATACTCGGAGCCAAGAGTGGATTTCATGCTCTTTATTAAGCTCATAGTAGTGAGGAGGAATGGAAGTTCCCCCAGAATGTCTGCTTTATATACATTATTTACACAATGGGCCCCACATGATTGGCTAATTCCGGGATTCTCCTGTAGGCCAATCAGGTTGCGGATTCACTTCCACCTGGAGCTGGATTGGGTGGCTCCTATGGACCAATAAGACTGCTGCATTCTGGATCCTATTGTTCTAGGACCAATCAGACTGCTGCATTCTGGATCCTATTGTTCTAGGACCAATCAGACTGCTGCATTCTGAATCCTATTGTTCTAGGACCAATCAGACAGCTGCATTTTGGATCCTATTCAACTCAGTACATAACAGCTACCATTCTTATTTGTGAGTAAGCAGCACAGAATTCAATGGACCTTCTGAATAGGCATGTGTAGGGTTCCTCCCTGAAATGAGGGAGGCAAATGAGGTGCTTGGAGGGGGATATCTAAAGACGCGAGGCCACCACTGAACCTTCCCTGCCTAATGGTGATTCAGATAGCCCAACCATGGAAGCTGGTTTTAGGACTCTAAACGTGTAGGCCAGGAATGGGAAAACTGTGGCCTCTGGATATTGCTGGAAACCAGCCAGTCTGGTCGGGGATGATGGGAATTGTATCCTACAACTCCTGAGAGACCACAGATTCCCTGTCCCTGGTGTAGACAGTCACAGTAGTGAGATGAACTATTGCTAATATCCTATTTTGTACTAGTCGTGTTACCTTGGAATGCTTTGTACCTATTTAGTTCATGGGCTTTGTGGTTTCAACTTCTTCTCTGTGTTTTATTGCAGACAGCTCTGAATTTGTATTATCTCACTATCATTGGTCATAGCCTTTCAATAGTTTCACTTTTGATTTCCCTTGGCATATTCGCCTATTTTAAGTAAGTATGATTCTGTTTATATTTTGCTCTTCCCTGACTTTGTATAGTTTTATTATTATGGAAACAAACACTAATAAATCTCCATGACATATAAATCATTCCATTTCTCACATCTAAAATTATTTTGAACAACTATTGGCAATGACGACTGTCATTTTTTAATTTTTACTGATGCATTCACATTTAACGGTAATTTACATCGACCATGTTTGAACATTCATTTCTCAGCTCAGTAAGCCAAAATATGAATGAATCTCTTCCCTGCCCATACAGCTTGATTGCTCCTCCCTTCATAGCCTAAGCAACGAAACCAGGAAGCCATAGTTTCGTATTTTAGCCTAGCCAGGAAACTATGGTTATCCGTATCAAAACAAACCAGGAACTTAAACCATGGTCTGAAATTGTTTTAATGCCATGGCTTGTGGTGAAGTGCAGTAGCCATAGTTTCCCGACTTGGATGAAACAGGAAACGGTGGTTAACTGGAAGCTTCCTAGTTTGGTTGCTTGTACTACATTTTGCACAGGCAAAATGCTTGCTCCTTTCTTGGTTTACTGTATTCCAGCTACTGTTGCAAATCTCTTGACCATCCACATTAATTTCCTCTTGTCTATGTTTCCTTTCAGGAGCCTGAGTTGCCAGAGGATCACTTTGCATAAAAATCTCTTCTTCTCTTTTGTTTTCAACTCCATCGTTACAGTCATTTCTCTCACAGGAGTTGCCAACAACCAACAGCTGGTTAAAGCTAATCCAGTAAGTGGGCAGGCCTTTGGTTGTTTTACTGTTTCATAAGTAGCAGCCTTCCAGTCTCAAAAGTCTGATAGGCACTGCAAGTGAGTCTTTTTCCATCAGAAGTAATTAGATGGCAAATTTGATACCTACAGATTAGATGGAGGGCAAGGAAGGGCTATTCTGCTTTACCTTTTTATTCTGTTGTTCTGCCCGGACACTGAGGTCCAGTGCCGAGGGCCTTCTGGTGGTTCCCTTGCTGCGAGAAGCCAAGTTACAGGGAACCAGGCAGAGGGCCTTCTTGGTAGTGGCGCCCGCCCTGTGGAATGCCCTCCCACCAGATGTCAAAGAGAAAAACAACTACCAGACTTTTAGAAGACATCTGAAGGCAGCCCTGTTTAGGGAAGCTTTTAATGTTTAATAGGTTATTGTCTTTTGTTGGAAGCCACCCAGAGTGGCTGGGGGGACCCAGCCAGATGGGTAGGGTATAAATAATAAATTAAATTAAATTATTGTTATTATTATTATTATTATTATTATTATTATTATTATACCTGACCTCGCTCCAACTGGGTCACTGCTGCATACCAGGATGGAGACTAGAAATGGCCAGGTTGGTGCAGTGCTAAAGTACCAGCAGAATCAATCCGGTGCTCATGCCAGCGCGTTTCCACCATGCCAACCTCATTGCCACCTCGTCCCTGCCCCTATCCTTCCTGGGGCCTCCTGACCTTTCAAATCGTTGGAGAGCATAGATGGCTGCTTGGCAACAGGACACAATAGGAAACGTTCCTTTTGCAAGTTTATTTTAGCTATTTTAGCACCCAGGCCTATAGCATTGACACTTGGAAGTTACAAATGTATCTATTTCAAAACATGGCAGTTCGGAGAATTAAAATCTTTTTCTTCACATTAAAATCAATGCCCAAAACAATTCTTATTTGGTTGTTTCTACTTTCCAAATGATTTGACATCATTCTGGTGGTGTTTTTTCCCTGTAGATCACATGCAAAGTGGCTCAGTTCTTCCACCTTTATTTAATGATCTGCAATTACTTCTGGATGCTCTGCGAAGGCATTTACCTGCACACGCTCATTGTGGTGGCTGTATTTGCAGAAAAGCAGCACTTACTGTGGTATTACCTTCTCGGATGGGGTATGCTATTTTCCTCCTTCTTTTTCTTCTTAAATCCCAAAGAGGTGCCAATATCTGCTGGAGAGCGCAAGCGTAATGGTGCTTTCATTTAAGAGATTTGCAATGCCATGGTTGAAGCAAGCCTGTCCTGAAGCACATGGTTCAGGCCACGGATTGAGACAGATGACAGATTGTGTGCCCAACACCCTCCCATCCACCAAACATGAGGCCCAGGGTAGTCGTAAGCATATCCGGTGCTGTGGTGCAAAGGTCCCTCCGGCGCCCCACCCCCTTCCCCCTTTCCCACAGTTGTCGACCTTTTTTTAGGGCTGGAGGAGGCAGGCAGCAGCTGGAGGGTGGCTCCTCCGGCGGGGAAGAGGCGGAGGCTGAACGTGGCAGCTGGCTGCTTCATGCCATGGTGGCCACGGCAGGCAGCACACAGAGCAAGCAGGCCTGTGCCAAGCGAGCGAGGGCGCGTACGTCACTCCCACTGAGCGACAGCTCGGGTTTTTTCCCTTTTAGCCTTCTGGCACCCCGCAGAATTCAGCGCCTACAGGCTAAAGGGGGGGAAACTGAGCTGACGCTTGGTGGGAGCGATGCACGCACCCTCGCTCACTCAGCGCGCTCGTTCCGTGTTCCCCGGACGCTCGCCTGGTGCCCTCCAGAACTTGGCGCCCTGGCGCCCCGCACCACTAGCCTCTATTGGTAAGACGGCCCTGACGAGGCCACCTCCAAATGGCTGGCTGGCTGGCCTTTTGCTGCTCCTGCTATCTACTATTTGGTTGGCCCATCTAATGCCATCTGTTCCAGTTCCTCCCAACTCCCTAACTGTCAGGGACTGGGCAATATGCTGCCTTTCCATAGTTGCAATTATGCTCATGTGGCTCACAACATGACAAGATTTACACAATTACAAACATAACAGGAGTCATAAAGGGGATAGTTTAACCTCTGGTTTGCTAACAAAACTGAATCGCTGTGTCACAAAATTATGCCTGTCTAAAAAGTTTGGAAAAGCTCTGCTCTAAGTGAATTGAGGTCACCTTAGGAGAGCCTGCACCACAACCACTCAGTGGCTCCTGCAAATTTTAGTTTAATTTTGACATCTTTTTTCCTCATATATTCCTCATTTTAAAATGGCTAGTCATAATAAAAATAAATGTGTGGTCCATTGGAGGCCACAATAAATCAGTAAGGAACGAATCCTAAAAGCAATGTAAAAAACAAACAAACCCAGAGGAAATCCCCCAGGGGAGGGATTTATTAAATACAAATTATATAACCACATAAGGGACTCAGTCCCAATGCTGTTGCCATTCACCTTTGAACAGTTTTGTCACTTTACATTGTAATTTGCGGGTGTCGTAGCAAAGCAGTGGAGGTTCCCTAAGGGTAAACTTGTACATAATTCCTCTCTCTGAGGAGGGATCTCTAATTCAGAGGGTTTGCATGGAGTGCACAGTGGGTGGGGGAGAATGGGAGCAGGAGTTGGAAGAGGTGTGAAGCCTGGGAGTCATTTTGGACTCACAGCTGTCCATGGAGGCGCAGGTTAATTCTGTGTCCAGGGCGGCTGTCTACCAGCTCCACCTGGTACGCAGGCTGAGACCCTACCTGCCAGCAGACTGTCTCGCCAGAGTGCTGCATGCTCTAGTTATCTCCCGCTTGGACTACTGCAATGCGCTCTACGTGGGGCTACCTTTGAGGGTGACCCGGAAACTGCAATTAATCCAGAATGCGGCAGCTAGACTGGTGACTGGGAGTGGCCGCCGGGACCACATAACACCGGTCCTGAGAGATCTGCATTGGCTCCCAGTATGTTTCCGAGCACAATTCAAAGTGTTGGTGCTGACCTTTAAAGCCCTAAACGGCCTCAGCCCAGTATACCTGAAGGAGAGTCTCCACCTCCATCGTTCAGCCCACACACTGAGATCCAGCGCCGAAGGCCTTCTGGCAGTTCCCTCATTGCAAGAAGTGAGGTTACAGGGAACCAGACAGAGGGCCTTCTCGGTAGTGGCGCCCGCCCTGTGGAACGCCCTCCCTTCAGATGTGAAGGAAATATGCAGCTATCCCATCTTTAAAAGACATCTGAAGGCAGCCCTGTTCAGGGAAGTTTTTAATATTTAATGCTGTACTGTTTGTAACACTTGATTGGGAGCCGCCCAGAGTGGCTGGGGAAACTCAGCCAGATGGGCGGAGTATAAATAATAAATTATTATTATTATGGGAGAAATATCAGTAATGGATCGGGAAGAAGTGTTTGGCAGAGGAAGGGACAGTGGCAACAAGTCTCTCATCCAGGACATGGCTGGGATTTCAAACGTGGAATTGAGGTCCAGGGGGAATTTCCGAAAGGTGGCGCTTTGTCCTGGATCTTAGGCGAGTCAAACTTTCGGGGTGTCCTGGTTTTTACTTTTTGAAATATGGCAATCTGCGCACCAGCTCTGTGTTCAAAGAGAGGAAGTTGGTGGCCTTTCTGCTTTGCTCTCATAGCTAAGAAATAAAACCAGAGTCAACTTAGAATGTCAGTCTTCTTTGCCCCTTTGTTTTAGTTTGGCAAAGAAACCTTTGCCGTGGCATTTAGGCAGCCATCTTTATCTTGGCTAAAAAAGACAATGCACATTTAGCCTAATCAGGAAACAGCTCCTCTTTTGTGGAGAAAAAATAGTCTTCTATTGTGAAAAGGCATTCAGGGGTAATTATTCATTGTTTCTGATCTCCGAGGTGTTTATACAGGAATGAGTGTTTGTTTTCAAAGAAGTCTCGCCATTCCTATGGTAGGAGGTCGAACCAACTTCTATTTTTCCAGCAGTTCCTCTTGACCTGCTTTGTTCTCAGAGGAAAGCAAAAAAAAAAATAAAAAAATATTGAGATGAAAAACCTGATGCGGAGAACAGTATTGAAGACTGTAGGCTGAAATTTCTGAAGTTAATCCAGTTAGCTTTTTGGACTTTTCTGTTTAAAGAAAAATTAGACCCATGTGAACTGCCTTATCCCTGTGAGCATAAACACTGGGGAACTTGATCCACAAAAAGAGCCAAATTCAACTTGGATTTAAGATGGCTCCTGGTCCTATCACATGAGCTCTTTCGGTGACTCAGTGGCCCGTAGTGTACTAATTGCTTATGCCCCTCCTTCTTTGAATTTTAGTTTATTTTTATTTTTCTTATGGACCACAACAGCTTCCATTGCTTTTTAATCTCCCAGGGTGTTCCACCTTTTATCTGCTGTTCACACAGACAAACTAAGCAAACACCTCTTGCTCAAAACTGCATCATTGCTGCACTCTAGCAGGTTTGGTTATTCTTCACTTGGGATCTGGCTTTTAGTGTGTCAGACTCTGACCTGTGGAACTTCCTGCCTCTGGAGAGATTCAACAGGAACTATCCCCCCATCTTTCCGCTGGGGGGGGGGGTGTTTAGACAAGCCTTTACGACAGAGCTTTCCAAACTTTTCATGTTGGCTACACGCTTTTCACGACACAGCAATTCAATTTGACTAGCATACCGGAGGTTAAACTAACCCCTTTCCAGCCTCAGGGGGAGCACGGGGAGTGTTCATGCAATGCACCTTCCCAGTAGAGCTGTGTTAAGAATTTTAAGGTCTTAGATATGTAATAAATGTTCATTAATGTACCGAGCAAACATGTACATAAATATATAAACCACATGTCTGAAACCCCCACAGAAAAAAGTATTGAACAAATTGACCTCAATTATTTCTCTGCAAGGTCAAAGTGGGAAACCTCCCCATTGTCTCTTTCCTCACAAATCCTGTCTTAAGGGCACATTTAAGATATGAATAGGGTGTGAGCCTGTGACCTGGCCCAGGAACTAAGTATTTATCATTACAAAAGACTGGCCAGGCTCCCCAGGCAATCCAAGCAAGTGACCATTAAACAGGTAACCTGGCAGACAGGAGGTAAACAAAGCACTCAGATTTCCGCTGTAGACCGCCCTTTCTGTGATGTAGGTATGATGTTTCTGGGGGTGGTCTTTGACTCCAGGGAGAGGATTTAAATTGTCTATATAAGGGCAGGCGCACACTTGTTCTGAGTTCCTCCTCCATTCCTGAGTGTGAGGGGAGCACCCTGTTGCAACAGATCAATAAAGATCAGGCTTACTAGCTGCTTTGCTCCTCAATATTCTCTGGCTGGCCTCTGTTATTTTCTCCTACCAATAGGGAACCTACGTAAGGACTCTATATGGGCTTTTGGATACCCCATAAGGGGAAAAGGGGAAAAATTTTGTTTACAACAGAGCCAACACACTAATGTGTGGTTTGGAAAGTTCTGCTTTATGACATGCTTTTCTCCCTTTTAACTATTCGGTATTTATTGATATTTATATATGTTTCTATGGATCGTTTGTTGATTCCACCCTTACATGCTGTACTCTACCTTGCTATATATTTTTTAATTATAAGTTTGTGAGTTAATAAAAACACGGCTCCTTCGGAAGCCATTTCCAGATCATGAGATTTAATAGCAGTGACGGCTGGGTTATCTGTAGGTTGAGCAGAGCCATCTGACACCCTCACTCCTGCCCCAGAGTGAGAACGTGGCTTGCTCTAAGCTGGATCTTTTGGTCTTCATTCTTAAATGACTTTCTGCACCTTTAAGGCCCGAGGCTGCGAGGAATCGGATGAGGGTTCCATTATGTACCATCACAGCCCTTCAGAAAGAGTATCAGAGTATCCTCTGAGATTATCATACAATCCTGCTGTGAGCCTTTTTCCCATGGACAAAAATGTCACCTTGGTCAAAGGAACAAACTCAAGGTCCTACCCCAGGCCAAATGCTAAAGATAATCTGAATATGATAAATAATGGTTTGGAGCATCTCTTTTAAAGTACGTGGCACAGCATGGTGGGTAGCTTCCAAAAATCTATTTTTGTGTTTTTCAGAACCATGTGCCTTATTTTAATTTTAAAGCTTTTAATAACTATTTAACATAGACATCCCTGACAGTTTTGATTGAGGCAGGCTCAGATACACAGACATTATAATGAGTCACTTTTAATTAGACTCCACAGGGATCAACCGGAGTTTGATTTATCGTCGAGAAGGTGTCAGTGTTAACATAAATGGTTTAATTTTAAATCATTCTTCATTTATAAACATGTCTCTCACCTTACATTGGCATTATAGATTCGTTTTACTGATTAGAAGGGAACTGCAAGCTAAGTCTAAATAGCTAGTTCAGAATTTGGGGACTCAGCTGCACAGCTGCAAATAAAAGGTTTTAAGTGTGTTGTAAAGTGCAATATACAAAAGTGACACTAGATGGCGAAAGTGAGCTATGGAAATTCAATGTATTTTTAAAAACATTTTTTTTAAAGCATTTTCACAGGTGGTTTTTATATCTGTGTAAGGATGCTTCAAGGGACGCGGGTGGTGCTGTGGGTTAAACCACGGAGCCTAGGACTTGCCAATCAGAAGGTTGGCGGTTCGAATCCCCGCGACAGAGTGAGCTCCCGTTGCTCGGTCCCTGCTCCTGCCCACCTAGCAGTTTGAAAGCACGTCAAAGTGCAAGTAGATAAATAGGTACCGCTCCAGCAGGAAGGTAAATGGCGTTTCTGTGCGCTGCTCTGGTTCGCCAGAAGTGGCTTAGTCATGCTGGCCACATGACCCGGAAGCTGTACGCTAGCTCCCTCGGCCAATAAAGCGAGATGAGCACCGCAACCTCAGAGTTGGCCACAACCAGACCTAATCGTCAGGGGTCCCTTTACCTTTACCTTTACCTTTAAGGAGGCTTCATTGATGCAGCGCTTACAATTCACCCTTTCCATCATTGCAGGGGTAGCAAAACTTGGTGCCAGCCCATTTGTAATTAGTTTTCTTTTGTTTTGGGTAAACAAAACAAAACAAATCCATAAACACTGAGGAAGAAAGTTTGTCCGTGCTTTTCTTTCATGGGCTCCACTCCAGCAAAGCACTTAAAAGTTTGCCTAACTGCATGTGAAATCTGGGGAAATTCATGGGCTTAGCAATTGAATTTTCAATCTACCCTTCTGGCCATATTCAGGCTAAGATCACATTTGAGTTACCAAGTAACTTAAACAGGCTTATTCAATCAAGTGAGGTTTATTAAATAAAAGAATCGGTTGTGCCAAAACTGGAGCTTGAACAAACAACATCTTTTCATTTCCCAAACAGAAATTGCTTTGCGGTTCTCTTGAAGAATTCCAGACGGGCAACTGCGGAGCAAAAACAACAAAGAGTCCTGTGACACCTTAAAGATTAACAGATTTATTGGGGGATGTGTTTTCATGGGATAGAGGCTGCTTTTGCCAGATGGTCACATATCTAGACTTCTTCCTGCATCTGATCAAGTGGGCACTAATCTACGGAATCTTGTCTCACAATAAATTTGTTTTTAGGGTGTTTCGGGACATTTTGTTCAAGGAAGTTCAAGTTTGTACATGATTATTTTAATTTTTTTAATGTTGATTCCGCTGGCACGGAAGAACATCAAGGTGAATTACGGCGTGACATCACTTGACTCGGGCGCGTGCTCCTATCTGCCAAACAAACTTCTGTCTTGTTTTGAGGAATAATACACTATTATCCTCATGGTAAAGATCTGGGAACGGAAGATCAGGTAGTCTTCAGGTTATAGCCAGAGCCCCTAGTTGAGCTGGAATTCAAAATAGGGACAGGTAGTTTGCCCACACAGAGTTTGGTGCTCCCTCCAGTGTTTCTGTTTGTGTATGGCTTCGGAGAGTTCAGATTTGGTAGGCTCACCTTTAAATGTGAACAGAATCCTCGATCCCCAGTTGCTAAGAAGTCATTCATTTTCATGCAGAGCTAGGGTGCATAGCTGTCAACCGTCCCTTATTTGGTGGGAAACTCCCTTATCCCAGCACCGTGTCCCGCTGCTGTCCCTTAAATTTCCCGGGTTTCAAAGGAAGCAGCAGATCTCCCTCCCTCCCTGCCGGCCAGGGAGGAGGGAGGCTCCAACTGTGTTGCTCACCCAATAAGGAGTCTAAGAACGACTGGGGGGTGGAGCTTGCATGCCTTGTGCCGTGTTGCCTGGGGACTCGCCTTTGTGCAGCGCTTCCCAGCAGAGGGTGGTTTACCTTGCTGCATCCCCTTTGCCGGGTTGCTGCACTGTGGGAACCACCACTTGAGGCTTCGTTTGGCTGCTGGCTTTGCTTTCTGCCTTTGGCTCGGAGGGCTCAGAAGTTGAACCTACCTGTGCTATGAAAATCCCTTATTTTGGCTGCTGATCCCTTATTTTCAAGGCTGCTGGTCCCTTATTTTCAAATCTGTAAGTTGACAGCTATGCTAGGGTGATGCAGGGCTTTTTTTCAGCCGGATCTTGGTTCTGGCACCTCTCAGGTGTTCATTCTAAGAGGATGAGGGAGGTGTTCATGGCAAGTTCCAGCACCTCTTTTTCCAGGCAAATAGCACTGGGATGATTTCCCCTTTTATGTGCACTTGGTTTGGATGGAAGTTCTATACTAACCCAGCCGCTCTTGTTCCTGTTGTCTTTCCTCTGGCGAACGTCTGCTTCCTCTCAGTTTTGCTGTCTGGCAGTTAAACCTGAGGTCTTTTTGACAAGAAGGGAAATGAGGATGATCTCATTCTCTGGCCAATGGCTTGGGCCAGCCTGGACTTCCGTTGACCACAACCTTCTTCAGGGGAGATGGTGACCTCCCAGCGGCCCTTATTCCTGTGGCAGCAGAGGAATCCTTGCTGCTTCTTTTTCTTAGTAACGAAGATCCCATTTTCTCTTTGCAGGATTCCCGCTCATTCCGGCCTGCATCCATGCTGTAGCAAGGATCCTATATTACAACGACAAGTAAGTCAAAACGCAATTCAGCCTTCTATCTTTGGAACAAATCTCAAGAGTGCCTCTTTTGAGTGAGAAGACAGATTCTTCTTCTTCTTCCCTAATTCTGATTTCTTCTTCTCCCTTGCAGCTGCTGGATCAGTTCAGAGACTAATCTATTGTACATCGTCCATGGTCCTATTTGCGCTGCTCTGTTGGTATGAATTTTTAAAATATTGTATTTTATTTTTTTAATAATCCTGGTTTTATGTCTTGGCTTTCATGAGGACCAGCATGATTTCCTACTTAAAAGGGAGTAGGCCTTAAAGCAGGGGTTGGCAGCCTGAGTCCCGGGTGCTGAATTTGCCCTTCTTCATCTGTCCCTTGGGACACATAAATCTGGCAAGATGAACATGTTTAGATAGATGGAGACAATATTCCTTCTCCCCATAGGTTTACAGTCCAACTTCTTGCCTGAGTTTGGGGTTTTTGGTAGTGATGATCCACACGCACCGTGTGTTTGTGTGTGTGTGTGTGTGTGTGTGTGTGTGTTGTTAGTTATTATATTTCTGCTAACTAGATTCTCTCTAAGAAGAATACTTGCTGAAAAGTTTCATTGTTCTGGACAGTGGGTGCAAAATGGCCTGCTTTTATATTTCATCAAATAATTTATTTTGATATTCACTGCAATTTTAATTGCCAAATAGTTTTTATTTTTTAAAAAAATACTTATTAGACTGCAATTCTGCAGCTGCTTTGAGGCTGGCTGTCAGCACAGGTGCAAGAGGGGAAGATCAACAGTGGAACAGAGGCACCCTTGGGAAGTGGTGGACTCTCCTTCCATGGAGGTTCTTAAGCAGAGGTTGGATGGCCATCTGTCATGGATGCTTTCGCTCAGAGTCCTGCATTTCAGGGGGTTGGACTAGATGACCCTTGGGGTCCCTTCCAGCTCTACAGGCCTATGATTCTATCATCCTCAGGCAGAATTATACTTACGCCACCAGAGGCCTATGTGTACCCAGAAATCTCCATCAACATAGATGTTCTGCTCGCTGTGTTCCACCAACAGCTTGTGTGTGTGTCTACTAAAGTAGCCAATAATCTTCCATTTCCCCTGAAATGCCCCCCAAAATTGGAAAATTCCCTACCACTACTGCCACAATCCTGCCCTGGCTTCCATAAACTGGCAGAGCTGTGCATGCTGCGATTGTTCTGCCATGGAATTGCCCGCAATCCAATAGGATTTTCACAGTGAGTTATGGAGCCTCACCCAAAACAAGTGTGTCGATACCGTATGACAAAATTTATCCATGTTAACACTGTCCTTCTGCTTCCCTTGTAGGTGAATCTTTTTTTCCTCTTGAACATTGTGCGAGTGCTGATCACCAAGCTAAAGGTCACCCACCAAGCAGAATCCAATCTCTACATGAAGGCCGTCAGAGCCACCCTCATTTTAGTGCCACTTCTGGGCATCGAATTTGTACTGTTTCCCTGGCGGCCCGTGGGCCCTATTGCCGAAGAGATTTATGACTATGTGATGCATATCCTTATACACTATCAGGTATCAAATCTGCATGTGGAGTTTGCACTTGGGGGTACAGGAATGTCAAAAAAGAAAATAAAAAAGGAGTGATGTGCTCGTGATGATCAATAACTGATCCAAATGCCCCTTGCGAGCCTTGTCAGATGCATTCCAATTTTTGGTTTTGTTTAAGCACTCATGATAGGGTGGCACTGTGGTGTAAACCACTGAGCCTTGGGCTTGCTGATCTGAAGGTTGGTGGTTCGAATCCCTGCAATGGGGGTGAGCTCCCATTGCTCGGCCCCAGCTCCTGCCAACCTAGCAGTTCAAAAGCACATCAAAGTGCCAGAACCCCATAGTCACCTTTGACTGGACTTAACCGTCCAGGGGTCCTTTACATTTTTAACCTTTACTTTATACAAAGCTGATTCACAAGGATTGGGGAGGGGAGCAGACAGTTGTTTCAACATTTCCTTCCTCTAAGAATAAAGTGCCCTCCACTTTGCACAATTTTGCAAGGCAGAAGAAATTGAGCAGCTGTGTTTGTATAGTTGGACCATAGCCTCAAAACATACTTCCCTCTACCCTGCATTTAGGCCCTGACGTTCCTGAAAATTAGCTCTTTTCAACTCTTTACCAGTTACTGCTTTGGCACCTTTTTTTTTTTTAAGGACCTTCCTCCTGATAACCAGATTTGTCTGTTTGATGGTGTTTCCAGCATTCGCCAATTGGTTGAGCTCCAGATGTTTAGGACTGCAACTCCACTCAGCCCAAGTTAGAATGAAGTTAGCAAAGGCTGGTGATGGCAAGAGAAAAATATTCAGAGTGAGGGCCTCACTAGAAAAAAAAGGGCAACCCCCCCTTTAAAAAAAAAATTAATACACATTTATTCAAAAGTTACAATACAGCTTTTTCCACTGTCATAATATCACAGAATGATCGCTCCAAACTTTAATCCCTCGTCACTGTCATGTTGGCTCACTGAATACCCTCAGTAGGAACCCAACTACCAATCTGGTTTGCTAGATGTTTCCACTTAATATATTCCCCGCACAGACACCTCTGGTGGCATTAAAATATCCTGTTCTTCAATAAAAGAGAATGGCACCAACGTTGCAGAAAATCAGAGCTCAAAGCAGCCAAGAACCAGTGCGAGAAAATGTGTCCCTCTGAGTTTCTGAATCACCCTTACTTGCATCTGAATTTTATTAAGTGCATTTGTCTCATTAGATTTACAGCTTATTGTTTTGTTCCACAGGGCTTGTTGGTGGCAACCATTTTCTGCTTTTTTAATGGCGAGGTACAGTAACTGATTTCTTTACTTTTACAAATGAAGGTTCCTACATATCATGATACATTTGTGTGAAATGCTCGTTGGCCCTTGCTTCCATTTTCCACCACAAAGCTGAGGAGAAACATTTCTTGTAGCCCTGTGAACTCTGTGTACATGGTTGTTTGCCGTACTATTTGGTACCATTGGTCCCTGCTTACTCCTGACAGGTCTCTCCAGTGTCTGGTTATGGTGTTTCTGGCTGCTGAAAGGAGGTGGGTTGTGAGTTATTTGTGGTGTAAATGGGCATTATTGTGATAATGGGGTGATTTCTAATACTTGTAACCAATAAACTGAAACTGACACGGGGACAAATAGAAGAAGATGCCTTCAGCCCAGTATGACTTCCTTTTATCACATACACAGCCAAACAAGACAATGACAAAAATCCACCTACAGCATACAAATCAATATGGCTAACCTGATCCAAAACACCCACCCACCCCACTCACACATTAAAACAAAGACCACCACAGCCAACCACAAATGAACAGCCACACCCTAAGCCAACCCCAACCTCTCTCACCACCAAAGGAACACAAGTGAATAGCACAGAACCTACACAAGCAACGCTGACACAAAACCCTACATATATTAAGTATACAGTGGTACCTCGGGTTAAGTGCTTAATTCGTTCCGAAGGTCTGTTCTTAACCTGAAGCACCACTTTAGCTAATGGGGCCTCCTGCTGCTGCTGCGCCACTGAGCCCGATTTCTGTTCTTATCCTGAGGCAAAGTTCTTAACCTGAGGCACTATTTCTGGGTTAGCGGAGTGTGTAACCTGAAGCGTATGTAACCCAAGGTACCACTGTAATAGAAACACCGCCACCCAACCCCACCCATCTCTCCCCCCCCCATCCCCTTCTTCTTCCTAATGTCTCAACAAATGAAACGGATCTGTAAAAAATGTTACTGGGAGGAAAAAAGAGAAATAGAGACATTGCACATACTTCTTGTAAACTAAGAAAATCTTTATAAAAATACATTTTAAAAAAACACACTCTGTGTACATAGTGAGCTGCTATGCACAAAAGACTCAAAATGTGGGACAGCTTCCACATAGCTGGGTTTTGATCAGCTCCCACAGTGGCCATTTCTTCATGTACCTCACAAACTACTTGGTCCTCCTGTGCAAGCTAGGGTTATCCGTCTCCTTTAGTCATTTGCTACAGAAAACGGATGTTGGGATGAGATGGAAAATCCCTCTTGAAGAAGGAAATACACTTCCGTACCATTCAGTACTGGATTCACAGAGGAGTGGTAATACCACTGAGAATCTGTTACCAATAAATGGATTCCTGGAATTATGTGGCTCAAATGCTAAGTTAATTTAAGGACGTTTGTGGAAGGAAAGTTTCCCTTCCTCTGAGACCAGCAGCTACTTACACACACCCCAAAAAACCCCTTTCTAGTGGGGGGGGGATGTCAGGGGCCCATTTGGGAAGGGATGCAGGGAACGGAAGGGGTGGGAAAGTGATGGGAAACTTTCCTCCCATGGACTTCCTTAAATTATATTGAAACTCCAGTTTATATAAGCGGCTGTGGAAACACAGGGATATTTCTGTTTCCTCCAGTATGATGAATGTGCAGCAATGCACCGCTTCTGCCTCACCGAGGGAGGGGGGGGCAGGATAGCAACTGAAGCATCTCCCCATAAAAAGAGAAGCCAAAAGAGGACACGGTTGTGCGTACAATTTGCACATGCAATTTGCATGATGGGCAAATTTAGACATCACAACGATCTTTTAAACAGAATTCCAGTACATCCCACCATAGTAAGGAAGACCATGAGAAAGTTGACTGGTGTGAGAACTGAATCTGCTTCTCACAGCAGCTTCAGGCTCCCTCCTTTGTGGTGTAGTGGTTAAGAGCAGTAGACTCGTAATCTGGTGAATGGGGTTCGCGTCTCCGCTCCTCCACATGCAGCTGCTGGGTGACCTTGGGCCAGTCACACTTCTGTGAAGTCTCTCAGCCCCACTCACCTCACAGAGTGTTTGTTGTGGGGGAGGAAGGGAAAGGAGAATGTTAGCCGCTTTGAGACTCCTTCGGGTAGTGATAAAGTGCGATATCAAATCCAAACTCTTCTTCTTCTTCTTCCTGCTCCTCCTTACTATGGTTGTTTATCTTTAAACCCAACTCAGACAGGAAAACCCTTCAAACAGAGGGCAACTCTAAACAGAAGACTGACAGCCTTTCAAATAGATGGTGGCCCTCTATGAAGTGGGGTACAAGGCCACTCTAAATGGGGATGGTATTATAATACTAGGGTAGGGTTGCCATATTTCAGGGCACCCCGAAAGCTGTTGGGTTTTTTCTTTTTTTTAATAAAAATGCCAAAAAACCCCACAATTTTTCGATCAACTTGCCTAAAACCAGGACGAAGCGCCACCTTTGAAATCCCAGTAATGTCTGGGGAAATCCAGACTTATGGCATTGTTCGGGAGCTGATTACTTTTTAGCATCATTCTGCACACATAGCACAACATGATGACATTCAATCTTTCTCTTTTTTTAGTGGGTATTTATTTATGGTTAATGAGTTTTCCAAAAAATTGCACATAAAATTCCAATACACATTATAATAAAAATTATTTTTTCTTTTTAACTTCCCAACCCATTTTCTGTGATGCTATTCTTATCCCCTCTTTGCTGCACCTCATCTTCCCTTTTTTTTTCATCATTATCATGACACAATAATCTCACATTCTTTCTGTTGCTCGTAGCTCGAAGCCTGGTCGCAGGTTCTTCATATTGTAATATTTCCTCAAATAATCCGAAAAGGGATTCCATTCTCCCCACACACAAACACCTCCCAAAAACCCCAGCCATCATTAAATTATCTTATTTTAGCTTTGCTGATTCAACATAGCCCTTTACTTTCCTTATCCGTTCTTATTTAGTGGGAACTTCTTCATCTTTCCATTTCCGAGCATAAGGTATCCTAGCTGCTATCGCGTCCAGTATTTGACAAAGCAGATTCAGTAACCTTCCACTCCCGATGTCAACGGTTCTTTGAGGGGATGGGTTCTGCATACCTTTTGCCAAGGCTGCTGGTAAACTCCACTTCCTGTTGCACAGGTGGCCTCCCATATTGTATAAACGGAAACTATTGTAAAACCGAACATCCTTCCATAGTCCTTCTACAAACAAACGCAGGCCTCGTGTGCCTTCATCTGTTTTATCCCATGTATTTTTAAACAAGGTAGGAAAGCAGGCAGAGCTCTATTCAGGAAGCGGCGTTTCCATCAACACCACAAAAATGTGAATCACGTTTGCTGATTGAAAACTCTTGCCAGATTGTGCAGATGCATAACGTTTAGGATGCTACGGTGCTTTAAACCATGCTGAACATCTCACATTGGTCAACGTGTTTGGGGGATATTTATTGTTTCCATTTGTACAGAGGTCACCAGGCAATCTCCCACCCAGGGGTCACCAGGTCCAGGCCTACTTAATTTCAGAAACTAAACCAGAGGGTTTCAACCTTTTCGAGTCCACGGCTCCCTTGATCAACAGCATTCTTTGTGTGGCTCCCCTTGAGTCAATTCATGAGGAAGGATTCCACCATTGTGTCTGTTGCTGTTCACACTGAGGAGGAGGAATAAATAAAAAATTGTCCAGTAGCACCTTAGAGACCAATTTAAGGTCCTACTGGACAAATTTTTATTTATTTTGACTGCGTCAGACCAACACGGTTACCTACCTGAATTGAGGAGGAGGGACAGCCAGTCCATGGAATCAGTGCCTCCGGTCCTTGAGCCCCTGCGTAATTCAAATATATAACCTATTCGAAATTAGGAGCATAAAGTGAAGACAGTGCCAGATTATCAAATAAGCAGAGTAGGCACCAGCCTATGGGTCCTATGACAGCCAATCAAAATAATATTAATTTGATCTTGAAATTGGTTTATTTAAATTCTGTTTTTTTCTTTTTTTAAAAAAAACAAACCACCAACATATTAGAAGATAATTTGCTGGGTGAGGGGGCTCCATGGGGTTTAATCTGGCACTAGACGAAGAAAGCAAATGTGTGCCATTTTCTATGTTTCGATTTCTGGGAATGGAGTTGAGAGATGACCTAACCTGGGGAGAAACCAGCAAAGACCTGATGAAGAGAGCACAGCAGAGGTTGTATTTTCTGAGAATCCTCCAGAAAAATAATCTCTCAAAGGACCTGTTGATGGCATTTTACCATTGTACTGTGGAGAGTGTATTAATTTATGGTCTGTGTGTGTGGTTTGGGAGCTGCATGGTCAGGAGAAAAACAATGTTGTCCAGGGTTGTAAAGACTGCAGAGAGAATAATTGGGTGCAATCATCCCACCTTGGATCAAATCTATGCTTCCAGATGTCACAAGAAAGCTGCAGAGATAGTGCAGGACAGTGCGCACCCCAGAAATGATCTCTTTCAGCTTCTGCCTTCTGGAAGAAGGTACAGGGTTATAAAGACTAGGACTAGCCGCCTGAGAAACAGTTTCTATTCAAATGCAATTTTGGTTTTAAATGCAGTGTAAGGTAGTCTCTATGAGAGTATATTGTATTTAATTATGGGGCATCAGAGTTTTTAGGGGGCTAACCAGGCTGGGATAGCTGGGATAGCAGGCTTGTTGGTTTCTGAATGTCTGATGTAGATTTTCAATTTCGTTGTTCTGTATGGGACAATGACAATAAAGATTATCGTATCTTATTTCTGATATGGCACCTGAGGCAGCCATCTTTGTCAACCTGTTCTCTATCCTCTTCTTCCCTGAAATAGGTCCAGTCTGTTCTGAGGAGACACTGGAAGCAGCACAGGATCCAGCTTGGGCACAGCTTTTCCCACTCAGACGCCCTTCGCTCAGCTTCCTACACAGCCTCCTCGATCGTCGATGGTCAAAGCTTCAGCTACAATCGTGAGTGCTTCCTACACAACCCGCCTTCCTACACAGCCTCCACAATGGTCAATAGTCAAAGCTACAATAGCGAGTGCAACTGGGAACATACGAACGGGAAAAGCATTTACGACACGGAAAACGTTGTTTTTAAAGCCGAAAAGCTGTACGGCTGATTAGCAAGGACTCTTTCTTCCCACCCTCACGATATTTTGAGTGGATGACTCCAGGAGCCAACAAGACAGTCCCACCCACCCACCCACACTTTTTTGGTCAGTCTTTGAACTCAGTTACTCTTGAAGGATGCAACGGATTTTAATTTCTTCCTCACATGTGCTCATGCCTTGGCATATCTCAGCATGTGAGTGCTTGCTCTTTGTTTGTACACTGGAGCTGGTCTTGCCCACCAACTGAAGTTTCATGCTCTGACCTCTGGGATGCCCAACCTTCGGAGAAATACGGGCTGAAGTTTTCATGGGGATCAATCAAGCTCTAGATCTACATATGTGTTTTGTACATATAGATATGTGTCGGGATAGATAGATGTTGCCTCTTCAGCTTCTACCGTGTAGACAAAGTGGGCAATTCTTTTGTATGACGGGAATCAAGGGAAGTTTTGGTTTATTTTCAACGGTTTTGTATCATGACTGGGGGTTGTCCAAGAGGTCGTTCTGTTTGCTCAGAAGAACTTGTAAATGCTGTATTTATCATGTCATTTTGTCTTAAGTGCAGCCAACAGAGCAACCTAATTAAGTATTGGAAAGGATGCGATGATTGTAAAGTATTCTATGTGTTGACTGTGCAACATTTAACTCTGACAAAGATAGATATAAATCTGCAGTATAGACAATGGCTCTGATTTGATTGGTGTTAATCAGTGACTAACCTGCTCCATTGGCTTCAATGGGACATGCTAGAATACAGTGTACCCTTACTTGAGATTGAGACCCATGGAATTAGATGTGCACAGCTCCTGGGTATAGATGAACAGAATTGGGCCATTAGTCACAACTTGCTTTCTCTGACCCAATGATTTAGCTTGTATTGATCACTATTTTGAATGGAGGGTGTCGCAAAGCCATGGCGAATCTTTGAGCCTGAATGCTATGCTATGCTTCTTCATCTTTTCATTCAGCTCCTCTCTCTCCATGGAGCTTCCCTTTCCTTTTTGCAGAAGGATCTGTTTTTGAATGTGCACAAAGTGAAGCGAATGCTTGGACCATAGTTCTGTGTGCTCCTTGGTGCACATTGTCGAATGGTATACCTGAAGTTTGCACTAGAGACAGTAGCAGGTTTGTATTTCGTAAGAAGAAGAAAATCAGGCACTTAAAACTAACATCCTGTGATGCACAATGCAATGCAATGCAACGCAATGCAACGCAACACAATACAACGAATCGTTTCCAGCTGGTTTGTCTCCTGGGTCCTAGATGTTTTAGCCAAAGGAGATTTGGGTGTACTGCAGCTGCTCACTCTTCTTGTGGTACAGAAACCCGGCTGACTATATACTGATGGGAAAGGCAGTGATTGGAGAATGAGTTGGCCATAGCTAAGTTGGCTCTACAGAACACGATAGTGGAGATGGGTACAGGAGCCCTGACCCATTCATGAGTTGACTCAGGTATCATCTTTTCTAAGGCTTATGGACCCAGGAGTCTGCATTGGCAGTAGCGCTGACAGTAATTTGGTATAGAAGGCATAGGACAGGGATTAGGGCTGGGCAATATCTGTTTTTCAACATCATGGTATATTGCCAGCCAAACGTCGTGATAGACCAATCTATCACAATGTTTGAAATAACGATGGAACTACCCGTATCCCGTATTTTTTGCTCTATAGGACGCACTTTTTCCCCTCCAAAAATTAAGGGGAACTGTGTGTGGAGTGTATGGAGTGAATGCAGGCTCCTTGGCTTCAGAGTTAGCAATGCGAAGCCTCCAAAGACCAGAGGGAGCGCTCCCTCTGCGCTCTGCAGGCTTCAGGTTCCTTTTGCTGAAGCCAGGAGAGCAAGACTCTCCTGGCTTCAGCAGAGAGGGAGAGCTGCACAGTGCCCCTTCAGCCAAGCGGGAGGAGAAATGGAAGGGGCTCCGTTTCTCCTGCCGCTTCGCTGAAGGGGCGCTGAGCAGAGGGGGGGGGGATTATTTTTTTCTTGTTCTCCCCCTCTAAAACAAGGTGTGTCCTATGGTCGGGTGCGCCCTATAGAGCAAAAAATACGGTATATAGAGGTGAACTATAGGGCTGGGCAGTATTTGGTTTTCAGCTTCGTGATACATCACCTGCTAAACATTGTGATAAACTGATCTATCACAATGTCTGAAATCAAGACGGAGCTGTTTTTAAACTTGCCAATGTATCACCAGCGAAACGTCACGATATACTGATCTATCACGATGTCTAGGTATGCAAAGGCATTGACCGGCCTCACGGTTCTCCCCACATTGTGATTTTTTGCATAGCGTGTACACATCATGATTTGCAATGTATTGCCAGGTCAAAAACTATGAAGACGATCTCGTGATATGGACTTTGAACTGGACTTCAAATCGCTATATTGCCCAGCCCTAATAGGGATGAGCAGGGATAGTTTTCTAGAAAATGAGGTGCTGGGAAGCCTCTCTTGTTCTCTTATAATGGCAATGGCACCCACCTGAGAGGTGCCGGAATCGAGTTCCGGTGAGTTCCGGCTGGGAAAAAAGCCCTGGGGATGAGGAACCTGCGCCCCCTCAGATGTTGCTGGACTGCAACTCCTCTCATTCCACGTATACCCCCTAAAGTACTTAAATCCAGCAGAAGTCAGTGGGGTGCAATGTAGCTTAGTTGCATGCAGGAAAACCTTCTGGGAGACTTAGCCTCTTGAGGTCTGCATGTAAGTGTGATATTCTTGTTTCTCATGCCTTTCCCAAACTTTATTCTGCTGTCTCCACTTACACTGAGAAGGGCTTTACTCTGTGGATAACACCACTGATGCATTTTTAAATGATGAGGTATTTTTATTTTTATTTTAAATCATGTATATTGAGTAGCAGGAAAAAGTGACAAGAGCACATGGACCTAGGTGAAATAAATTCCCCAAAAGACTTAGGAACAAAGAAAATGGGCATGCGGGGGGGGGGCAGTTTCTTTAAAATAAATAAATAATATGCAGCGTATTTAATGTGGAGAAAAAATGAGAACTGTCTAGTCACTGCTACTGGTGATGGAACAGTCTCATACCAATGTGGTTCTGACTTCTTATGAAAGGACTGGCAAGGAGCAAAATGAAGCCCCTTCGTCTTTCTCAGAACAACATCTGCCTATAAATGCCACGGTGCAATGTGAAGTGTTCAATTTCCTCATTTTTTTTTTCAAGACTGCACATTAATTGTCATTTAACAGGCTTCAGTAGGCAGCTAATTTTGTGAGCCGTTACAATGCTTTTGAGGCTTGAAAAAGCTTTGAATGGTTGTCGTCAGGGTCGCATAATCATATTCAGATGCTTTAGGGAAAGCTCGGTGAATTCTTGTTATTTTGTTATTTAGGATGGCATTTGATGGAGTAATGAAATGTATTGAAGCGGCTGTGTGGTGTTACAAAATTAAAGTCGTTGGGTTCTTGGAGCCATTCCTGTCATTTGAAAAAGCATGGATTTATTCAGGGTTGTGTGTTGCCTGTGATTCCACGGCAGTAAAGTCTACAGCAGCCTTTCTCAACCTGTAGGTCCCCAGATGTTGTTGGACTACAACTCCCATCACCCCTAGCTAGCAAGGCCAGAGCTCAGGAATGATGGGAGTTGTAGTCCAACAACATATGGGGACCCACAGGTTGAGAACCTCTGGTCTACAGGATTCATGTTCTTCTTCTTTTTAGAGTTATAAAAAAAATGGTTGAAAATGTGTGGTCCGGTCTCAGAATCCAGGGGTCGGAGGGAAATCTTCCACAGAAAGATCCTTCCGGTCCCTTTGGGTACCTCCTCCTCTCCTTGACTAAATTATGCAAATATATTCTGTTTTATATAGGTCACAGCATTCAGATTTTGGGTGTAAAGGAGTTTTTAAATCTAATTAGCTGACAGTGCTGTACTTACAGTGTGTCATCTGGAAACACATCTGGGCCTCAAGTTGCACAATAAACATGTTTTAATTCTATTAGACACATCTTTCTTGGAGAGATGACACACAGATTTGCCCTACCCACGGTGTCACTGAAGGACAGATGTTTATTTTACAATTTTCTTTTCTGTGGAGCTTGCTCATGGGTGTGGTACCTCAGGGTCCATCCCTTCCTTTTCAAAAGCCATACAAGGAGAGCTTTGAAATGTCATTTTGTCTGTAGATTTTAATCTAGCAGGCTGCTGCGTTGGCCCAAATCTGAGGAAAAGCCAGAATTGTTTCATTGCATCCAAGGCCAAGCTGTGGGTCTCGGGACATGCTGTGATTTTCTTTTGGGAAAAGGGTGAGAAGGCTCTTTTGGAAGCAGGGTGAGAAGGCTATGCATATACAGTGTGGAATCAGGAATATTTCTTCCAAAAAAGACAATGGAAAGCCCTGGAAACACAGAACTTTGGATTGTGGCCATGCTTGTCATGATGCACCTCAACAACAGCCATTCCTTTCTTTATTTCTAAGTAACTCCACCTCTGCTCCCCTCCCCCCTAAAAGAGAATTCTAAATTTCTTTGAGACCCACATATCATTTCCGTACACTGGCCTGGATGTTAGGTCATTGTAACTTGAGTGCTACGACGCTGTCGGCTGAGGCCTTTTTCAAACCTGCATGGACATTACGTGATCCAGCCATCACTTGTGGATTCTCAGGTGGCTACAGTCGTACCTTGGAAGTCAAATGGAATCTGTTCCGGAAGTCCGTTCGACTTCCAAAACATTCAGAAACCAAAACATGGCTTCTGGTTGGCTGAAGGAAGCTCCTGCAGCCAATCAGAAGCTGCGGAAGCCCCGTCGGACATTCGCGTTCCAAAAGAATGTTCGCAAACCGGAACAATCACTTCTGGGTTTTTCGGCGTTCGGGAGCCAAAACATCCGAGTTTCAGGATGTTCGGGATCCAAGGTACGACTGTATATGAGCTCTCTGTATGGAAATATATTGCAACTGAGTAGATATTGGGTGATAAGAAAGTTCTCTCTGTGGCGATTAATCGGTGATAGTTCATTGAGACATGCAGATTGTCATTTGATGTTCCAGCCATGGGACAACCATGCCTGTATGAGCCAGCCCTTAGTGGCTTGAACCCAGGGTTATTCCTCACCTGCAGGGCGTTCTTGCATAGATGGTGTATCCTCTTATAAATGTGGTTAGTAAACTAGCATCTTGGAATAATGACACTTTTTGAAGGTGGTTCAACATTCTTTGACAGTCATCATTTTAGTAACTAAGAAGTCAAGAAAGGGATTTTTTTTAAAAAGTATTTCACCTTACATCTGGTATCTAATAACAACGAATGTCTAAATTTTAGTGTTACTAGATATTTCTTCAAATGAATGAATATCTGTTTTATTTTTTTCCTTCTGCTGCTGACGCATTCAGTTAATAAAATGTCAGAAACTACTATTTGCGTGTGATCCTTAAAAGATTCTTAGTTGCTCTCCTTCAACACCAAGGTTAACACACACTTCAATCTCTCCCTGCCCTTCAGGGACTTTCATTGCATTTCTGGGCTCTTGGAGTTTGCACATTTTTTCCAATGCATGGTCAATCAGCAACATCCAAGACTGAGTCATGTTAATAGATAATTTACAAGGGCAGGGTTAGCCCCAGATTTAGGATAGAGGACCTGCATCAGTGCCTCTGAAGCAGGGAGAAACCATGGACCAGAAACTCTAAAAGGTTGCTTTTTGTCACCTTTCACACTCTGCCAGTGACCTCCTCCGTGGCCACTGGGGTTGGGTGTGCTCTGTTCCCTCCTCTGTCGGTCCATCTGCCTGCTTGCCTGCCTTCCTCCCTCCACTCACGGCTTTCCCTTCTGACTCCTTCCTCCCTCCCTTCCTTTTTCCTCCTTCTGCAACTCTTGCCCAATATCTCCACCTTCCTTCCCTCTAAGAAGAAGAGTTTGGATTTGATATCCCGCTTTATCACTACCCCGAAGGAGTCTCAAAGCGGCTAACATTCTCCTTTCCCTTCCTCCTACACAACAAACACTCTGTGGGGTGAGTGGGGCTGAGAGACTTCAGAGAAGTGTGACTGGCCCAAGGTCACCCAGCAGCTGCATGTGGAGGAGCGGAGACGCAAACCCGGTTCACCAGATTACAAGTCTACTGCTCTTAACCACTACACCACACTGGCTCTCTAAGACCCACTGGGTGCTTCACTCACATTTCTAATAGTGCTGCCGGTCCCCAGATTTATACCCTTGCGCTCATTCATCTAGACGCCCGGATAATTTCTGCACGGCCATTTCTTTGAGAAATTAAACAGCGCTGCTTCATCGTTCCATATCTTGGATACTTCACGGCCCATCCTGAAGAGTCCTCCTGCCTTCTCCTCCTTTGGCAAAGTGCGCCAGCGTTATCCGGGGATATAATAACTCATTGAAGAACATCACAGGATAGGACCACTCATAGCGGCCAACTCCCTGGGGCCCACAAAATTCCCCATGAAGGGGCTGGGCACCCACAAATTTTGGTGCCAGGGCCAGTCACGCCGCATGGCACCCACAACCCTGGGCACCCACAGTTGTGGGGCCGACTCTGGGGTTGCGACCGACTCTGGGGTTGCGGTGCTCATCTCACTTTAGTGGCCGAGGGAGCCGATGTACAGCTTCCGGGTCATGTGGCCAGCATGACTAAGCCGCTTCTGGAGAACCAGAGCAGCACACGAAAACACCGTTTACCTTCCCACCGGAGCGGTACCTATTTATCTACTTGCACTGGTGTGCTTTCAAACTGCTAGGTTGGCAGGAGCAGGGACCCCATTGCGGGGATTCAAACTGCCAACCTTCTGATCGGCAAGTCCTAGGCTCTGTGGTTTAACCCACAGCGCCACCCGCGTTCATTAATTAATTGTCTGCAAATTACTTTGGGGTGTTCTAATAAATGTAGGTGTGATTGTTCAAATTTTAGCCCTTAATAAGCGGAAAATAGAAAATAAGCAAAGCCTGCAATGCAGAGAAATTTAAAATGCTTTGTTGTGTCTTCATAAAAGCCTGGTTTATTTACAGATGCTCCAGATAAGAGATTTATAGGGTTGCGTCCTACAAGAACAGGCAGTGTCTGCTCCAAAATAACATCACTCCCAGATGTGAAAGTTAACAGGCTCTGAGGATATAAAGCCAAAAAAACTGCTTCTCATGAGTTTTTTCCCCCTCCCCCAGCTGCTAAAGCTGCCACAATAAAACAAGCTTCTACAACCCCTAGGGTTGCCATACTTCAAAAAGTAAAATCCAGGACACCCTGAAAGTTGTTCAGTTTGGGGGGGGGTGGATCCAAAAGTTATTGAGCAATTTTTATACACACAAAAAAAATGTGATTGACTTGGCTAAGATCCAGGACTAAGTGCCGCCTTTCAGAATTTCCCCCCAGACGTCAGTTCTGCCTTTGAAATCCCTGTAATGTCAGGGAAAATCCAGACATACGGTAGCCCTAACCACCCCCTACTCCTCCCTGGTTACTAGAAAACCATATGAGTTCGATATGCCAGCCAGCCTCAAAAAAGGGAGCAATATGGATTGCTTTTGCCTGTTAGTTACTATTGATACATTTGCATTGTCAAACCTTACCTTCTCTGGTGACCTGGGCTCAAGCTTTTCTTGACAGTTAAAATAAGGAAAATCTGATGGAGACTTGTTCCATTCCCTTACTGAAGTCACTTTCTGATAAACAGCCAAGCAACAATAATAATACAACAACAAAAAATCAAACACGTATACATAAGAGAGCTTGGATAACCCAGTCTTTTTGGCAGGTCACAGGGATGTGCTGTTTTGGCATGAGGAAATTATTTGTTGTTTCCTTCAAAACAACAGTCCAGATAAAAACTGGTGAACATTACAGTTCTGTTTTACAATTTCTGCAAAGAGAAAATGTTAGTCGATTCAATGCCTTGTCTCTCATACAACAAATGAATGTTGAGAAAGTAAGTTGAACAAGCTAACATCCTCAAATATTCAGTTTTTCATTCTTTTTATTGGAAATGGAAACAAATTAATTTTTCTCCTTTCTTTAATCATTTTTTTCCATGTGTAGTAATACAGAAAGTTTTATCCCAAAAATTCCAGCAGCGGGCGGGCGGGCGGGGGGGGGGGGGGCGGGATACAATATATCCTGGAGGGGATAATAAATAAGAACACACAGGAGAAAAAATATATTGCAAATGTGGTAATAACTATTACATATATTTATTAATAAATATGAATAAAAAAGACTTGAAAATCTCTCACAAAACAATTATTACTTTCGTATGGACACTGAGACATCGTTCAATTCCAGTAATTGTATGAAAGGCGTCTCCTCCCTTCCATTAAGGGCTTACTGTTTATTTCCATGGAAGTGATTTTAAAATGTGAAACTTTATACACTCAGGGAATTTCCTTTTCGTTCACCGAGGTTGACAAATGCTGAAAGGGGTGGTGGTGGTTGTGCATGTGTTTTGCTAAGAGTTGTGAAACTGCACATGCTCAGAATACTTATTTTCTGGTCCATGGAAGCTTATTCCATAATAAATGTGTTAGTCTTTAACATCCAAAAAACCTTATTTTATTTTATTTTATTTTATTTTATTTTATTTTATTTTATTTTATTTTATTTTATTTTATTTTATTTTATTTTATTTTATTTTATTTTATTTCCCTTTTGGGAAAGCTGGGTCCTATTTGGAGAACTGCACATAACCCTCACCCATCTTAATTTGGCCTCAGCCACAGTGCAAGGTAAGATGGGAATTAAACTTTTCCCCTGCCATAGTGCCCCATCAGTTGCACATACTCAAAGCAGTCTCCAACTAATCCAGGGGTCAGCAAACTTTTTCAGCAGGGGGCCGGTCCACTGTTCCTCAGACCTTGTGGGGGGGGCGGACTATATTTAGGGGGGGGGAAAGAATTCCTATGCCCCACAAATAACCCAGAGATGCATTTTAAATAAAAGGGCACATTCTACTCAAGTAAAAACACACTGATTACCAGACAGTTCATGGGTGGGATTTAGAAGGCAATTGGGCCAGATCCGGCCTCCGGATCTTAGTTTGCCTACCCATGAACTACCGTATTATTCGCTCTATAAGACGCACTTTTCCCCTCCTAAAAAGGAAGGGGAAATGTGTGTGCGTCTTATGGAGCGAATGCAGGCTGTGCAGCTTTCGTTGAAGCCAGGAGAGCAAGAGGGATCGGCGAGCACTGATCCCTCTTGCTCTCCTGGCTTCGCTTCGCTGGAGAGGTGATGCACAGTTTTCCCTCTCTGCACAACGCCCCTTCAGCGAAGCGGGAGGAGAAATGGAAGAGGCTCCGCTTCTCCTGCCCCTGTGCTGAAGATGCGCAGAACAGAGAGGGAAAGCTGCTCAGCACCCCTTCAGCGAAGCAGCCCCTTCCGTTTCTCCTCCCGCTTTGCTGGAGAGGCGCTGAGCAGAGAGGGAGAGAATATTTTTTTTCTTGTTCTCCTCCTCTAAAACTAGGTGCGTCTTATGGTCGGGTGTGTCCTATAGAGCGAAGAATATGGTGATGCATCCTTATCAGTGCAATAATTTCCACTTCTGCATTGGGATTTTCCTCCCCCTGCATGTGCCCTCAGCCCACCCTAAATCTCCAGGGAACATATTTAGGGGCAGGAGAAGTCCCAGTGTGCAAGAGAGACGTGTTACTTAGTGCTACTTTGGATGCAACCCACAGTTGATCTTTTCCCTGTGAAGAAAATGGACATCTTTTCTTCTGAGGCAAATGCAGGCTCGTTGGGGGAAAGATCCAGAACAGGACCACAGAATGGACACACACACAAAATGTCCTCACCCAGACACTATCTTTTAAGTCTGCTCCCCTTTTTACCGGTGGGCGGCATTGTAGCCAGGCAGCCAGGCCTCAATAGTTTTCCACATGGGTAGGCAAACTAAGACCCGGGGGCCGGATCTGGCCCAATTGCCATCTCAATCTGGCCCACGGACAGTCCGGGAATCAGTCATGTAATGAGTAGAATGCGTCCTTTTATTTAAAATGCACCTCTGGGTTATTTGTGGGGCCTCACTGGTGTTTTTACATGAGTAGAATGTGTGCTTTTATTTAAAATGCATCTCTGGGTTATTTGTGGGGCATAGGAATTAATTCACCCCCCCCCCCAAAAAAAAAAAAATAGTCCCTCAAGGTCTGAGGGAGAGTGGATCAGCCCCCTGCTGAAAAAGTTTGCTGACCCCTGGTTTTCCAACTTAGGGGGGAGGTATGCTATTTCCTTCCTCCTACATCATAGCCAGCCGCGTCATCTGTGTTGGGCAACAGCTCCAGCCAATCAGCCAGCAAGGTGGGAGTGGCCGTGAGTAATTTAATCACCGCAGAGCTGGCCAGCTCCCTCTTCCTTGCCTCTCCATCAGATCACCCTACACACCTACCCTCTTTTCATGCTTTGCTCTGATATGACCTTGCTGTGGCAATTGTCGGTCGCCATGTTGTTGGAACCGGGTAGAATTTTTTTCCTCTTGGCAAATTGGCATCAGCCATTTGGCTTTCACCTACCTAGTAACAATCATCACAACTTTTGTGAGGTTAGGCATTGGGTAAGCCTTTGTTTGGTTGGAGAGGAGGTTGTTGCCTTCGCCTGCCCCTCCTCAGTAAGGGTATCCCATTAAAGGGATTTGGGGTGTGAATATTGTCTGTGCGTGGGCTAGGGCCATGTCACAGCCCCTATTGGGACCCCACGGGGTGCCACTATCTGATGTGAGTTACAGGGCACCCCCTATGGGTGGTTTACGCTTCTGTAGACTCCCTGCAGATGGGCAGGAGTCTGGATATAGCCTGGCTTCACCCCAATGCCTAAGCCAAACTGCTCATATCTGTAACCAATAAAGTTGTGGCCTATTTGAACCCATAAACCAAAATACTCCGTGTCAGTGTGATTTATTGTTTTCCTGGGAACTTTGTGGCTCAGGTGCCTTGGCATGCAAATGCAGCTGTGGGTAGGTGGGTTGTACACACAGAATCACAAATGCTGTGCAGGACAGAAATGGTATACAGTCGTACCTCAGGTTACAGACGCTTCAGGTTACAGACGCTTCAGGTTACAAACTCTGCTAACCCAGAAATAGTACCTCAGGTTAAGAACTTTGCTTCAGGGTGAGAACAGAAATTGTGCAGCGGCAGCAGGAGGCCCCATTAGCTAAAGTGGTGCTTCAGGTTAAGAACAGTTTCAGGTTAAGAACGGACCTCCGGAACGAATTGAGTTCTTAACCCGAGGTACCACTGTAATATATCTGAACCTTAATCTAAGGAAGCACAGAACAGTTCCTGCTTCGTTTTTTATCCTTTAGGCACTTGGCTTTGTGCACAGAAACCACTTCGCAGCAGTCAAGAGCAGAGCAGGGTGTCACTCTCACAAGATTTGAACTGGGCCGAATGCAGGATTTGTAAAGAAGGCTAAATCCCACATGAATCATTAATACTTCTCCATGCATCCACTGTCGAAACCTGACAGAGACCTTGAAAAACAACAAAGTAGTTATTTTGTGCCTTTTCTAACTTGAGTTGCGTCGCCCTCAGGCAGGGCTGTCTTTGCCTCTTTGTTGTTGGTGGTGCGGATGTGCTCTTCCTGTCAGTGTGCAGAATGTTACCAGCTGCAGCATGAGGTGGTGAAAATATGTCCCTAGGCAGACGAACTGACCTTAAGTCAGCCTTCCCCAAGCTGGTGCCCACCAGATAATAATGATTTAATAATAATTTTATTATTTATACCCCGCCCATCTGGCCGGGTTGCCCCACCCACTCTGAGCGGCTTCCAGCACATACAAAAACTTAACATCAAACATTAATAACTTTCCAATACAGGGCTGCCTTCAGGTGTCTTCTAAAAGTTGTGTAGTTCTTTATCTCTCTGACGTCTGATGGGAGGGCGTTCAGCTGCCGAGAAGGCCCTCTACCTGATTCTGCTTCTCGGAGTGAGGTAACCTGCAGAAGACCCTCGGAGGTGGACCACATTCTGAGTGATGGAGGTGGAGACATTCCTTCAGTTATACTGGAGGAGATGCTTTGGACGACAACTTCCTAGCTGCAGCTGATGGAAATTGTCATGAAACCAGCTTCAGTCTGCAGTATAGGATACAGCCTTTGCATTTCCCATGGATTGTTATGTTTGGAAGATGCCCTGGCTTCTTTCTTCTGATCCCCCACAGGAAGACAAATATGCAGCATCTTCCAATATTTCAGCTATTGTTCCATGCGTCTGTTGGAAACGAACGGGTGATTCTGTTCCAGGAACTGACAATAGAGCTAGTGACATATGTACGACAAAGTCTTGACACAGCAGAAATGCCTCCCGTTAACGGTGGTGCTTTCAGTATCAGAACTGTTAACTAGACAGAAACCGCTCATGCAATGCCATAAAGCAGGAGCTCACTCTCACAATTCTTCATTCCTCTGTCTTGCTCGCTCAGCAAACTTCGGTGATTATCATAGCTGTCAACTTACAGATTTGAAAATAAGGGACCAGCAGCCTTGAAAATAAAGGACCAGCAGCCCAAATAAGGGACCTACAGCCTCACCTGTTCCAGGCACTCCAGTCTTCCTGTCCTCCTGCAGTCTGGTCAAACTCATGCTGGTAGCGTCGAGAACACTGTCCAACCAACTTGGTAACCAGAGGTTCAACTGAATAGAATCTGAATCACATGCACCACAAGGCCTATGCAGCCTCAACTTAAGATGGCTCCCCGGCCTGGCTTTGCACTGCAAAGTTTGCAGCAGCACGTGCAACAAAATGGCGTCCAGCATTCAAAAACCTCCTCAGCTTGCATTAACTAGCCACACACAAGGCATGCAAGCTCCACCCCCCTTCTTATTGGGTGAGCAACACAGCCAAGCAACACAGTTGGAGCCTCCCTCCTCCCTGGCCGGCAGGGAGGGAGCGAGAGGAGCTGCTTCCTTTGAAATTTAAGGGACATCATCAATAAGGGACAGCAGCGGGACATGGCACTGGAATAAGGGACTGTCCCTTCAAATAAGGGACACTTGACAGATATGGTGATTATGTTTTGATGTCTACCCATGCCAATGGTCCTATACACAACAGATGGTGTCCAAGCAAACCCTGCTGCTATCACCAATTTCTGGATATCCTCAGAGTTTTATCTGTCATGCCCCATGGGCCGCATTTGTGCAATGCCTGGAAGAATTAAAACAGTGGAGTTCAGCGGAGAGCTTTTGGTCCCTTAAAAAATGACTGAGCAGTGCTGTTACTAGTTTTGGCACTTCCAGATGGTCTGAGTAATGAATCTCTGCTAATGTTGAGTAACAGTGTTATGAAAAACTGTGCAAGATATTAAGACAATATGTTTCGAACAATCGCTTTTGGGAAGCATTTCAATTTTTTAATAATAAATGGGATGACAAGGCAAAGCGTACTATTTTTTATTTTTTTTAAGTGAGTGAGGCAGCTTCCTTCTTACAAACTAGAACGGGTGTAAAAAAAAAAATTATGGAAAAATGGTAACAGAATAATTCTGCCAGCACTTATGTAATGCCTTAAGGTTTCCTCAGTAATTTTGAAAATAGGTTAGGTATTATTGAAGGCCACCAACATCTCGAGTTCCCAAACCAGGATGCAAATCTTCCCGACAGTGTGAATCATATGACCTGTGAGAGATCACCTAAAGACGTGCTTTTTCGAGGCTGTGCTCGCATGGTGCCCAAAAATGCATGCTTTGGGGTACTGTGTGAGATCGTGGCCCCCAAGAAAGCATTTTTCGGGGGGGAGTTTCGGCATGAGATCACGATGTGAAATCACGCGAGATTGCAGTACTCAAAATGGCCGCCGTGCTCTTCCATGAGAAAACAGTATGTCCCATTTTTCCAGGACACTTGTGGGGTATGTGAGTACCTGTGTTAGAAGCAAAAGAACCAACAGTGGAAGATTGGCAGATGAAGATGATGGATTTTTCGGAGCTAGCCGACCTGACTGGAAGAGTCCGCGACTAGAAGGAGGAGGAGTACCAGGAAGAATGGATAAAATTTAAATACTATTTAGCTAAATATGTTAAGATAATTTAATTGGAAAAGCTTGCAAATATTAGATAGGCTTAGGATTTAAATATGTAAGGATAGGAATTAAGATGATTAAAATTAGATTTGAAAGAATGAAAGATGCTAAGTGATCAAGTTAATTTTTTGAGAAGATCGATTTTGGAAAACTGTTAAAATGATATACAATGAAATTCAACCAGGGGGATTTGAGGAAGTCACTTAACGATGTTATTAAGATTGGTTTAAACACAGTTAGGATGTATGTTTGTCTGTTTGTCTAAAAAATTAATTTTTTAAAAATTGGGGGGGGGGGAATAGAAGCAAAAGATCCCATGTTCAGTCTCAGACATCTCCCAGTAGGATTGGGAAAGAATCCTTTTTGAAAGCTGCCATGGACCCAATATGTGTGATTTGTATTGCTGGGGGAGCAAGGGGAGGCAGTGAATGCAAATTGTTGACTTTGGGGACTGCACAGCAGGAACAAGGGTTAAAGTCCTCCAAACCCCCATTCTATCTGGATTGTGGGCTCCACAGCGGCAATTTTTGTGTGCTTAAACTGCACTTATAGGCACAGCTACTCATCTAGGATAACCTGTATAATTTATCCCTGGGAGACTGAAAGAGACTAATAAACTCAGAAAGAGACCTGTGATTTTTCCACCTTCCCATGCCATTTGTTCTGGACATAGAAGAGCAGTGATTTCATTTATTTATTGTAAAAAGAAAGTGTATATGCCCCTTGATTGTGGCAAAACCCGTAAGCCGTTTGCGAGAAACATTTAAATGATCAAAATGAAACAGATTAAAACGGTTTGAAATAATTTACTTGATTCACATTCCCACATCTGTGATATTTTGACCAAAATGCAAGGCAAGCTCGTAGAGGTGTCATTTGCCTCAGCAAGCACATTTTGTGGGCTTTGGGTGTGCATGTCTGTCTGCTTTTCCTTGTGATCAAGGTGGCTTGTTCCTCTTTGAACTTATGTGACCTCTCTTTCCTGCCCTCAGTATCCAATGCAGAGGGTTTTTCCCCCATTTGATTGTGGGCTGTGAGGTTCTGCAGATGCCTTTTGCAATTCCTTTCATGCTCCCTGAATACTTTTCCCCATGATCCTTTTGTGATTGGCACTGAACACAAATCTATATCTAATCATATCCTCAGGATTTGCAAATGCATACCTTCTAGCTTTTTTTCTTAGTGCTGTTACATAATAGTCTGTTTACTAATAATCTTAACAGCTGAGTTCAGAACGGATAGCACTGCAAATGCAAAACTTCTTCTTTCTCTCATTGCACCACGTTTTGAGTTGGTATACACTTCTTGGATAGAAGCTATGGCTGTGCATCAGATTCGAGTGAAGAATAAATCGCAAGCCCTTGTGAGCTGCTTTGGGTAGTGTCAGGAATTTTACTTTTTGAAATATGGCAGCCCTAAAGATGCCTCACCTACTAGTATTTGCAATCAACCCACGTTGCTTACTGCTTGCTTACTGCTGCAAGTATTATTTATGCAATATCACAGGGGACAGCATCAAAATCTAAAGACTTATAAAGCTTGTTAAGAAACCAACCGTTCAGAAAACACACGAGTTATTTACAAAGATTGCAAAATGTAGCTTTCAAAAAAAAATTGTTCTCGGTCCTGTATACCTGAAGGAGTGTCTCCACCCCCATCGTTCAGCCCGGATACTGAGATCCAGCGCTGAGGGCCTTCTGGCGGTTCCCTCGCTGCGAGAAGCCAAGTTACAGGGGACCAGGCAGAGGGCCTTCTTGGTAGTGGCGCCCGCCCTGTGGAATGCCCTCCCACCAGATGTCAAAGAGATAAACAATTACCTGACATTCAGAAGACATCTTAAGGCAACCCTGTTCAGGGAAGTTTTTAATATGTAACGCTGTACTGTTATTAACACTTGATTGGGAGCCGCCCAGAGTGGCTGGGGAAACTCAGCCAGATGGGCGGGGTATAAATAATAAATTATTATTATTATTATTATTATTGTTGTTGTTGTTGTTGTTGTTGTTGTTGTTGTTGTAAATATTGCAAAAACACTGTAACACACTGCATCATGTTTTGTATCATTTATGTATTTGAGGGGAGGAAATTGTATGTTTAGTCATGGCGTGATGCATATGTGACATGCAATTTGTATTTTTCTATTTTCTCAGATTTAAGGTTTGCAGCATAACATATCTGTAATGGTTATAAGGGGTTGCTCGTGTGTAAGCTGCCGCCACTCCTGGCTAGGTAGCCTGGTTAAACCTGTTCTGGCTGGACAGCCCTTCACTTCGTGGCTGTTCAATCGCTAGCAGAATCCGTCAGTGGGCGTTTCTTGAACTTCTTCCAGCAAAGAAGTTCTTTGACGCCAAGTCTACGCCTACTTTCCCTGCGAGGAAGTCTTCTGCGCAGGGTGGGTGTGGGTAGCGGAGGACCCGTGCTCTCCCCGCTGGTCTCCAGCGAAGAGTCCTGGATCCCCCTCGCTGATTCTCCCATCTGCCCCCCTTTATCCCTGGTGTTACGCTGATTTCCTTCCCCAGCCGATGAGCTCCCTCTCTCCCTGCTGGGCCCCTCTCCAGCATCGCTTGAGAGCCTTGCCTCCACCTCTGGCTCCGATGTCAGTTCCCTGACAATATCTGAAGTTGAGCAACATCTGAATTTATTGTTTTTATTCTGTTCTCATACCCAGTTATAATGTGCTATAATCCATTATTTCACTGTGTTGTACTGATGCATAGGTGATACTGTGTTGCTACTAGACACTGTGTTTTCCTTGGGAAGGAGGGAGGAATATAAGTATGAGGAAATAAATTAATAAGTAAGTACTGTATGGTAAATGAAATATTCTATTTCCGTCTAACAGAGCACAAAAAGATCCGACCAACATGCTTGTGTTTTCCTGATGTACTGTTCATAATTCTACGCATGCATGCTAAAAATATTCTTAGAACTATTTCGGGTGATCTCTCTCCTTAACTATCTCATTTTCTAAGAGCAAAAGTTCACAAAAAGCAGGACTATTCTGTCTGCTCGCAACTTGCCTGTAAACCAGTCTCCTTTTAGTTTACATAGTTTTAGCAGCAAATAAATTCCTGGGAGAACGCAGAAACAGGACTTGACAGATAACTGAATATTTGCAAACCCAAACTAAACCTGACATGGTACTTGCATCCTTGCGGTAGAGATTAGCATGGCTTAAATGGCATTAACAACCACTTAGGTTAGTATGCTAACTCACAAAGACAGGTGGTCTAGGCCGTGCCCTGCAGTAACAAGGTGCTGGGTGACTCCACAAGTAGTCATTGTGAAATACTGGTCCTCTTAGCATCTCTCACTTTGAAATGAAGCACAGCAGGAGACTATTATACATGGTCAATATGAGGGGGGATTTGATCCATTTGACTCTCTCTGCAATTGTTCTACATTCATTAAGCATCTCTGTGCAGGAACTATGCAGGCGGGCAGGTACAATGCTGTGCTTGTGGGTGCCATCTTTGGATACATATCATTTAGAGTGAAGTGGGTGGCACTGTGGTCTAAACCACTGAGCCTCTTGGGCTTGCCGATCAGAAGGTCAGTGATTTGAATCCCTGCAACAGTGTGAGCTCCCGTTGCTCGGTCCCTGCTCCTGCCAACCTAGCAGTTTGAAAGCACGCCAGTGCAAGTAGATAAATAGGTACCACTTCGGTGGGAAGGTAAACAGCGTTTCCGTGCGCTCTGGCACTTGTCACAGTCTTCCGTGCACCAGTAGCGGTTTAGTCATGCTGGCCACATGACCCGGAAAACTGTCTGTGGACAAACGCCGGCTCCCTTGGCCTGAAAGCGAGATTATCGTCTTCCAAAGCAACTACTCTATTCTGAACTTAAAGATGGAAAGCACAATGCTGGTGATCAACAAAAGAGGTTTAAAGACTCTCTCAAGGCAAATCTAAAAAATGTAGTATAAACACCAACAACTGGGAAACACTGGCCTGCAAGCGCTCCAGTTGGAGAACAGCCTTTACCAAAGGTGTCATGGGCTTTGAAGACACTCGAACTCAGGACAAAAGGGAGAAACATGCTAAGAGGAAAGAACTTTTTGTGAACCCTCACCATGATCAACTCCCGGTGGAAACCTTTGCCCCCACTGGGGAAGGACGTGTGGATCTAGAATTGGCCTCCACAGACACTTACAGACTCCCTGTTAAAACGGTGTTCATGGAAAATAATCTTACTTGGCTACAAGTGATCTCCAAAGAAGAAAAAGACGTTGAGCTAGATTTTACTCAGAGCAGACCCTATGAAATGAATGAACATGACTAAGTTAGGGATAGTAATATAAAGGGATCTACGCTCAGTAAAACTATCTTCTCACACAGGAGAAAGACCTCCCCGAACCTCAGTGCCTTTGTGACATTAGATGCCACTGCACCAATCCCCAACTACTTCCTGTATTCATTTGCATCATTACAAACTCCAAGCAGCTAAATCCAAAGGTTACATTTAAAAAGAAAAACAACCTTATTAAATTTCTCTCCCACTCTTCCTCCCAAAGGAACCCAGCACCAGGTCAAAGGTCAAAGCATATAAAATAGAATAAAAGCTTATTTTAAAAATCAAAACCATCTAAAGACATTTAAAAAAATTACATACTTTCACCATTTCTAATTTCAAAGTGACTATGGCCAGTATCTTTTACCCATCAAATGCTGAAAGATACGTTTTTAGATTGTTCCTGTGAGTCAATGAAAGAGACAGATGTGCTTCTCCAGTAGGGGCATTCCAAAACCAAGGAGCCACCACCAAGAAGGTCCTGTCATGGGACAATGCCAACCCAGCAGGAGCCAGAGGCAGAACCACCTACAGGGCCGCACATGCCTTTTCATGGACCCAGATGATTGATATTGCAGGAGTTCCTCCTCCAGGGACTTGGGTCCCAAGCAGTTGAGCTTGAATTGGGCTTGGTAGAACATTGGCAGCCAGAGCAGAGCTTTCAGGACTGGGGACGCATATTGGGCTGCAATTGGGCTACCATTGCACACTGGGGCTCATTGGGCCAAGCCCTGGTTTCTACTGCTTCTTAAGTACAGCAGCATTTCCCCCCTCTGCATGGTTGCCATAGACTACTTCGACTTGTGATATTGAAAGACCAAATGTGCAGAAACATCAGCCTTAGTTGTGCAATCTGGAAATGTGGCGATGGTTGTGTAAGGCAGAAAAGGAGGATCATCCTTGCTTGGTCTCACTGTCACGTCCCATGCTGCCAATAACAACAACAACAACAACAACAACAACAACAACAACAACAACAACAACTTAAAAATATATTTGCCCACTCTGGGCAGCTGCCAACAGAATATTAAAAACACAATAAAACATCAAACATTAAAAGGGTACCGTATTTTTCGCTCTATAAGACACACCAGACCACAAGACACACCTAGTTTTTGGAGGAGAAAAACAAGAAAAAAAATATTCTGGATCTCAGAAGCCAGAACAGCAAGAGGGATCGCTGCGCAGTGAAAGCAGCAATCCCTCTTGCTGTTCTGGCTTCTGGGATAGCTGAGCAGCCTGCATTCGCTCCATAAGACACACACACATTCCCCCTTACTTTTTAGGAGGGAAAAAGTGAGTCTTATAGAGCAAAAAATACGGTAGCATAGGTACAGTGGGCTGGCCTAGGCAGTTTGTATGAGTGCACAGAGGAATTGCTGTGTTTGGTATTGCCTTGTGTTTCCTTTGCATCATAACAAATCCTCTTTGCTCTGAAATGAATGGCAAGGAGTAATGCAATGACAGTGTAATTCATTTGGTAAAATTCTTCCACGGCAGACAGCGAGGCCAATAATGTAGTTTTGTCAGAAGCTGAACTGCAATAGAATGGAAACAGTGCAGCATGCGTTAAACAAAGGCCGGAGCAGAAATTGATGCCTTCTTGCATTTCTAACCGAGAAGGATCACTTCTACCTCCACCAGTCCTTGCCTCTATAGGAAAAGCCCATTTTTCAATATGCAAAACAACTTTAAACAATGGCTTTGAGCTCTTGAATTTTTCTTCATGAATTATTGTGCAGCACAAAACTGTTCTGTATGAAATGTGTGTCTCTCATGGCGCCAGTGAATTGAAGATGAACATGAATGCAAAAATAGGTAGCATCAAATTCATTTTCTGATAGGGTAGTATTTGCAGTGGTTCTGAACTATGAAAATATATGCTTCTTTGAAGTCTAAAGGCTTACCTCTGGGGCTCATAATTTTTTGCTTTGTAAGCTCTCCCTGTTCTCATTGGGTAAAATAATAATAATAATCCCTTTTCAGCATTATATATTCACTTCAAAAAGATAAGGAGAGAAAGAGAAAGAGAGGATATTAGAAGTGGACAGTTTTTGTGATGGAACAGCATGATTTGTTCAGTACGATTAATCAGCATGCAGGAGACTTGCTGCTGGTACTTTTACTACATTTTTGAACACAACAAGAGTTACATAAATGCAATTAATGGCATTACGATAATGTCATAGTGAATCTTTGATTGCTCCCTTGTTGATTCCGGGACTATTTGAACTGGAAAAACATTCAAGGCAGACATTGTGTAAGCCTTATTTTGAAAACAGACCAAGGGAATTCTGTCTTTAGAAGACTATATGAAATCACAAGTATGTAATATTGATCCTGTTAGCTCCTCAGTGATGAGAGCGTTCTGAAAATAAGAACGACGGAATTGTTGTTCAAAGTGCTGTACTAGAAGAAAATGTTTTGCATTTGGCCCAGCTTTGGAAGCTGGAACTAGATGTTATGACACATGCATGGTTAACTGTTCTCTATTTTTATTAGCTTCTTACATTTATATCTTAACTGTTTTCCGCCATGGAACCCAAGGCAATGTACACATGGTTTCCTGAGAGTCTCTCATCCAGACCCTGACAGTATGTGGAGGGCCACAGATTCCCCATCTCTGCTCTTGCATAAGCAACCCTGTGGACATCCTGTTCTGTTCTTTGGTGGAATCTACACACATATTTTAAAAAATGCTATGAAAATGCTTTTTAAAAAAACGTTTTGAAAAATACATTGAATTTTGCATAGCTCCCTGTGGCCATCTAGTGTCACATTTCTACACTGCACTTTACAGCACATTTAAAACATTTTATTTGCAGCCGTGTAGATGAGTCCTTGGTCTCAAAAGAAGCAAACGAATCAAAATTCCCGATAAAAAATGAAATTGTTACCACCGAAAGCTGGCATCTTAAGATCAATATCAGCTTCACATTTAGAGACAGCGAGGAAGTCTGCCTCTTATTTCAATAATAATATTTATGTAAGGAAACAGGAACAGGGATATGCCTAGTGAGTGGTATGAATTGACAAAGGAATCCACTAAAAGAAGGAGGAAACCTGATATGAAGGATGTTGTGGATGTTTCTGATATTCACCAAGGCATGGTTTCATTGTCCTTTGTTGTGCTTATGAACACATGAATATCAAAGGGCTGGAAGACGGGGCAAGTGGACATGGAAGTGCACTTAAGAGAGCAAAATGAGGTTTCATGACACCATGGAAACATGTATACGCAGATGCCGTTCCTCTCATGGAGCGAGTTCTTCAGCTTGGCTGGGACCCTCAAGCCCGTGAAACAAGCAGGCATCAGTAAAAATCCTACAGAACAGGAGACATAACAAAAGAGGAGGGTGATATTTCTGAATCTTCAGTCTAGCTTACATCTCCATGCCATGTACACTGCTCAATTTGTAGGTAGCAAAGCAAGTTCAGGAGGTGTTTAAAAATATATGGAGCTGTCTCAGATTATAAAGCGCATATACAGGGCCGGATTTAGGTTTGATGAGGCCCTAAGCTACTGAAGGTAATGGGGCCCTTTCTATGTCCAGCTGTCCTTTGTCAACAGCAAATTATCGCTGTTTTTTGTGCTGAATATATGCTATATGGTAATTTATGGACCTAACAGGTATCTAAAGCCATTTGCACATGCAGAATGCAGGCACCCTATATATAGAAATGAGCAAACCAGTGATATTTTAGGGAGTAGTCTAGCAGGTGGGGCCCATTACTTACACCATAGGAGCCTACACAACACAAAACACTGTTGTTGTATGTAGGTTTTATTCTGTTTGTTTTTTATCTTATATTTTGGAAATGTACATCCAGGGTTTTTTCCTTTTTCCAAGAGAGTGGGGCCCTAAGCTATAGCTTGTTTAGCTTATATGTAAATCTGGCACTGCATTTCTCCTTTAGATGTTGCAGCAGTAATATAGGGATCAGTACAGAGGGTGTATTTAAACTAAATTACCAGCTTTTTAGCAGAAAGTGTCGATAAAGATCTAAGTACTGCAAATGGTCCAGATTTAGTTGATTTTGTGGCCACAGTGGATAGCCTCTACGAAAATAAACACCTCGCCTAGATTTCTTTTCCTTTTTGAAAATGTTCCTGTGAACATTTTGGAAAGTGGTCTGACAGGTTGGCAGAACATGTTGCCGAGGTTTAATTGTGGAAATAAAACGGCAAGGGTAAGCACTTCAGGAAAGCCCTGTAAAAAGAGGGTTGGGTTGGAATATGAATCCTAATCTCATTTTTTTATGCAGTTATGTTAAAATCCATTGTTATTGGGAAATAATAAAGAAGAAACCTTATGGCTGGAATTAAAGTCTCCTTTTGGCAACTGTTTTCTGGTCAAACAGGCAATAACACTGTTAGGTCTGCAGTCCTTTACCGATTTAAACTGGGACTTAGAAGACATGTGTAGGGCTGCTTCGAAAGAAATTCAACTCATTTATTGAGACTGTGCTGGCAGTTTGAGAGAGGGGGCAAAAGGTACCCAAGGCTGCTTTTCCACTTGCACAGCCATCAGAATTCCACTTCTGCAAGAAAACCTCCCCCTCCTCCCCCAGGCAGCCCCCCCATTCACCCTCAAAATCTGCTCCAGGGGGTTGTGGGGCCTTGTGGAGCAGATGTTATTTCTGAGGTGCTGGTGTGGGGAGAGACAAAGAAGCAGAACCCGAGTTACAAAAAAAAGGGGGGGGGAGTCTGTCCAAACTGACACAAGCTTTTTCAACGCTTAGCCTTTTGCTTTGACCAACTTGCATGCAGTGGGTTGTAGGCAACCATGGCAGGGCAAGTGTCGTCTCCCACCCTTGCCCACTGCCGGGTCTCAGCTGCCAGGGCTCCTTGCCTGTTGGGGGTAGTTGGTTGGTTTTAGTGGGTTGGCTGGTTGGGAAAGGCAGTTGGTAATAGAGAGAGTTAGGGCAGTGGGTTCTTGAGTGTGGGGAGGTAGAAGAGATAGAGAGAGGAAAATAAGACTAAGAAAGTAAAGTGCAACAACGTTTGGAATGCTGTAAAAGTTTTGTTTGTGTCTGAAATAAAATACAGTGGTACCTCTAGTTACATACGCTTCAGGTTACAGACTCCACTAACCCAGAAATAGTGCTTCAGGTTAAGAACTTTGCTTCAGGATGAGAACAGAAATCTTGCTCGGGCGGCGCAGTAGCAGCAGGAGGCCCCATTGGCTAAAGTGGTACCTCAGGTTAAGGACAGATTCAGGTTAAGTACAGGCCTCCGGAACGAATTAAGTACTTAACCCGAGGTACCACTGTACACTCTTCTTTATTAATTGAGAAGCTGACTGAGACTGAAGTGATTTTACCAGGGAGGACCTGGTTGGTGGCAGCGGATGAGTGGTGTACGGGTCAATAGTCCGTGAGACGACCGGGGGCTCCATACGAACGCCACAAAATTGTGGATGTGCCTAGTCACATCCCCTCAAAAATGTGCCCCTGGAGTCACTGCCACCTGGCCCCCTCATGCTATGCCTCTGCTTGCCTGATGAGTAAAGGTGGGAAGGAGGGGCTTACTAGCATTTTGGCACGTGAGGCAAACCCCATATTGGTGGGGTGAGGGAAGAAGGGGTGAGGGAAGATCTACATTGGGAACAAGGAGGGGAAAGAAAGATTAACATTGGGATCTGCTGCCCCCGTGGACACTGAAGAGAGTCTGTGTACTGGTCCAGTAAACGCTTCCGCTGCGCAACCAGCAACAGTTCTCTTTGCAGAGCATTAATTAAGTCCAGTGCAGAGATTCTTGTTGCAGTACAAGCTTCAGAGTCTCAGCAGCAAAGAAATAACGACACAGGGAAGCCTGTCTTTCCAAAGACAGGTTTATTGCAGAAAGATAACAGAAACACCTCCGGAGCTTTCAGACATTTTTGCTTCACGGCCCCACAGGCAGAGAAAACAAACACTCTTTATATAATGAGCAACTTAACAACTTAACGAGCTTGACTACTTAAAGTCACATGACATTGCTAACTTGCCAGCGTCTTAGGTTTCACACCCTAACAAAGTCTACCTCCGATTCCTTTGTTAGGTATGTGTGCTTTAAATGTACCGTACCTTTCCGCCTATAAGACGCCCCCATGTATAAGGTAAAGGGACCCCTGACCATTAGGTCCAGTCGTGACCGACTCTGGGGTTGCGGCGCTCATCTCGCTTTATTGGCTGAGGGAGCCAGCATACAGCTTCCGGGTCATGTGGCCAGCATGACTAAGCCACTTCTGGCGAACCAAAGCAGCACACGGAAACGCCGTTTACCTTCCCGCCAGAGTGGTACCTATTTATCTACTTGCACTTTGACGTGCTTTCAAACTGCTAGGTTGGCAGGAGCAGGGACCGAGCAACGGGAGCTCACCCCATCACGGGGATTCGAACCGCCAACCTTCTGATCAGCAAGTCCTAGGCTCTGTGGTTTAACCCACAGCGCCACCCGTGTCCCTTTACCTTTAGATTCATTTCACACAGGTGGAAAATGAACAAAGGTGTGCTTCAAAACAGGACCAGAATTCCACAAAGAAGCCCTCTACTTTCCTACGCTGCGAGGCTGGTTTAACCTTTTGCAGCATAAACTGGGTTAAACTTTTGCAGCAAACACAACGTCCTAGGCTCTGTGGTTTAACCCACAGCACCACCCGCATCCCCCCCATGTATAAGATGCCCCCTATATTGGGGGGCTCAAATTTAAGAAAATGGGGGGAGATTTTGAGCAAGTTTTTTTTTTTTTGGGGGGGGGGAGAATGCCGAACCGAATATCACTCACCCAAGTGGCAAATGCTAACAATCACAAGCGACGCAAGCCACATTGCCAAAGCAGCAGCCAATCCAAAGCAGCCATTTACGCAACCACAAATAACCCACCCATTTGACAAAGCAGCAGCCAGTCCAGAGCAGCCCTTGCAGCAGACACCATTCACCCACCCAATTGCTAGATCCTGCTTGCGGATGCAACCAATTGCCTGTTCTCCCTCTGCACTACCCATGTATAAGACGCTCCCCCCCCCCAAACTATTTTTGAGTAAAAAAAAACCCTCATCTTAGAAACGGAAAAGTGTGGTACTTTAAATCTGTGGTCCCTCTTCAGCCTTTATTGCAGTTCATTGCGCATTAATCTGCTTTTGTTGTCTTTTTTGGCTAGCAGGAATCAGTAGGGAGGAGAAAGGAACATCGTTCCTTTGTATGTTGGGAGCAGCGGAAGAATTGATGCTTTTGAATTATGGTGCTGGAGGAGACTCTTGAGAGTCCCATGGACTGCAAGAAGATCAAACCTCTCCATTCTGAAGGAAATCAGCCCTGAGTGCTCACTGGAAGGACAGATTGTGAAGCTGAGGCTCCAGTACTTTGGCCACCTCATGAGAAGAGAAGACTCCCTGGAGAAGACCCTGATGTTGGGAAAGATGGAGGGCACAAGGAGAAGGGGGCGACAGAGGACGAGATGGTTGGATAGTGTTTTCGAGGTTACCAGCATGAGTCTGACCAAGCTGTGGGGGGCAGTGGAGGACAGGAGTGCCTGGCGTTCTCTGGTCCATGGGGTCACGAAGAGTCGGACACGACTAAACGACTAAACAACAACAACAACAACAGCCACAGCGGCAGCAGCGGGTCCATGTCAGGTGATCTGAGGCGAGTTGCCGCTGGCGCTGCCACCCAAACAACGCCGCTTGCCCGGAGGAGGAGGAGGGCAGAGAAGCGAGGAAAATGCAACATGGCCCAGCAGCTGCAGCAGCAGTGGCGGCGGCGGGGCTGTGAGAAATGGCTGCCTGGTGCACCCTCCGCGGCCCTGACGCGCGGGGACCGTGGCGAGCGCTGAGAGCCGCTGCCTGCCGGACGCCTTCAGCCCGGACGCGCGCACAGCTCGTCAGTTCTGCGAGACATGGGGCTCTGCTACAGCCTGCGCCCGACGCTCTTCGGCGACTCCGGAGGCGGCGAGCGCCCCCCCCCCCCCGATTCTGCACCCCTCAATTCTGCATCTTGTTTCAGCTTCTATAACGAAGCAAGTGAAAATGCTGGAAATGCTCATTGTTTCCCCAAAGAATATCATTCTTGTTCATATTTTTATGGGTTTTTTGAAATTATTACTTTAAAGGCCAGAATTTGTTTTGAAGTTGGGTGGGCCCGAATTGTTCTAGCAATTTCCTCAATCAAAGTGACCGCATTATTCCAACCAGTGTGACTTTCTTTTATTTATATATATCAAGAATGCCCTGGTGCTGGGGACAGGATATATGTTTATATGCTGTGTTTTCCCCTTATTAACCTTTCCCACTGAAACACATGGCCTAAGGCCAGAAAAGAAAGAAAGAGAGAGGTTCTGCCCCTCGTAAAATGTTTATGAATAGGTTCACTTTCTTCTTAATTCTTATTCTGGCTCATCTGAAGTACACAGGCTATGAATCAGCATTAAGCCCTAAAGTGGAGTGCAGATGCACTCTTATCTCCCAATGAAACTGAAATATACTCGGAGTCCTGTAGTGATTTCATACTCTTTATTGCAGCTTGTAAAACAGTGACTGAATTGCCCCCAAACCTCAGGCTTTTATATACATTATTTGCACAATGAGTCCCGTCTGATTGGCTGATTCTGCTTCCCTCCTGGAGCCTGATTGGTCTTTTCCTGCAGGCCAATCAGTTGTTGCATTCTACGATCCTACCAGCCTAATAGGCTGATTAACTTCTTCCTGGAGCATGACTGGTCTTCTCCTGCAAGCCAATCAGTTGTTGCATTCTAGGATCCTACTTGCCTATTGTTCTAGGATCCAAGGTTAGTACATAACAAAGTGCTGTGCAGCACATTAGACCGAAGCATAATAAGATTATTCTTATGAGTTTGGTGGGGGTAGACTGGATGCCTGAGCCTCCATCTAATTCCTGGATCTGACACAGATTCAATTCCTGGGATAGCCAGGCTAGCTTCCTGGTGAGGTAATGGCCATTAAGGCATACATAAGCCCAGAGTGCCTTCCATCAGCTTTGGCTGGTGGCCCAGCTACCCCCCCCCCCATCTGGACAGGGATAACAATAATAATAAATTTTTATTTATACCCCGCCTTTACTGGTTCATAAACCCAGGCTCAGGGCGGCTAACAACAAATTTAAAACACTTAATTGTAATACAACATAAAAGTAGCAGAAAATATACTATAAAAGCATGAATAACAATAAAATTGAAAGTTCAAAAATCAATTGGGGGGGGGAATCCATCCAATAAACATTAGATAGTCACCAGGGCTAGCTGGCTAAATTAGTCCTACTTGGGCCAGCGAGGAGGCCAGGGGAGAATTAGCTGTGGGGTCCCGGAGCAGCTAACTACTGTTGTCTATGCTCTGGTAACCTCAAGGTTAGATTACTGCAATGAGTTATATGTAGGGCTGCCTCTGAAGACGGTTCAGAAACTTCAGCCAGTGCAAAATTCAGCGGCCAGGTTGCTCACCGGTGCCAGACAGTTTGAGCATATTACAGCAATCCTGGTCTGACTACACTGGCTACAAATTAGTTTCCTGCCCCAATTCAAAGTGCTGGCTTTGACCTATAAAGCCTTAAATGGCTCAGGACCGCAATACCTCAAGAACTGCCTCTTTCCATATGAACCTAAACGGACCCTGAGATCATCTTCTGAGCCCCTCCTCTGTGTGCCTCCAGTGTGGTGTAGTGGTTAAGAGCGGTAGACTCGTAATCTGGGGAACCGGGTTCGCGTCCCCGCTCCTCCACATGCAGCTGCTGGGTGACCTTGGGCCAGTCACACTTCTCTGAAGTCTCTCAGCCCCACTCACCTCACAGAGTGTTTGTTGTGGGGGAGGAAGGGAAAGGAGAATGTTAGCCGCTTTGAGACTCCTTAAAGGGAGTGAAAGGCGGGATATCAAATCCAAACTCTTCTTCTTCTTCTTCTTCTTCTTCTTCCTCCAGAGGAGGCCTTCTCTGCAGTGGCTCCCCATCTGTGGAATGCTCTTCCCAGGGAAGTTCACCTGGCGCCTTCATTATACATACACCTTTAGGCACCAGGCAAAAACGTTCCTTTTTAACCAGGCCTTTCATTAATCTGATTTACATCCTATGCCCTTTTAAAATGGGGGGGGGGGCTATTGGATTGTTGTTTTATTTTTTTATTATGTATTTTGTGGTTTTGTATCTTGATTTTATTCTGGGGACCGCCCTGAGACCCCCAGGTATAGGGTGGTATATAAATTCAATAAATAAATAAATAAATAAATAAATAAATAAATAAATAAGGCATTCCCTCCAAAATCCTAGGGACCAAAATTGGGACACTCCTTTTTGGGTCCCGAGTCTCATGAGATAAAAAAAAAAAGTGAGCGGCTTTCATTCTAGTGCTCTGGCGCGACCCACCTATCTCATGCCAGAACACCGCACCAAAAAAATAGAAGAACAGTGGTACCTCGGGTTAAGAACTTAATTCATTCCGGAGGTCCGTTCTTAACCTGAAACTGTTCTTAACCTGAAGCACCACTTTAGCTAATGGGGCCTCCTGCTGCCGCCATGCCGCCACCGCTGCACGATTTCTGTTCTCATCCTGAAGCAAAGTTCTTAACCCGAGGTAATATTTCTGGGTTAGTGGAGTTTGTAACCTGAAGCGTCTGTAATCTGAAGCGTCTGTAACACGAGGTACCACTGTACCTTCCAGACTTTCAGGAGAGGGAGCATTGTGGCAGATTGATTTTTCTCTCATCGGGAGCAGGCTGATAAGAGATAACTGTGTGAAGCACTGGCCAGGCACACTTCAGTTAAGAAGATGAGTCAGTGGATGTACCTCTCATGCTTCACTTAAAGCTCTTTTCCCTCCTTGGAACAGACAGAGGAGACTATCGGAGAACTGCCTTCTCAGGCTCGGGAGGACTGAAGGATCAGAAGGCGAGGATTTGAACCACGCCAATACCATGAAGCACTTGACCCGGTTGTCTCACGCCGGACTCCATATATTGGACATTCCAGAATCTATTTGGAAGTAATTCTGGGATGTCCCACTTAAAATGGGGCAGTCAAGTGGCATGTCAAGGTAGCAAAGGCAACAGACCCTCCCTCAACTGACTGTTGAGACAGAGATGAGGGAGTTGAAAGAGATGGAAATTAGAAGCAAGGCTGCAGGCTGGGCAGCTGGCAGAAACAACTCTGCCTGATTTCTGTTGGAATCCAAGGCTGTGGCTATTGGAGAAGCAGGACTCTCCTGAATTGAGGACACTTCTGTTACACTGAGCTCCTGCTTGAGAGCTTCTCAGAGACACCTGTTTGGCTACTGCGATGAGAGGATTTTGGACTAGGTGAGCCACTGGCCTGATCCATTAGGACTCTCCTTATGACTTACATTTTAATGAAAGTTAAACTTTGCGGTGGGGGGGCATGTTGGATTATCTGAAAGGTGGCAAGCTCTAATGATCATGCGCCTATAGTTGCACCATCTAATTTCCGAGCACAGTTAGTGGAAGTGTGGCAAAAGCAGCCGGGTGAATGCGCAACAACAACAACAACAACAACAACAACAACAATAATAATTCATTTCCTCAGCCACTCTGGGTGGCTTCCAACAAAGACCAAAAATACACTAAAATGTCACACATTAAAAACTTCCCTGAACAGGGCTGCCTTCAGCTATTTAACATAAAAACATATTTGGCAGGAGAGAGATCAGCTCAGCATTCTCAATACACATTTCAAATTCTTTCTTTTGAAATCATCTCTTCGACTGTCTGCAGTGATTAAAAAAAAGTCAAAGTCACAGCAAAACCGCTTCCTTTGTTGATGTTAAAGGATTTATAGCATTCTCCATGGACCAAAGAAAGTTTTATTTTAAGTACCGTTTAGAAGAAGATGACAAGGCAGACTGGGCTGAAAGGATCTGCGTGACAGCAAAATTGGATTCAATAAAAGAATACATTAGCCGAGAGATAAATTATCAGCTCCCAGTGCCAGATATATTGGGAGAAAGAGAATCATCTAAATTACCTTTGCATTTTAGAATTAAGAATGATCTAATTCACATTAGATAGTCTAAAGGTAAAGTAAATGTAAAGGACCCCTGGACGGTTAAGTTCTGTCAAAGGCGACTGGGGTTGCGGCACTCATCTCGCTTTCAGGCCGAGGGAGCCAGTGTTTGTCCACAGACAGCTTTGTGGGTCATGGGGCAAGACACTGTGAGTGCACATAAACACCGTTTACCTTCCCGCTGGAGTGGTACCTATTTATCTACTTCCACTGGTGTGCTTTCGAACTGCTAGGTTGGCAGGAGCTAGGACAGAGCAACAGGAGCTCACTCGGTTGTGTGCATTCAAACCGCTGACCTTCCGATTGGCAAGCCCAAGAGGCTCAGTGGTTTAGACCACAGCGCCACCCGGGTCCCTGTATTAGATAGTGTAATGACCTAGGAAAGTGAGATTTATCTAAATCACATTCACATTTTTAAAAGTGAATGGAAATTGTTGGTCTCTGAACAAAATACTATGGGGAATCCAGTTGGTGCCCTTGAGCTGTCATAAGGTTTTGGATCCAGTGGCAACATCTGCAAATGGGCAGTCCTTAACATATGGAATGAATAATCGCATATCCCAACGTAAAGGTAGTGCAATGTTCCAGCTAATCTCTACCTATTCTGCTCTGTATTCTGTCCTCATGCTAAGTGAAAAACGGCAGCACTGACATGCCATTATCCATCCTTGTATGAGGCAGCTCTCACATGTACGAGCTTCATAACATGTCACAACAACTGAACAATAATTCCCAGAGGGCAGTGCAATCATATGCTTGCGCAAAAAGAAGAGTTTGGATTTGATATCCCACTTTATCCCTACCCGAAGGAGTCTCAAAGCGGCTAACATTCTCCTTTTCCTTCCTCCCCCACAACAAACACTCTGTGAGGTGAGTGGGGCTGAGAGACTTCACAGAAGTGTGACTGGCCCAAGGTCACCCAGCAGCTGCATGTGGAGGAGCGGAGACGCGAACCCAGTTCCCCAGATTACGAGACTACCACTCTTAACCACTACACCACACTGGCTCTCAAGACACCACCAGCAGCTATGCCAACCATGAAAGATCCTTTGGGAAATGGTCAGGCTTTCACTGGGAAGACACAGGAAGACCAAACCAGTTACAGACTGGCGTGGAGGGAGGGATCTTGCTGCCACTAGCTTAGATTAACCAATAATAATAATAATAATAATAATAATAATAATAATAATAAATTATACCCCACCCATCTAGCTAGGTTTCCCCAGCCACACTGGGCGGCTTCCAACCAAATATTAAAAACAATACAGCATCAGACATTAAAAACTTCCCTAAATAGGGCTGTCTTCAGTTGTCTTTTAAAAGTAATATAGCTGTTTATTTCCTTGACATCTGCTGGGAGGGCATTCCACAGGATAGGCGCCACTACCGAGAAGGCCCTCTGCCTGGTTCCCTGTAACCTCACTTCTCACAGTGAGGGAACAGCCAGAAGGCCCTTGGCGCTGGACCTCAGAGTCCGTTTTTGATGATGTCCCGCTTTAGCATGGAAAAGTAACATAAATGAAGACGAAGAACCTTCCCAGCTGCCTCCAAAACCCAGCAGTTTCAGCCCTTTGATGCCTCTGATATTTTTGATGCAGCCACCAAAAATGTTCTGTGCACCGCTGTGCGTTGCTCACCTAATGTTAAACTTAAGCCACAAGATTCTTAAAGCCAAGAGAGGGGTTTGATGGACAGTTGATGCCACCCACGACATTTTGCCACCTGAAGTAGAGACCTAATTGCGTGCCCCCTGCTAGGGTGAACTATTTAGGGAAGTGTTCCTGCGCCGTTCTTCCCCAGGGAACGGCACCGCCTGAAGCAAACCTCTTCGCCCGACAGCAGGACCAGACGGCCCCACCAAGAGCTGACTGGCAGCTTACCCAGAAAAGGATGTGGAGCATTCAAAAATGGTTTATATAAGAATGCCAACCACCAAATACCTGATATCCTGCTCCATTAAGAAAGTGGGCGTACAGCTTGAGTTATTCAACAAAGGAATGGGGTTGTTTATCTGATCTTTTGCCCCAGCTCACTCTGCATTGTTTCATATCGGGCTGCTTTTGTTTCTCATGGAAATGATGTTTGAATTAAATGTGCCCAGCTCTGAAGGAGGTGACCTCACGCTCCTTGATATTGTTGTGTGCGGTACAACTGCTATCGTGGTGTGGTAACCAAAAGAAAAATTACTCGAGACATGGGCTCAGGCCCAAGTGCATGTGGGCAGAGCATTAGACTTGCCTTAAAAATGATTAGCTATCCCACTAACTGGCTGCTTTAGGGCCAGTGTCACAAAAAGGTCAGGCCTCTCTCTGTTCGCTGCTGCCAGGAAACAGCCAAGTAGGCTGATGTGGGGAAGAAGAAGAAGAAGAGTTTGGATTTGATATCCTGCTTTATCACTACCCAAAGGAGTCTCAAAGCGGCTAACATTCTCCTTTCCCTTCCTCCCCCACAACAAACACTTTGTGAGGTGAGTGGGGCTGAGAGACTTCAGAGAAGTGTGACTGGCCCAAGGTCACCCAGCAGCTGCATGTGGAGGAGCAGGGACGCGAACCCAGTTCACCAGATTACGAGACTACCACTCTTAACCACTACACTACACTGGCTCTCAGAGCAGCAACTAGAGGAATACAGGGGCGTGGCGGAGAGGAGAAGAAACCCTGTGTGGCCAAAATCCTCTCGAGTGTTGGCATTGAGCAGTTTTTCCAAGGAGCCACCATTGCTGTCAAAGCAAGCACGTCATCCCAAACAGCATTCTAGTTCAGTCCCGTCCCCACCATGGAAAAACCAGCCCCCTCTGTTTACTCTTTGTGCATCGGCAAGTCGAGGGTGCCTCTTTTCCATGGCATAGCGTGGGGAGGGGCCCACAGGGGCAGTTGCCTCAGGCATAAAATTGTTAGGGGTGCAAAATTTCAACACTAGGTGCTGCCTCAATACAGCTACACGTTTCCATTGCTGGGCTCCATTGAAAACTGATTCTTCATGCGAACCAGGAAGTGACCTCTCCAGACAATGGAATGACTCTTCTTTTCTTATCTCTGTGGCTGCCATCTCCTGGGATGGATGCTGTTAGGCAGTTGAATGCACATGCGTACTCTGGCTCCAAGCTCTGGCAACCCATGCTACACCACTGTGTCTATTTACTGGGGGGAAATGAGGCCAAGACTTTCTTCCATTCAAATCATTGGGATTCAGCCTTTCTTTACCCATTTTTTTTTTAGTGTTCACATTCTTCCTTTGAAATCAATGGGATCCAGCCTTTTTTTACCCAATTTCTTCTTCTCCTTTTGTAGAGCCTAGCTTTTTCCATTAAAATCAATGGGATCCAAATTTTTATCTTTCTTCCATTGGAATCAGTGGGACCCATCCTTGCTTTACTGGAAAAAAATGAGAATCTTACTTTCTTCCACTGAAATCAAAGGGATTCAAATGTGCTTCATTTTTCTTAGACTGTCTCTAGGGATGGACAGATCCAACAGTTTTAGTTCCTGTCTGTTTTTGTTTCCCCCTAATCTGGATTTCACTTCTGCACACTTCTACATCAGCTTCTGGGGGATTTAAGGCCTCTTGAAAATTTCCCACAACACGCATATTTTTGTATGATATTTCCCCTAATAGGCATGGTTTTGCAAACACTTTCTCCCAAAATAGTGCATAAAGGGAAAGGGACCCCTGACCATTACGTCCAGTCGTGACCGACTCTGGGGTTGTGGCGCTCATCTCGCTTTATTGGCTGAGGGAGCCGGTGTACAGCTTCTGGGTCATGTGGCCAGCAAACCAGAGAAGCACACGGAAACACCGTTTACCTTCCCGCTGGAGCGGTACCTATTTATCTACTTGCACTTTGATGTGCTTTTGAACTGCTAGGTTGGCAGGAGCAGGGACCAAGCAACGGGAGCTTACCCCGTCGCGGGGATTCGAACCGCCAACCTTCTGATCAGCAGGTCCTAGGCTCTGTGGTTTAACCCACAGCGCCACCCTAAATAGTGCATATCTGTGCATGATTATATGCATTTCTAGGCACGCTTTTCATTCTGCACATTCTTGGGGGCATTTTTTGGGTCGAAGAACTGCATGGCGAAATTTGGAGAGGTGTGGATTTCAAGGGATATATGCATCGTGGTTCGTGTATTGTTTTGGGAAGTGCAAGCTTCTTGCCCACCCCCAGTAAATTGTATTCAAACTGGCACCCAAATATCTGCAGGAACAACATTGCTCAGTTCCTGTGCTCTTAGAGCAGCAGGTGAGGCCATCCTGGTACTCCCTGCTCAGTATGAAGTACACGGTGTGTGGCCCGGAAAAGGGCCTTTTCAGTGGCAGCTCCTCATATGTGAAACTCCCTCTATACTGAGGTGTATCGAGACCCATCTCTTTATAGTTTTGAGCAGCTAAGGCACAACATTGGGCAGAAGAAGAACTGATGTCTTGCTGTTTTCACTAACTGTTCTGAGTGATTTGTTTCACTTTTTAAAGGTTTGTGTTATTTTATGGGGGGTGGGTGTTACATGTAAACTGCCCTGGGGCTTGTGCAAGGGAAGTGCAGTGGTACCTCGCAAGACGAATGCCTCGAAAGACGAAAAACTCGCAAAACGAAAGAGTTTTTCGTTTTTTGAGTTGCTTCGCAAGACGGATTTCCCTGCGGGCTTGCTTTGCAAGACGGAAACGTCTTGCAAGTTTGTTTCCTTTGTCTTGCAAGTTTCTTTCCTTTTTCTTAAAACCGTGCATTCACTTCGAGGAGCAACTCATAGCACGCGGTGTGGTAGCCTTTTTTGAGGTTTTTGAAGACTTTGGTGCTTTTTGAAGCTTTTCCAAAGTCCGTGCTTCGCAAGACGAAAAAATCGCAAGACGAAAAAACTCGCGGAACGAATTAATTTCGTCTTGCGAGGCACCACTGTATGTAGATCTGCATAATCAGTAAAATAAATTCCCATGCTTCTGATGTGGCAAAATTCATTGCAAGCTCATTTGTTTCATGTGGTGAAACGAGGAGCATTCCATCCTTGTGGACAGGCTGGATTTAGGTCTGATGAGGCCCCAAGCTACTGAGGGTATTGGGGCCCTTTCTATGCCCAACTGTCCTTTGTCAGCAACAAACCAGTGATATTTTAGGGAGCAGGCTAGCAGGCGGAGCCCTTTACTTGCATCATAGGAGCCTACACAATACAAAGCACTGTCACTGTATGGAGATTTCATTTGTTTTTTATCTTATATTTTGGAAATGTACGTCCAGTTTTCTTTTCCTTTAAATTTTTTGGGGGCCCCACGAGAGTGGGGCCCTAAGCTATAGCTTGTTTGGCTTATACGTAAATCCAGCACTGCTTGTGGGTGGCTGGTAATTAACATGCCACGATAAAAACTCGAAAAGAGAAGGTTCTCTGACATACAAAGAAGCATCTGTCACCAGCAGCAGCTGCATTCATAAGAAACTTGCAGCACTGAGAATGCAAAAGAAAAACTTTTATAATGACAATAGGGAGCACTTAGATCTCATTGATCATTATCAACAACAACAACAGTGCAATCTTATATATTTCCAATCCTATTACGGTGGTACCTCGGGTTAAGTACTTAATTCTTTCCGGAGGTCCGTACTTAACCTGAAACTGTTCTTAACCTGAGGTACCACTTTAGCTAATGGGCCTCCTGCTGCTGCCGCACCGCCGGAGCACGATTTCTGTTCTTATCCTGAAGCAAAGTTCTTAACCTGAAGCACTACTTCTGGCTTAGTGGATTGTGCAACCTGAAGCGTATGTAACCTGAAGCGTATGTAACCCGAGGTACCACTGTATTCTGTTTTATAAGTGAGCTCAATGTGTTCAATGGGACTTACTCTCGGGTAAGTGTGAATAGGATTGTAGACTTAAGGTCTGTCCAGTTGTATTAGCAGGATCAGAATGAGTGGAGTTCATACGACAGTGCTAAATGCAGGTGTAGATGTGTCACTGGTTGGGTGTAACTGTCTCCTTGTAACATCCTCCTGGGTGTTACAATGACTCTGTCTCCCAATAAATGCTGGTTGGGCATGACGCAAGCTGTTGGACGCGAGACACAAAGAGGAGAGTTCTGCCAGCATTTGTTGGCCTTGTTCTTCAGCAGGCCTAAGTCAATTAGCAGGGAGCGTTTTGCAATGTGTCCGAACTGCAGGCCAAGACCACATTTGATTTGTTATCATACACACTGAAATTTCAAGTCAGTCGCTTGGCTTCACGCCACCGTAGTAAAGTTTAATTTATGGCTGTCAGTAGAACAACAAAAGAAGACTCAGTTGTAATAACATGTCTACTCGAGAGAGATGAAATGATCCTTGAATACTTGTGCACAGACAGAAAGAAGAAGCGGGGGCAATTCTGCAAACACATGAACCTTCGTACCACGTCAAATACAATTTTGTTGTTGTTGTTGAAGGTATGTTACTGCTTAAAGGTAAAGGTAAAGGGACCCCTGACCATTAGGTCCAGTCGTGGCCGACTCTGGAGTTGCGACGCTCATCTCACTTTATTGGCCGAGGGAGCCGGTGTACAGCTTCCAGGTCATGTGGCCAGCAAGACTAAGCCGCTTCTGGCGAAACCAGAGCAACGCACGGAAATGCCGTTTACCTTCCTGTCAGAGCGGTACCTATTTATCTACTTGCACTTTGACGTGCTTTCAAACTGCTAGGTTGGCAGGAGCTGGGACTGAGCAACTGGAGCCCAACCCGTCGTGGGGATTCGAACTGCCGACCTTCTGATCGGCAAGTCCTAGGCTCTGTGGTTTAACCCACAACGCCACCCGTGTCCCTTATATTCCTGCTTACAGCCTTGGTAAACGTAATGTACTGAGTTAGGCTCAGTGCCCTTTTCTCTCCCCTGTTTAAAAATTAGTAATTATTAATACTTTTTGTAATCTTGTTACACACATACAGCAGTGGCGGGAACAGTAGGGGAACAGTTAGGGCCAGAGGTGCCATCTTGTGAACATGCTGGAGCCCTCCTGCCTCCTACCCAAAGCCGGACGAGCTTTGGGAAGGTTGCGGAAGGGCTATTGGACCCTTTGGAGCATCATGCCTCCCTCCCTAAGCCGGGCAGAATCTTCCTGGGCTTTGGGAAGGAGGCACCAGGGAACATTCAGGAGACCAGACTAGCCTCCCTTATCCACTGACTGCACACTACTGACATGCAGCCAGATTTAGTTTGAGATTGTATGTTGCTTGAGCAGCTTTCTTTGCACAGATCCCTATCTAGATGAGGAACGGGGAAGAGCCACAGAGCAATAGCAGATCATTTGCTTTGCAGGCAAATGCAATCCCTGGCATCTCCAGGTCAGGTTAGGAATGCCTCTGAAACCCTGCAGAGCTTCTGCCAGTCAATGTAGATTCTGCTGAATTAGATAGACCAATTGTCTATTTTTTTAGCCTAAGGCAGATTCCTATGTTCCTGCACTTGAAGTTGCTCACTTCAATGCAGTTCTCCAGCTCCATGCAGGAGCCAGGACTATGGGCCTGTAGCCCTTAACAAAACAAACTGCAGCTAAATTCATCAATATATGGTATGCAGAAGGGAGTGGGTTAAGGATGTCTCCGAAAAATTTTACACATCACCTGGGAAGACAGGTAAGCTAATGCCAGAGTACTGGAAGAAGCAAAGATCACCATTGTGGAAGCAATGATTCTTCAACATCAACTTGGTTGGACTGGCCATGTTGTTTGGATGCCTGATTATTATCTTCCAAAGCAACTGCTCTATTCAAACTTAAAAATGGAAAGGATAATGCTGGTGGTCAACAAAAGAGGCTTAAAGGCTCTCTCGAAGCAAATCTTTAAAAATGTAGTATAAACACCAACAACTGGAAATCACTGGCCTGCAAGCGCTCCAAATGGAGAACAGCCTTTACCAAAGGTGTCATGGGCTCTGAAGACGCTTGAACTCAGGACGCCAGGGAGAAACGTGCTAAGAGGAAGGCACGCTTGGCAAATCTACACCGTGATCAACTCCCTCCCGGAAACCTATGTTCCCACTGTGGAAGGACATGTGGATCCAGAATTGGCCTCCACAGTCACTTACGGTCTCACTGTTAAAACCGTGTTGATGGAAGACAATCTTATTTAGCTACGAGTGATTGCCAAAGAAGAAGGTATGCAAAGGGGAGTGGATGAACTCAGTCCCACTCTCCCTTCCCCTCCAGTTAGTTAATTTAAAACAGAGGTGGGAGACCTGTGTGGTCTTCAAGATGTTCCTGGACTATGGCTCCATCACCATGGTGATGTCAGGTGGCTCACAGTTGGGCGGATCCTGTTTTCTACCTTGGTTTAGAGAGTCAGACACTAGGTAGTGTCAGGCCAAAACTGCAGGACCTTGGATAGCTCCAATAATTTTCTCCACCATTTTTGGTGTGATGGGTGTCATTCCTCCACCTCCCCTCCAACGCTCACAATGATGCTACTGTTTTAGGAAGGAAGGGAGAAGACGTGCTGTTGCCATGGCAAATGGTAAACCCTACCTGGAAGCTGTTGGAGAATTTCTGCTCCCTCAGTGAAATCCTCCCCACTCACAATTTTTTCTGTGCACAAATGAGATGGAGAACTTCAAGAATCCGCCTTGAGCCAGGAAAACGGTGGATTCAGTACAGTAATTCAGTTCCTTGATGCAAGAAGCCCCTTTTTTTGCCATAGGCAGTAGTCAAAATTTCAATATCCTGCATTGGACTCCCAACTTTCCTCCTCCTTGCTTTCCAGGCCTCTTTCTCAAAATAGGATTGTCTCATTGCCGTGAAGTCAGGAGCAGCTCACCTGGTAGAGTGGAGTCTCCTCAATAGCCTCCTGGCAGTAGCCTTGTTGCCGCATACCAAGAGAAGGAGGGAGAGAGGTGAGGCAGTGGCGTTGAGGTCAGGTTTGTGCAGGCACACCAGGGAATCCTATGGTTGCTCCAACGCAGATCCAGATCGCTGCCACCTGGCCTCTTCCCCTTCCTCTGGTAAACTGTTGCTGGGAGACTATTGCTGCAGTTCTGGCCTGCCAGGTGAGCCATTCCAGCACGAAATAGGGGTCCCCATGTTATTATCTTCCTTCCCCAACTCAGGATTCATACTACCTCTACCATACACCCTCTCTCCTGTTCCACCTTCACGAGCATCACTACAACATCAACATTCCTCTTGGCATCTGGTTTCTTTTTAAGTTTTTATTAACAATTTCAATATAACAAATTATCAAAACATTTGTTGTTTAGTCGTTTAGTCGTGTCCGACTCTTCGTGACCCCATGGACCAGAGCACACCAGGCACTCCTGTCTTCCACTGCCTCCCACAGTTTGGTCAAACTCAAGCTGGTAGCTTCAAGAACACCGTCCAACCATCTCGTCCTCTGTTGTCCCCTTCTCCTTGTTCCCTCCATCTTTCCCAACATCAGGGTCTTTTCCAGGAAGTCTTCTCTTCTCATGAAGTGGCCAAAGTATTGGAGCCTCAGCTTCAGGATCCGTCCTTCCAGTGACCACTCAGGGCTGATTTCCTTCAGAATGGATAGGTTTGATCTTCTTGCAGTCCATGGGACTCTCAAGAGTCTCCTCCAGCACCATAATTCAAAAGCATCAATTCTTCAGCGATCAGCCAGCTTTATGGTCCAGCTCTCACTTCCATACATCGCTACTGGGAAAACCATAGCTTTAACCATACGGACCTTTATTGAAACATATCATATTTCTATTTTTCCCCCTTCCCCCCTTCAAACCCTCCCCCCCCCCCGAGACTTCCCTCAGCTCCTCTCTCTGATTTCTCAGCACATATTATTCTCTGCAGTTATAAAATTACACATATCCTTACATTATCTATCTACCATGTTATCAACCAATAAATTTGTGTATGTTTTTTCAAAACCTGCCAAGGAGTCCAATTCATTTTGTTGTCTTTTTAGATAAATTGCAAAAAGATTCCATTCTTCCTTGTTCCGCAGTTTGTATGTCAATTTAGCCAGCTCTGCGTAGTTCATCAATTTTTCTTGCCACTGTTCTTTCAGGCATCTGGTTTCTTGCTGTCCTTCCGAGGGTGACTTCCTGCAGCTATTGTATCCTGAAGGCAATAACTACACCAGCCAGGTATGCCTGAAGATGATGACTATGCCGAACACATTTTGATTTACAATGTCTCCTTCAGTAGCACATAAGTAAGAGAGGACTCTCCTTGTGTTTGGGACCAGAGGGCATAATCATATTTGGGACATGCCATTGCGAGATTTTTTATTTTTTAGGGTCTAAAGTGGCAGACTAAAATTCCCTGGTGTCAAAAAAAGAGAAAAGGTTATTTATGAGGCCCATGTTTTGTTAGCCCAAAAATGGAAAACGAGCGAGGTCCCAACCAAAGAAGAATGGCAGCTTAAGTGGACGGAATACGTGCAGCTTGCATACTTAACATATAGAATAAGAGAAAAAGAAGAACATATGTTTAGAGAAGATTGGAAAATGTTCATTGAATATATGGGAAATAATTGTGTGCAGCTGAAAAGACTGGCAGCATTAAGATAAATTCAACAGTGTAAATAAGTTTTGATGGATGCAATAATGGAGTATTGAATGGTATAGTTTTTGTAAAATATGCAGGGATTTATGATATGTAAAATGAACCATGGAAAGAGAAGAAGGGAAGTCATTGATATCTAAAGAATGTAAAAATGAGTATTTTAAATTGTAAAACAGAACATTTTAGTAAAAATTATATATATAAAAATAAAGTGTAGCAATATCCAGACCCCAACAGCAATATTGTCCTCAGACAATGCTTATCATTATAACAACATCTTGCTCCTCTCAGTTTGTTCTACAATGATAAGGATTTATCTTCAAAGAATGCTTATCATTATAACAACATGTTGTTCCCCTCATGAAGTCAGAACACTTTATATTGTGGTTACAGAGTGCACTGACTTCATTTTTTGTGTTTCCTAACAACTAGCCAGGGATAAACATAAAGGATGTTAAAAAAAAAAATTGCACCTTCAATTAATCTTTCTGATATTTTCTCCCAGAGCTAACCACTATTATTATTATTATTATTAGTAGTAGTAGTAGTAGTACATATATTTGTTTTTACCCAACTTTTTCCCCCAACAGGACTCAAGGCACGATACAGATTAAAACAAGAACAGTTAAAACCGGGGCGGGGGGATCAATAATTAGAAAATCAATCAAACATTGATAGACTTGAACTGTATATATATCTAAGATCTGTTTAAAACATACAAATAATTCAAATGATTGCAATAAAAACGGCATGGTACCAGCCATTAAAAGCAGTCAATTCCTCAAAGCTGTTGGAACAAGGAAGTCTCCATCTGCTAGTTGAAGGACAGCAAAGAGGAGGCCAGTTTAGCTTCTCAATGTATGGAGTTCCAAAGTCTGGGAACAGCCACCAGGGAGGCCCTTTCTTGCATCCCCACTAAGCAGGACTGTGAGGGTGGTGGAACCGACAGAAGGGCCTCCCCCGAATATCTCAAAACCTGGGCATGTTTGTGTGAGGGAATGTGGTCTTTCAGATAGCTTGGATCCAAGGCTAAGCCAACCAGGAAGCCCCACCAGGAGCCTTCCGAACTTATGCTGTCATGTTTATTACTTTTTTTCTTTTTTTAAATGTATTTTTATTGAAATTTTTAAACAACCAGATTATCAATCAATATAGCCAATTACATTTCCCCATTTCCCCCTCTCCTCCCTCTCCCAAGGACTTCCCTCAGCTACTGTCTCCGGTTTCTTTGCACATATTGTCCTTTGCATATTGTAAAATTGTACATAGCATTGCCTTATCTATCATATATTCAACAAATAAATTTGTGGATGTTTATTCAAAACCTGCCAAGGTGTCCAATTCATTTTGTTGTCTTTTTAAGTAATTTGTAAACAGTTCCCATTCTTCCTGTCATGATTGTCCTTGTCATGATTGTCCTTGTCATGCTGTTTATATGTCAACTTGGTCAATTCTGCATAGCTCATCAGTTTTTCTTGCCATTGTTCTTTCGTTGGGATTTCCTCATTCTTCCATCCTTGTGCTAGCAAGACTATTGCCACTGTTGTAGCGTACATAATTTTTCTTTTTCTTGGCAGGACTTGTCCTACAATCCCTAACAGAAATGTTTCTGGTTTTTTTACAAATGTCATTTTAAACATTTTTTTCAATTCATTATATATCATTTCCCAAATTTTTTTAACTTCTCTGCATTCCCACCACATATGACAGAAAGTACCTTCTTTTTCTTTACATTTCCAACATGTGTTTGACCCAGTTTTATACATGTTTATAACTGTATTTTAACAAGACTCCCATCCCGGGCCTCAGACTAGCTCTTCACAGGCCTGCTTGGAGGTAAGCCATCAACCCAGGACTGGATTATCGATTAAGCAAAAGGAGACCATGCTTAGGGCATCAAGGGAAGTGGGGCACCACAGAAATTTTCCATTGCCGGATTTACCATGAATACCATGAATGAATTTATTATTTCGGTCACAGACCAGTTCCAGCTCACATACAAAATCAGGGAAGTCATCCATGGACTCTATGGTGTAGCTAAACCAGGTTCCATCGTAAGTTCAGTGCAACAAAAGTATGTAAAAACAAGATTCAGGGTGAACTTTACAGAATACAGTGGTACCTCGGGTTACAGACGCTTCAGGTTACAGACACTTCAGGTTACAGACCCAGAAATAGTACCTCGGGTTAAGAAATTTGCTTCAGAATGAGAACAGAAATCGTGTGGCATGGCGTGGTGGCAGTGGGAGGCCCCATTAGCTAAAGTGGTACCTCAGGTTAAGAACAGTTTCAGATTAAGAACGGACCTCCAGAACGAATTAAGTTCTTAACCCGAGGTACCACTGTAATTGTAGAATACAGTATTTTATGGTTTCATCATCATCATTTATTCTCCACCCATCTGGCTGGGTTTCCCCAGCCACTCTGGGCAGCTCCCAACAGAATATTAAAAACACGATAAAAAACCAGGCAGAGGGCCTTCTCAGTAGTGGCGCCCGCCCTGTGGAACGCTCTCCCATCAGATGTCAAGGAAATAAACAACTATCTGACTTTTAGAAGACATCTGAAGGCAGCCCTGTTTAGGGAAGTTTTTAATGCTTGATGCTTTATCATGTTTTAATATTCTGTTGGGAGCCTCTCAGAGTGGCTGGGGAAACCCAGCCGGATGGGCGGCGTATAAATAATAAATCATCATAATAATGCATTTGTCTAATCCTTTTTTAAAGCCATCCAAGTTGGTGCCCATCACTACAGCTTGTGGTAGCCAATTTCATATGAAGCAGTAACTTTCTCTTGCCTGTCCTGAATCTCCCAATATTTAAGTTCATGCTCCCTTGCAATGGATGGAGCCATGTGTACTATGAAGCAATATCACTGAAAACTGATGGGACTGCTAAGATGATATGGATCCACCTGGACCTTCGTTGATGATGGGGGTTTCTCTCCATGTCTGTTGGAGGCTTTCCCAGCCCAGAATCATAAGTTTTGTGGAAGCAAATCTCCTTGAACTTTTGCAACGCTGTTCGGTAAATATATTTGTCCATGCTTTGTTAGTTCAGCTCCATTTCTATCAAAGCTCAGTGTAAGGGTATTTGATCATCCTCGGTGAGTCAAGAAACATAGTATGATCCATACATCTGACATTTCCCTCTCTCCTCCACAGCAACGAGATTCTGAGAATTGTTGACAATAAAAAGGGTTGCATTTCTTTATTTTGCAGTGTCACGGCGAGCCAAAACAAGCAGAGGGAAGACACCGCTTCCAGGAATGAGAGAATGTTTCTTTCTTTCTTCTCTTTGTGCAATACCTCTGAGGATACTGGCTGATGCTTATAGGCCTCCCAGGTAACAGTTCTTTATTGCTTAGCTGTGTTGTGGACACTTGGAAGCTCCATTACGGCTGATCAAAAATCATTTAAGTGGTTTGCATAATGTTTGCGATGAAATATGAAGAGAAATGCCGATTCTCAAAATAGCCTGCTTTTTAATTATTTGTTAAGTAAGGGTTCTAAGGCACGGCTCGTCTGATTTAATTGTGTGCGAGTCTTCATGAAAATTCATGAATTCAACAACAACAAAAAGAACTGCTTTCCTTTTGGGAATTATAGGCACAGAACTACCCAAACTGTATAGAAATTTATTCATGTTATGTGACTACAGCGGCAAGAATGTTATTTGCCCCAAAACAGAAAGAAGAAGAATGGATACAAAAACTTATGGAATACGCAGAAAAGGCAAACTTACCGGAAAAATAAGAAATCAAGATAGCAAACTTTTTATAAAAGAATGGAAATGGTTTATTGAATATTTACAAACAAACTGTAAACAGATAAGAACATTGGCAGGCTTACTGCAATAACCTGTTTTATAAGCAGTTTTATAAGAGTATACATTTAAAGTAGATGAATAAAGGATTAAGTTGATTTGGAATATGCAGAAAAATATAAAAAATAAATTGAAGGAACAGTAGAAAGAGGAGGAAGGAAGTCGAGTTTCGAAATGTTAAAACAATTGTAAAGTTATTGAAATGTATAAAAGTATAATGGAAAGAAAGAAAGAAAGAAAGAAAGAAAGAAAGAAAGAAAGAGCTGCATAAGGTGTCCCACATCGTCTTGTCGAAAGGTTCCTTGTTACCCCATTTTGGTAATCTTTAGTAACCAAAAGAAATAGCAGTTTGGAAAGGGTGTTGTGCGAGGAAGGAGAATACAGCAGGAATGAGAACGTGACCTTTTGGCTGGGCAGCATTAAAAACATTAAAATATTAAAAACATACAGGATGGGAAGGCGCCAAGCTGCAGGTTTACCTATCTAATCAGCTGTGTCTGTGATAAAGGAGGAAGTGAGCTGCAGGGAGGAACCTTTGGATACTTGTAATAGTCCCCAAGACTCCAACTTTATGACAGCTTCGTTGTGTCTTTAGGATTCAGGCCAAGCTCAAGCTTAAGGAGGAAGCTTAAGTAATCATTACTTACAAGTTTACTTATTCATTACTGGACAGTACAGTGGTACCTCTGGTTACGTACTTAATTCGTTCTGGAGGTCCGTTCTTAACCTGAAACTGTTCTTAACCTGAAGCACCACTTTAGCTAATGGGGCCTCCCACTGCGGCCGCACAGTTTCTGTTCTCATCCTGAAGCAAAGTTCTTAACCCGAGGTACTATTTCTGGGTTAGCAGAGACTGTAACCTGAAGCGTATGTAAGCTGAAGTGTATGTAACCCAAGGTACCACTGTATATAGGTTCTAAGACAAATACACACATGGGTTTCTGGTGACATTTCACTGGGTGCCATAGGGGCTGAGGTCCCTTTGCCCCCCCCCCATAAAATATTAGCGGAGCCAGGCCGCCGCCCCCCCAAAAAAGTTAATGGGCACTGCCATTCAAATGGTATGTGTATGTTGCATCATGTGATCAATTCTGTGGGGTGTGGCTTGCCGGCCTCTCCCCCCCCACACACACACAATATTTTATTCATGTTGGCACCCTGCTGGATGCTGTCTGTCATCGACACCCACTACTTCTGCCCAAAGAAAAGGATACAACCTTCTTGGTTGTTCATTTGTTTGTTTGAAGGAGTGTCTCCACCCCCATCGTTCAGCCCGGACACTGAGGTCCAGCTCCGAGGGCCTTCTGACAGTTCCCTCACCGCAAGAAGTGAGGTTACAGGGAACCAGGCAGAGGGCCTTCTCAGTAGTGGCACCCACCCTGTGGAACGCCCTCCCATCAGATGTCAAGGAAATAAACAACTATCTGACTTTTAGAAGACATCTGAAGGCAGCCCTGTTTAGGAAAGTATTTAATGAATGATGTTTTAATGTATTTTTAATCTTTTTTGGAAGCTGCCCAGAGTGGCTGGGAAAACCCAGCCAGGTGGGTGGGGAAACCCAGTCAGATGGACGGGGTATAAATAATAAGTTGTTGTTGTTGTTGTCTGAAAAACAGCTAATAGCTGTTCTAGTGCAAAGCAGCTGTATTAAAAATCAAAATTAAAATTGCCTTTGCAGGTATAGGAGGAAGGGAACAGAAGAAAAAGAAGGACATAAAAGCTTTCCTGAGACAAAGCAGGGCCCCCCATTTTCTCTCTCACTTTGGAAGCGGGAATGGCAGCCTTTTGTGTGAGTGGCATGCATCCTTTGCTCCCATTTATTTTACCTGGAGGTTTTTTCTTTAGTTGACCATCAGTGGCACGCCTGCTCCTGCCTCTGTGGTCATTCCTTGCCCTTGCAAGGTGCCCCTCAAGAGACTGCTGGCGTGACCAGGCACAAAACACACATTTGTGTTGTTTAACTTGCTTTTTGGCACACATTTGGTAGTTTGAAACACTGTTCTTGGTTGTTGGTTGTTGCTGCTGCTGCTTCTGCTGCTGCTGTTAAATGGCTGTTTTTGAGAGCCAGTGTGGTGTAGTGGTTAAGAGCGGTAGTCTTGTAATCTGGGGAACCGGGTTCGAGTCTCCGCTCCTCCACATGCAGCTGCTGGGTGACCTTGGGCTAGTCACACTTCTCTGAAGTCTCTCAGCCCCACTTACCTCACAGAGTGTTTGTTGTGGGGGAGGAAGGGAAAGGAGAATGTTAGCCGCTTTGAGACTCCTGAAGGGGAGTGAAAGGCGGGATATCAAATCCAAACTCTTCTCTTCTTCTTACTCACAGGAAACCTTGACTTTGGTGGATGCTTGTTGTGCAAATCCACAGACAGCCTTTGGGGTTCATGGAGATGGGAAAGTATTAATTGAGGGGATGGGGCAACAACATATAGTGCAAACACATCCCACCAAGCACTAGGGTGGCCAGGAAACATCTAGTTAGATTCCAGAAGTATAAAATTGAAAAAAACTTATACAGGGATGACAAATGAGCACATGAAAAAAATGACCCACATACACGTTCGTACCCTAGCATGGACACAGCCTTGGAGAAAAAGGAACTGTATGAACAGAAGTTCCAGAGAAGGAGGATGGGATCTACATACATATAAAAAACCTTCTGAAAATGCTTTTTTTTAATTAAAAAAGTGATTTTAAAAGTCAATTGAATTTTCTGTAGGGCTTGCCAATCAGAAGGTTGGCGGTACGAATCCCCACAACGGGGTGAGCTCCTGTTGCTCAGTCCCTGCTCCTGCCAACCTAGCAGTTCAAAAGCACGTCAAAGTGCAAGTAGATAAATAGGTACCACTCCGGCAGGGAGGTAAATGGCATTTCCGTGCACTGCACTGGTTTGCCAGAAGCGGCTTAGTCATGCTGGCCACATGACCAGGAAGCTATATGCCGGCTCCCTCGGCCAATAAAGCAAGATGAGTGCCGCAACCCCAGAGTCGGCCACGACTGGACCTAATGGTCAGGGGTCCCTTTACCTTTACCTTTAGCTGAGTCCGAGGTCATAAATTAGAATCGACTAGTAAGAACAAATCTTCCTGTGAAATTTCATGGGCTTCTACTTATACAAATATATTCCTATCATTAATATTAACTGCCCACCGCTGTCAATATGGGGCACTCATAATAGGTACATGTGAAAACCGCTCACATTGGCTTTAATTGAATAATTGTTTTTCTCATTAAAGCATGTCTGGTATTTATATAGGCTTGCTTAAACAAGCAAGCTGATCCACCATGAAAGAAAATCATTAGTCATAATTAGAACGGCAGCTCAATAAATCTGAGGAGCCTGTGCCATTTTCAACAGGTCTAAATGAAAGTGCCCTCATTTATGTACAAGCAAAGGACACTTAATTCGTAAGAGGGGAAGTGACTGATTAGGGTTGATGGAGTTTATGTTTCTTGCACAAAAGCACTTTTGCCTGCCTCCCTGCAATCATAGCAAAGGAAGGCGACAATTAAGAAGAAATTGTAGATGGCAATGATGAGAGAATGAAGTCGACTGAATCTCACGCATACATACAAACTTTGCGATACAGCTGTCTAACCAGTGTGAGCAAAAATGCATATCTTGGGGGAAAGGGTGTATAAACTACACATATTAGTGCAAATAACACATAAAAATGCATTATGTTAGAGTAAAAAGGTAAAGGGACCCCTGACAATTAAGTCCAGTCACAAACGATTCTGGGGTTGTGGCGCTTTAAAGGCCAAGGGAGCCAGCGTTTGTCTGCTTTTGCAGACAGTTTTTCCAGGTCATGTGGCCAGCATGACTAAGCCGCTTCTGGTGAAACCAGAGCAGCGCACGGAAATGCCCTTTACCTTCCCACCAGAGTGGTACCTATTTATCTACTTGCACTGTGTGCTTTCGAACTGCTAGGTTGGCAGGAGCTGGGGCCGAACAACGGGAGCTCACTTTAAAATGTGCACAGTAGTCAAAACCTGCATACAATAACGTGTTGATTTGGAGAAATTGGAATGAAAATGCTCCTAAGTTTTTGTGAAGTTTTTTTTATAAAAAAAATAATGAACTGCTGCAGAAATGTGGAGAACTGATTTGAAGACTGAAAAGCAGAAGCTGAGAGAAATGAGACGGACACATTCATCCAACCCTACTCTCCACAGGTCAGAGAAGTTTGGATCCAACGATTCTTCTAGAATAGAAGTTGCAGTAATGTCAGCCTTCTGTGAATATGATCCCTCCCAGGGTGGCAGCCAAAAGGAAGATAAACAAGAAGAGTTCTTACTAGTCTTTTATTCAAAATTCACAGAGAGAGAGATGTAGAAATGCAGTCTCTCTTAGATAATGGCCTCCCTCCAAGTAAAGTCCCACCCCCTCCGTCTCTCCTATTGTACGTCATCCCTGAGCCAGCTGATCTGTGCTTTTTGCTTCTGAGCTTTCTGTTCTGCTACTCTCAATGCACACCGGGTCCTAGGAGAAGGGAGGGGTCAAGAATGCTTTCTAAAGACACTGAGTCTGTCAGCTGTTTCCCCCCTGGTGCTCCTCTCCCAATATTTCTCAGCTTCTCCCCTCTGCAGATTCTGCACCTGCTGCAAACCACCGTTGTAAATCTATACTGTCTCCTTCTTCTCTGGGAAGTGCAGGAGAAGACGGACAGACTCCACCATTCCTCCTCAGACCAGCCCCTGACAAGGATGAAGCTTTCCCATTCAGTTCTATGGATGAGCAGCTCTGCACATACAAAGAGATGATTATATGGGGCTACCTTGACAATGGGACGCGGGTGGCGCTGTGGGTTAAACCACAGAGCCTAGGACTTGCCGATCAGAAGGTTGGCGGTTCGAATCCCCGTGACAGGGTGAGCACCTGTCGCTCGGTCCCTGCTCCTGCCAACCTAGCAGTTCAAAAGGACGTCAAAGTGCAAGTAGATAAATAGGTACCACTGTGGCGGGAAGGTAAATGGAGTTTCCGTGCGCTGCTCTGGTTCACCAGAAGTGGCTTAGTCATGCTGGCCACATGACCCGGAAGCTGTACGCCGGCTCCCTCAGCCAATAAAGCGAGATGAGCGCCGCAACCCCAGAGTCGGTCACGACTGGACCTAATGGCCAGGGGTCCCTTTACCTTTACCTTGACAATGATGTGACTGGCAGACCCCATAGAACTAAATGTGCCCCCTCACCATGTATATGATGACGTAAATATTGCCTTTTCCACATGTCGTGTTTCAGTTTCAGATACAGCTTGAGGACGAAACATGCTGCATGAAGTTATATTTGCATTTCATAGTTTTATGTGTTCTTTTCCTCTCCTGTTCATTTTCTGCAACTTGCTATATTTGAAAGAAACCGGAATCATCTTCGATGATCATTCTGTGCACCTGACTTAAGTCATTCTACTGTTTGGCTTCGAAAATAGGTTGCTATGTGCATAACTTTTAAAAAAAATAAAAAAATCATACACATGATATTGGGAGGGGAATAGCAATGGGGCCAGATGAGCTATTTACAAACAAAATGTCATTTCCATGAAAATGCGAAAACTAGAAGCCAATGGAAAATGGTTGCCAGATTTGGCTGACACTTCTGTGATGTCACTCACTGGTTTTCTTTTCAGCTTGGCAGAACTGAAAGCTCAAATTAACTCAGAAAACCTTTTGCTATTTTGTCCAAAACAGATTTTTCAAGCCGCCCCTTCCAAGCGTCTCTGGATTCAAATGGCCAAAAGTGCAATTCTATACATATCTACACAGAAGTAAGCTCCGTTGAATTCAATTGGACTACGTACAATCCTAACTCCATTTACTCAGAAGTGAGTCCTGTTCAGTTCAGTGGCAGTGGCCATCCTCCGTGTAAGTGTGAATTGTTGAATTTTCAGCCAGAAATAGAAAGACAGCTATTCTGTAACATGAGTAAGCCACTGTGTGCCATTGAGCAACCTTTAAAGGAACAAGGTTTTTTATTCTGCAACTACAGATATAAAAAGCAGACAGTGGGGACTGGGATGCAGCGTTTAGAAACAGAATTATCCCAATCAGTTTTAAAAATAGAATCTCTTTAAATAAAGAAACAAATTCAAGCTTGCAGCTTTCCAGAACGTTTATAAAATCTGTCTGACTAGCTTTTTATTAATCCTGTGCAGAACTTTATTATTCTGCATTGGGGAATATCCAAACACACTCACCACTTCCCTGAGCAGTGAGACACCAAGGAGCCAAACTCAAAGATTTAGCTACTTTTGAATGGAGCACATTGAGCACAATGGAAGTGATTATTTCCTTAAAATACACATCAGATCGATTGACCTTCCATTCAGCTCCCAGCAGTGTGGATTTCTGCCCCATTTCCTTCCTCCTAACCATTTTCATTCCTCATCACTTTATGGTCTTCAAACAAAAACATCTTGGAGGTCCTGGGCCACAGGGAAGTTAGGCTGGCCTCAACCAGAGCCAAGGCTTTTTCGGCTGTGGCCCCGACTTGGTGGAACGCTCTGTCACAAGAGACTAGGGCTCTGCGGGACTTGACATCTTTCCGCAGGGCCTGCAAGACAGAGCTGTTCCACCAGGCCTTTGGCCAGGGCACAGCCTGACTCCCTCCTTTGGTAATCCTCACAGAAGTCTAGCCCAATGGTTGCCATTAATTTAATTTGATTTTGAATTAACTTTAAAATGAATTGATTTTAGAATGCTGTGTTACTTTTATTGTTGTTAAATAAATAAAATTATTATTATTATTATTATTATTATTATTATTATTATTATTATCAGGGGTTGAGAAAACTCTTTCTGGCATCATCTCTAGGCAAACCCAGGCCAGCGGTGGATACTATCACAGGCAAAAGTGTGCAGAAAAATTAAGGTATGGTAAGTTTTACCTTTGACTGGTTTCTACTGCACACATTCCCTTCTGCAACAAATGCATGGGAAGAGAAGTACCTAAAGGTGGTCCCCCCCCCATATATTTTGGGTTAAGCCTTTTGTGGAAAGTCATCAGTTGTTGTTGGTATCTTTCTGTCTTGAGAGACAATGGAGTGCACCTCTGAGGGTGGAGCCAAGCCACTGTGTTAGCAACACCAAAGTAACCTCTCTGGGGCACAAGTCTAGGCAATGTTTATGAAGATCCTGGGCTGCTCAGAAGACAAGACTCCTCTCCCTGGTCTCGCTGATGTGGTCCAAAGGAACTCAGCAATGTCTAGTCAACACGATGACCACGTACATACGCAATAGACAATCTTTATAGAATTCCTTCAAACCATAACAAGTACGAAATGAAATCTTTAGTCTCAAAGTCTCTGAAAATCTTTAAATGAAGAGAGGTACCAGACATTGTAAGATGAAAGACAAGCTGTGAAACTTTGTGTATTCAGCATATATGATGTCCAACACTGAACAGTGATTCCGGATACGGACTACTGTTTCGTAGAATTCTTCGCCAGCATGGTGGGAGGATATAGAATCACTTCATAAACTGAAAATAAAAATTTACAGACGATGCCCTGCATGCACATATCGCTTTACAAAAATTATAATACAAAACAGTAATGAAAAAGAGTACATATCCCATCTTATTTAGAATGAATGTATGTAAATGAAAATATCAAATGCTGCGGAACAGTGCTCATGTAATAATGTAGTCACTGCTACATCCTAGACATTGCTGACGTTCTCTTTGTGACACAGGGGTTTGTGTGGTCCAAAGGAAAGCAGAGCAATACGTTTGGCACAAGTTTGCCTGCAGGAGTTGCCACCGGAAGGAGGGGTACAAGGCCATCTTTGTCCAACCATCTTAGGGACTCCAATCTGGATTTGTGTAGGGTTTACTCCTTGGCCTTTTCTTATCCCAAATATATCTTGAAAGGTTTAGGGTTAGAGTTTTCCTTCTCCTAGATAGGCTACCTTCCCAGGTTGGTGGGCTCCACCTGCCCCTCACTTCCCTCTCTAGCATGTGCAGAAACCGCCTTCTTGACCAATGGGCCCACTATTAGTCTCGTCCTCTCAAGGCACCAGAGCCGGTCTTGTCCTGCAGGGGAAGTCCCTGACTCACTGAGGGTATGAGACTCATTGGCCACCCTTACCTGGTTTAACCAGCCAGTCTATGCCATTTCCCGGGGTGTGGCCTCTGTCGCATGCCGACATCTTCTAGAACAGTGTCTCTCAACCTGTGGGTCCCCAGATGTTGTTGGACTACGACTCCCATCATCCGTGACCAGTTAGGCATGATGGGAGTTGTAGTCCAACAACATCTGGGGACCCACAGGTTGAGAAACACTGTTCTAGAATGTAAATGTGGGTCCTAGAATGTTAATAATAATAATAATAATAATAATAATAATAATAATAATAAATACACTGAAACAGAGTTTGGTTCCTATACAGTATACTTACTGTTTAGTATTACAGTGGTACCTTGGGTTAAGTACTTAATTCGTTCCAGAGGTCCGTTCTTAACCTGAAACTGTTCTTAACCTGAAGCACCACTTTAGCTAATGGGGCCTCCCACTGCCACCGCGCCACCGGAGCACGATTTCTGTTCTCATCCTGAAGCAAAGTTCTTAACCCGAGGTACTATTTCTGGGTTAGCGGAGTCTGTAGCCTGAAGTGTATGTAACCTGAAGCATATGTAACCCGAGGTACCACTGCATTCTCTAATGGATTGAATTTTGCTTTATTTGATATAAGTTGTTTATTTTAAAGTTATTGTGACTTTTTTTGTATGACGTTTTATTATGTTGTTATATGTGTTGGAAGCCGCCCAGAGTGGCTGGAGCAATGCAGCCAGATGGGTGGGGTATAAATAATAAAATTATTGTTGTTGTCATTATTATTAGTCAAATTCCTGACTTGTGAAAATATTGTGCCCGCATTGTTATGATGCAGGTGTTGCCTCTAATGGAAGAGACATTTTGTCTCACTGCGTTTGCCATCTGTCTTTTCCAGCTGTGCCCCTAGACTTGAGGGATGAATTTGCATCCCGATTGTCACTAGTGAGCTAGAAAATGTAGTCAAATGAGATCATTCCATCAAAGACGAGAGGTGTCACAGCTCAGGCTCTTACTGAAGCTGACAGAAATTTAATTAATCGAATGTTAGGAATCTAAGAGCTAAAGCAGACATCACACAGCAGAGGCATTCAACCTTCTCCCAAAGGGACTGGGTTTCGTCCCGTTTTTTAATGAAAAAAAGGAGCCAATGGGTGGCTCCTGGCTTGGAAAGCGGAGCAGCAGGAAAACGAGGCTGCTTAACTATTTCTTCTTCAGACATAAATCACTTACAAACACAACTTCTTTTCCATGCATGGGGAAAATATACAGGGTGTGCGATTTAAACAGTCTCAGTCTACCTCTCCTCTTACCATCACACACTCTGTTAACACACCAAAACAGTTGGTTTTAATTTTATTTAAGTCGACTGATGGATAGATACAGCTGCAAGCCTGCTAATTAGTCAGCACTGTCTAGGCAACACGACGACCATGTACATATGCAATAAACAATCTTTTATAGAATTCCTTCAAACCATAACAAGTACGAAATGAAATCTTTACTCTCAAAGTCTCTGAAAATCTTTAAATGAAGCAAGGTACCAGACTTCGTACGATGAAAGACAAACTGTGAAGCTTTGTGTATTCAGCAAATATGATGTCCAACACTGAACAGTGATTCCGGATATTGACTACTGTTTCGTAGAATTCTTCGTCAGCGTGGTGGGAGGATATAGAATTGCTTCATAAACCCATCTTATGTCAAATGAATGTATGTACAGTGGTACCTCTGGTTATGTACTTAATTCATTCCGGAGGTCCGTTCTTAACCTGAAACTGTTCTTAACCTGAAGCACCACTTTAGCTAATGGGGCCTCCCACTGCCGCCATGCGATTTCTGTTCTTATCCTGAAGCAAAGTTCTTAACCCGAGGTACTATTTCTGGGTTAGCGGAGTCTGTAACCTGAAGCGTATGTAACCTGAAGCGTATGTAACCCGAGGTACCACTGTAAATGAAAATATCAAGTGCTGTGGAACAGTTCTCATGGACATCATATTTGCTGAATACACAAAGCTTCACAGTTTGTCTTTCATCGTACGAAGTCTGGTACCTCGCTTCATTTAAAGATTTTCAGAGACTTTGAGACTAAAGATTTCATTTTGTACTTGTTATGGTTTGAAGGAATTCTATAAAAGATTGTTTATTGCGTATGTACATGGTCATCGTGTTGCCTAGACATTGCTGACGTTCTCTTTGCAACACAGAGGTTTCTTTGGTTACTTAAAGCTGCTAATTAGGACATATGAGTAGGATCAACTCCTCCAGCTGCTGATTCATTTCTAAGGACAATTCAGTCCAAGGACAAGAGCTGGTGCTTGCCTTCAAAGCCCTCAATAGTTTGAGACTGGGACACCTGAATAGTTTGGGACTGGGATACCTGGAGCAGGCCAGCACACTCTTTAATGAACTTGCCTGAATACTATGGAAGGGGCGGCCCTCTCTAACTCACACCTCCTGGAACACAAACCAAAATGCAGGTATCCTTCATGCTCCTTCTGAATTTTGCGATGCAGTCTTCTCCCCCCCCCCCAAAAAAAAGTGCACAGAGAAATGTATATATTAGGGGAAAGTGTGCATAAAAAATATGTGTATTAGCGAATTTTGCGATGCAGTCCTCCACCCAAAAAAGTGCACAGAGAAATACATATATTAGGGGAAAGTGTGCATTAAAAAATACATTATTAGCTACAATAACATACAAAAATGTCAGAGGTCACTGCTTGCAAAAAAAAAAAAGTGTGCACATTGGGAGAAAATGCTGGTGAATCTTCACGATGATTTTTTTTAATGAAAACTTCTAGCTAAATTAACGGGTGCCTGCATTGCTAATGTACTCCTTATGATTCACTGTAGTTTCTGCAGCTTTAAGTAATATAAATGTACAAAAAAAATGTTTTTATACTGCTTTAAAGTTTTACAGATCTGTTCTGTACTCGTTTTTTTGTTTAAACTATAGTTATAATCTAATCACATTCCATAATGATAATTTTACTATTTATACCCCACACATCTTAGTGGGTTGCCCCAGCTACTCTGGGCAGCTTCCAACATATATAAAAACACAATAGAACATTAAACATTTTTTTTAAAAAAAAACCCTAGACAGGATTGCCTTCAGATGCCTAGGCGGGTTGAATAACTCCATACCCTCCAACATTTCTCCACTGAAAATAGGGACATCCTAAGGGAAAGTGGGGCATTCCGGGATCAAATCAGACACCAGGACAGCTTCTCTAAATCAGGGACATCCCTGGAAAATAGGGACTCTTGGAGGAGCTGGTATATTGTATACAGGGACCCCTGACCATTAGGTCCAGTCGTGGCCGACTCTGGGGTTGCAGCGCTCATCTCGCTTTATTGGCCGAGGGAACTGGCGTACAGCTTCCGGGTCATGTGGCCAGCATGACTAAGCCGCTTCTGCCGATCCAAAGCAGCGCACGGAAATGCTGTTTACCTTCCCACCGGAGCGGTACCTATTTATCTACTTTCACTTTGACGTGCTTTCGAACTGCTAGGTTGGCAGGAGCAACGGGAGCTCACCCCTTGTGGGGATTCGAACTGCCAACCTTCTGATCGGCAAGTCCTAGGCTCTGTGGTTTAACCCACAGTGCCACCCGCGTCCCGGTATATTGTATACAGTAACAATATAGGTTCCTGTAGCTTGTACCCCTTTTTTTTTAAAAAAAAAAAAAAGGCCAGTGGCTTTGTAATAAAGTTTCATCCAAATAAAATATTATTTATCTACCCCCCCCCCCAAAAAAAAGCAAACTGATGTGGAATGTGGTTAATTGAACATTAGATTGGAAAAATGGGGAATGGAAAGAAAACTTAATTGGCTAATACACAGAATTAATCTTCAGAATTCCTTCTCTGGGTGCCTTTCCCTTAAGACAGGCATGGCCAAACCTGGCCCTTCAGCTGTTTTGGGACTACAATTCCTATCATCCCTGACCGCTGGTCCTGTTAGCTAGGGATGATGGGAGTTGTAGTCTCAAAACAGCTGGAGGGCCAAGTTTGGCCATGCCTACCTTAAGACGTAAGGTACAAACATGAGTCTGACCAAACTGCGGGAGGCAGTGGAAGACAGGAGTGCCTGGCGTGCTCTGGTCCATGGGGTCACAAAGAGTTGGACACGACTAAACGACTAAACAACAACAACCTTAAGACGTAAGGCAGACAGCAAGTGCAGAAGAGGATTTCTCAGTGGTGGCATCCCATCCTTAGAATTTCCTCGCAGAGAAGCTCACCTGACTTCCTCTTTTGCCTTTCTGGCACCAGATAAAGGCTTTCTCATTTTCCCAGGCTCTTTCAACTTTAGTAGGTCCACTAGGTTTTATTCTGCTGTTGTGGTTTCATGGGTGTTTGGTTTTCCCTGGCCTGCTGTTCCCATCCCACCCCAATTCAGTTTTATTTGTGCATTTTGCAAGTGCTTCATGTTTTACTGACTTGTTAACTTCCTTGGGAGTAGCAATGCAGATAGACATCATATGAATAAACCCACTAAATAAATAAATACATCTGCCATCTATCATCTACTTTGGCCCTAAAGAGTCCTAGAAAGATATTGGAAATTCAAGAGCAATAAGTGATGTACGATTGAAAAGCATTGCTGGTTCCCTTTGGTAGATTAACCCACCCATAAAAAAGAAAAGAAAATGAGCATTTTTACCGTTCACAGATATGGAGATCATGTTTCCTAGGTAAAATATGTTCCTATAAATTATCATCTTTCCCCCTTGACAGATACTGTTCAACGCCCCAAATCTAATCCAACTGTTCAGCATCTGTTTCTGTCATTATATAGCCTTGTATAACTCTGTGTAATTTGTGTCCTTAGCAAGGTGACATGAATCTGCCCCACCATTACTTTTATCAGTGCAAGGAGTTGAAAACATCCCTACGATTGAGATTGGAAGAGGATACAGTATACAGTCATACCTCGGGTTACAGACGCTTCAAGTTGCGTTTTTTCAGGTTATGGATGCGCCGAAACCCCAAAGTACCGGAACGGGCTACTTCCGGGTTTCGGTTGTCTCGCATGCGCAGAAGCTCTAAACTGCGCTTCGCACATGCACAGAAGCGCTGGATCGCAACCCGCGCATGCGCACATGCAGTGCTGCAAGTGCTTCCCACACAAATCACATTCGCAACCCGAGCATCCACCGTATTGCCCCAGTCGAGCAAAGAAGAGGGTACACTTCCTGGTGTTAAGTAATCCTCGCCGAATTTGATGGATTCTTTTGACATCCAGACAGAGGGGTTTTGGGGGGGGCTGGGGGGTTGCCCTGATTTTGAGCAGGCGGCTCCCACCGCCCTGGATTGAGCTACTGAGCTACGGAGTCTGGGAAGTGGAGAAAGGGAGAGGCGAGAGGCAAAGGACTAAAAAAGCCACGCAATGGCGAGAGGGAGCCCAGCGAGATGCAGCTAAAGGGGGGGGGGGTTAAATCAATAAGTCCCCATTGGTGGAAAGAAGGGTCTCCCTGAGCCAAATACAGTGGTACCTCGGGTTACATACACTTCAGGTTACAGACTCCGCTAACCCAGAAATAGTGCTTCAGGTTAAGAACTTTGCTTCAGGATGAGAACAGAAATCGTGCTCCGGTGGCGCGGCGGCAACAGGAGGCCCCATTAGCTAAAGTGGTGCTTCAGGTTAAGAACAGTTTCAGGTTAAGTACGGACCTCTGGAACGAATTAAGTACATAACCTGAGGTACCACTGTATATCCTTGTTTTCTGGAAGGAGGCCCCCAAAAGAAGGGTTGTGGGGAGGGAGGGATCGTTCGATGGAAAATGAGAGAGGAGGGATGCAGAGGATGCAAGCGGGGAGGGGAGGAAGGGGAGGGAGCCAGAGGAGGCTGCGACTGATTTTGTTCTGGGGGGCTTGGATCGAGCAGTAATGATAGTTGGCTGCCAAGAGGTGGCCTCGGTCCCCCCTCACTTTTGCTTTTTCTCTCTCTCCCTCTCCTACACTTGCACTCTCACATGCACGCACACAAACAGCACAAAAACACACAGGCCGGCACGCACAAGGCGACCCCTTGGCCGGATCCCGCACAACCAGGATCCTAGGTCTGACAGGACCTAGAGTCCTATAACAAGTTTCCTACAGGTTTCTTATCTCTCACTTCTAAGTCCGATAAATTCCTCATGGTTAGATTTCATTGAAAGCCACCTTGGCATTGTTGCCAATCACGACGGTCATGGCCCAAAACAAAGTAACATGAAAATGCAAAATGATGCTCTGGATCTGATCATTTAAACCAGGTTTTCTTAGAGCACAAGCCTAACCTCCCCGTTGGAAGGGCTTTGGGGGTGCCCCACTGCATCCACACCCTTACACCAGCGTGGTGTAGTGGTTAAGCACAGTGGACTCATAATCTGGTGAACCGGGTTTGATTCCCCGCTCCTCCACATGCAGCTGCTGGGTGACCTTGGGCCAGTCACACTTCTCTGAAGTCTCTCAGCCTCACTCACCTCACAGAGTATTTGTTGTGGGGGAGGAAGGGAAAGGAGATTGTTAGCCACTTTGAGACTCCTTAAGAGGAGTGAAAGGCGGGATATCAAGTCCAAACTCCTCCTCTATTTACCATAATGATGACCGCGGCAGAAAGGAGGGTGAAATATACTCGGAGTCGAGAGTGGATTTCATGCTCTTTATTCAGCTCATAGTGGTGAGGAGGAATGGAAGTTCCCTCAGAATGTCTGCTTTATATACATTATTTACACAATGGGCCCCACGTGATTGGCTAATTCCGGGATTCACCTGTAGGCCAATCAGGTTGTGGATTCGCTTCCACCTGGAGCTGGATTGGGTGGCTCCTGTGGACCAATCAGACTGTTGCATTCTGGATCCTATTGTTCTAGGACCAATCAGACTGCTGCATTCTGAATCCTATTGTTCTAGGACCAATCAGACTGTTGCATTTTGGATCCTATTCAACTCAGTACATAACAGAGGGGGTAGGATGGCCGACACGACTGAACAGCGACCAGCAACTCAGGATTCAGGGATCTTGGGCTGGCTCAGCCCCATCCTATCCCTTCCCTTCCAATACCCCATTTTGGGGCTTCCCAGTGGCTTTGACCAACAGATTTCCTGTCTGCCCATATGTTTGGCAGCTGGGGAGAGTTGAGCAGAGGGACACCTTGGCCTATTTCAACCACCCTCCCCCAGCGTGGCCAAAGGGGTTTTCTTTTGATTGCTCTGTTAGTCATTGAATGTTGAACAATGGGACAAACAAAAAGTCTGCAAACATCTGGAGAGACCAAGGGGAAGAGCAGGAGACAATTATGCTAATGATCCTAGAACAGACAAATGGTTTACACATAGGATGAGAAAGGATGCTGGCTTCCACCAGGGTCTATGTTTTGGCAAAGGGTACACACAGCGGAAGCAGATGTTAGCGCTGTCATTAGCCGTCCTTCAAACTTACGGACGGGCTGTAGTTTGGGGAATGGGAATGCACCTTGATAGGGTTTTTCTTCCTGTCCACATGTTCTGCTTTATAGAGGAAAAGGTGAAAGGGGAAAACTCTTCCGTAATTGCTTTCTACACCGTGAGGTTTTTCAGGAGTACTGTTTCCTCTCTATGTGTAGTCTCACGGCAAAGGGCAGCAACATTTAATCAATTGAATGTAATTACAACTTTACTGATGGTTGGACAGTGTTCTCGAAGCTACAAACATGAGTATGACCAAACTGCGGGAGGCAGTGGAAGACAGGAGTGCCTGGCGTGCTCTGGTCCATGGGGTCACGGAGAGTCAGACACCACTAAACGACTAAACAACAACAACAACTTTATTAACAGCTGCACGGATTATGATAGCTAGGAAGTGGAAGGGGGAAGCAGAATATAAAATGGAAGAATGATATAAAGAGGTGTAGGATATACAGTGGTACCTCGGGTTAAGTACTTAATTCGTTCCGGAGGTCCATACTTAACCTGAAACTGTTCTTAACCTGAAGCACCACTTTAGCTAATGGGACCTCCTGATGCTGCTGCTATGCCGCCAGAGCACAATTTCTGTTCTTAACCCGAGGTACTATTTCTGGGTTAGTGGAGTCTGTAACCTGAAGCGTATGTAACGCGAGGTACCACTGTAGTTATTAATGATAAATTAACATGTGCCATTAAGGTAAGATGGGGAATATGCAGGAGAAATGATTCTGAGGAAACATGGAGGGTGTTTGTAGAATTTGTACTGTTAAAATGGAAAGGGGTCAAACTATCACAAGAGGTGTTGACATTTTGCGAGGTTGGATAGTTACAATGGAATGGTCTTGGGGGGTGGGGTGCACATTTTTTAGTCTTATCTATTTATTATTATTACTTTGTAAAATAAAAGGAATAAACTCTACTGAATTCAGTGGGACTTCTGAATAAGCACATAAGATTGTTCCGCCAGTGCTTTTTTCGTGAATTGAAAGTAGAATTGAAACATTTTCCTGACTCTGATCTCTCTCTTGCATACCCTCCAACATTTTCCCAATGAAAATAGGGCTGTTCTATTATTATTATTATTATTATTATTATTATTATTATTATTATACCCTGCCCATCTAACTGGGTTGTCCCAGTCACTCTAGGCAGCTTCCAGCATATGTAAAAACATAACAAAACATTAAACATTAAAAACTTCCCTAACCAGGGCTGCCTTCAGGTGTCTTTCTAAAGGTTGTATAGTTACTTATCTCCTTGGCTTGGGGGTCAGATAACTCCATACCCTCCAATATGTCTCCAATGAAAATAGAGACATCTAATAATAATAATAATAATAATAATAATAATAATAATAATAATAAATTTTATTTATATCCCATCCTCCTCAGCCGAAGCCAGGCTCAGAGCGGCTAACAACAATAAAAGTAACACAGTTTACATAAAATCACAATCAATTAATTGAAATACATTCTAAAATCAATTCAGAATCAAATTAATGGCAACCATTGGGCTAGAGTTCTATGAGGATTACCAAAGGAGGGGGTCAGACTGTGGCTTGGCCAAAGGCCTGGTGGAACAGCTTTGTCTTGCAGGCCCTGCGGAAAGATATCAAATCCCACAGGGCCCTCCATACCCTCCAACATTTCTCTGATGAAAATAGGGATGTCCTAAAGAAAAGCAGGACATTCTGGGGTCAAATCAGAAACTGGAACAGTTTCTGTAAATCTAGGACTGTCCCTGGAAAATAGGGACCATTTGACGGTCTGATCTTGGTGCTTATATGTATGTGCAGGCAACTTATTTCTATGGAGCAGCTCCAGTGACTTCTTCCTTGCCACAACTACGACTAGAAGACAGGTGGCAACCTTTTGTATGCAAAATGACCGAAGTTCCAATCCTGGTTTCTCTGGGCAGGAATGAGAAAGACCCCTGCTGAATCTCCATCAGTCAATATAGACAACACTGAGCTCAATCAAAACCTGTGGTCTGGTTTGAGAGAAGCCAGCTTCCTATCTTCTGAGTGAGACAAGCAGTTCTACAGAAATACCCTTGATAAGCATTTCATATTTTTTTACTTCCTGATCTTATTGTGAGTGTCTTGGAAGTATACAGGCACTCCCCCCCCCCCTTCTCCTTACAGGATACTTTAAAAATAAATCTAGGAAAATCTGTTTCCTCTTATGTATCTAATTTTAGCACTTGGCTTGACACGACCTTCAATTTCCCATGATATAATCATCAGATATACATTATTTTTAACTTTGCTTGGAGATAGCACTGATCAAGAAGAAAGGGGGAAAGCGTTCGCTGTGCTTTCTGCGGTGCTTTTGAACACGTACGAGCCCCTAAATCGCTACACTTGTTCCGTCCTGTGTAGATTAAGTGCAACCTCACAGTTAGCTAACTATTGGTAACTTGCAATGGAAAGAGAAGCTCCTTCTTGATCCTCCCCTTGTGTGGTTTCTGTGGCTGAAAACAAAGATCCACTAAGCACACAGGGATCACTCTGCTGCATAGTTGTTTTCAGTGTCCCTGAGCTGAGCCGAGCTTACAGAGCCTTGGGCTTGTCGATCAGGTCGGCGGTTCGAAACAGATGAGCTCCTGTTGCTCGGTCCCTGCTCCTGCCAACCTAGCAGTTCGAAAATACATCAAGTGCAAGTAGATAAATAGGTACCACTCTGGTGGGAAGGTAAATGACATTTCCGTGCACTGCTCTGGTTCACCAGAAGCAACTTAGTCATGCTGGCCACATAACCCAGAAGCTGTACGCCAGCTCCCTCAGCCAGTAAAGTGAGATGAGCGCTGCAACCCCAGAGTCGTCCGTGACTGGACCTAATGGTCAGGAGTCCCTTTACCTTTACCTACCAAAAGCTACAGCAGATATCTACTGCATGGTCATCTGTTTTCACACTGACAGCAAGGATCTGCACATGAATTGAATGCATTTAGGTGGGGCAGCATCATAGCTCCTGGCCAATCAGGGATCCTATTAGAGTTGGAAAGTCTAATGTTGAAGGGTCCCTTAATCGCTTACGCCAACACAAGGGGCATCGTAAGCAAATGTGCTAGCATTGGGGGGGCAGGGCTCGCATGAAGACCCCTCATCCCTCAATTGCATGAACTGCAACACCTTAGGGCAGTGGTTTTCAACCAGTGTGCTGTGGCACTGATGGTGGCGCTGTGGTCTAACCCACTGAGCCTCTTGGGCTTGCCAATTGGAAGGTCAGCAGTTCGAATCCACACAACGGGGTGAGCTCCCTTTGCTCTGTCCCAACTTCTGCCAACCTAGCAGTTCGAAAGCACGCCAGTGCGAATAGATAAATAGGTACCGCTGTGGCGGGAAGGTAAACAGCATTTCCATGCACTCAGGTTTCCATCATGGTGCCCTGTTGTGACAGAAGCCGTTTAGTCATGCTGGCCACATGACCCGGAAAGCTGTCTGTGGACAAATGCTGGCTCCCTCGGCCTGAAAAGCGAGATGTAAAAAATGGCTACCTGGATTATAGTTGCTATGTTTGCTGTTTATGGATTCATAAATCAGTTACAGTTTTGAAGCATATATAAAGACGAATGCCTATTAGCATTCATCTTTCCTTACCTACATCCTCGCTATGTGGATTATTAGTTGAACTTAAGCGTACTATTGAAAGGAATTTTCCATTCCATCACTCTGGCTTATATTTGAGCTCCAGCTCCAGGGGGGAAAGCTCAAGCAAATGAAGCAATGCCTTAATCCAATCCCCACCCAAAAGCACTAATTATGCAGGTTCAAAAGATTTCCTCTGCAGACCTTGTTCCACCCATTTAACAAGCAAGTCCCGAACACTTGAGATGACACAACCGTTTCCTGCATTTATGGGAAGAGCAGCTATGAGCCTCATCTAATCCCAGATGATATGATTTGCTTGAAAAGAGACCTCACCTCCTCACAAACCCTTGCTAACAATTTCATAAGTTATTATAACTTGACAGCCTGAGATTGCTTAGGCTGCTGAGAATTGGTTATAAATCCCCCTTGGTTTAACAAGGGGATTTATCTACCTTTACTTTTGTTATGGTAGTCTAGAAAAGCACTGAATTTTCAGCCTCTGAAGGGGAAAGTATTGTATTTGCAGAACCTGCCCATATCTATGATATATAAATAGCCCATTGCCTTCTTTCAGTACACCAAAGGCAAAAAAAACACAGGGGTTCAGGCCAACATATGAAGACAGGAAAGCAAAGGACAATGAATGTACGGTGGTACTTCAGGTTAAGAACTTAATTCGTTCTGGAGATCTGTTCTTAACCTGGGGTACCACTTTAGGTAATGGGGCCTCCCGCTCTTGCTGCGCTGCTGCCGCACAATTTCTGTTCTCATCCTGAAGCAAAGTTCTTAACCCGAGGTACTATTTCTGGGTTAGCAGAGTCTGTAACCTGAAGCATCTGTAACCTGAAGCATCTATAACCCGAGGTACCACTGTACCGGTATTCATCACAATGTACCTGCTATTACAAGACATACAGTAAACAGAAGCAGTACTCCAGAATAATCAAAATAGGTACCATATTACAATAAGTGATAGGTTTTCATTATCTCCGACGCGAGGGAATTCTTGGAAGTGGCGGAGCAGCTGTAGCAAACAGGACTGGAGCCTGGTGACCCCAGTTTCGAAGAGAACCTCCTTCTTCAGCTGACATCATCATCAACAGGAGCTGAAAGCGAGATGAGCACCACAACCTCATAGTCTCCTTTGACTGGACTTAACCGTCTAGGGGTCCTTTACCTTTTACCTAGACCATATAACACCGGTCTTGAAAGACCTACATTGGCTCCCAGTACGTTTCCGAGCACAATTCAAAGTGTTGGTGCTGACCTTTAAAGCCCTAAACGGCCTCAGTCCAGTATATCTGAAGGAGCCTCTCCACCCCCATCGTTCTACCCGGACACTGAGGTCCAGCACCGAGGGCCTTCTGGCAGTTCCCTCACTGTGAGAAGCCAAGTTACAGGGAACCAGGCAGAGGGCCTTCTCAGTAGTGGCACCCGCCCTGTGAAACACCCTCCCACCAGATGTCAAAGAAAACAACAACTACCAGACTTTTAGAAGACATCTGAAGGCAGCCCTGTTTGGGCAAGCTTTTAATGTTTGATGTATCACAGTATTTTAATATTTTTTTGGAAGCCGCCCAGAGTGGCTGGGGAAGCCCAGCCAGATGGGCGGGGTATAAATAATACAGTGGTGCCCCGCAAGACAAACGCCTCGCAAGACGAAAAACCCGCTAGACGAAAGGGTTTTCCGTTTTGGAGGCACTTCGCAAAACGAATTTCCCTATGGGCTTGCTTCGCAAGACGAAATGTCTTGCGAGTTTTTCCGACTTTTTTTTCCTCCCCCCCCCCTTTTTCTAAGCCGCTAAGCCACTTATCAGCTGATCCGCTAAGCTGATAAGCCGCTAAAAGCTGCTAAGCCGCTAATAGCGCTATTCCGCTAAGCCATCAATTGGCTTGCTTCGCAAGACGAAAAAAACGCTAGACGAAGAGAATCACGGAACGGATTCTTTTCGTCTTGCGAGGCACCACTGTAAATTATTGTTGTTGTTTAGTCGTTTAGTCGTGTCCGACTCTTCGTGACCCCATGGACCAGAGCACGCCAGGCACTCCTGTCTTCCACTGCCTCGCGCAGTTTGGTCAAACTCATGTTGGTAGCTTCGACAACACTGTCCAACCATCTCATCCTCTGTCGTCCCCTTCTGCCTGTGCCCTCAATCTTTCCCAACATCAGGGTCTTTTCCAGAGAGTCTTCTCTTCTCATGAGGTGGCCAAAGTATTGGAGCCTCAACTTCACAATCTGTCCTTCCAGTGAGCACTCAGGGCTGATTTCCTTCAGAATGGATGTGTTTGATCTTCTTGCAGTCCATGGGACTCTCAAGAGTCCTCCAGCACCATAATTCAAAAGCATCAATTCTTCAGCGATCAGCCTTCTTTATGGTCCAGCTCTCACTTCCATACATCACTACTGGGAAAACCATGGCCTTAACTATATGGACCTTAATAAATTATTATTATTATAAATTATTATTATTATTACCTATTAAACCTATGAAAAATTAAAATGAAAGGGAATCTCTTATCTTGAAATTTCAAATCATTGCGAGACATTGGGTTGGAGATTCAGTTCTCAGTCTAATGGAGCCACTTCATATCTCATCTTTTTGACTTAAACATTTGAAGAAGAAAAAATGTGTGCATGTCACAAACATGTGTACAACACGGATGTGTCAGACTCCCTGTTTAGACATGTTGATGCCAGATTACGGTACTCTAATCACCTGAAGGGGTGCTATGCAGATAGGCATGTTAGCGCTTCCCGTTTCCCTTCTTTCTGCTATCCTCCACAAGTTGCGGGGCTACTGTGTGAAATTGGGAGCCTTCTGCGCTTATAGGGATTCCCCCCACAGGCAGTGCTATTTTCTGGGGGTACGCATACCCCTAAACATTTTGTGAATCTAAGTTTGGTCTCATTGAGGGGCACTATTTCAATATGAGCAGGAAAATGAGATTACCCCTAAACAATTTTTTTTAGGGGGGGGGAAGCACTGCCCACAGGGTTTAAAATGCAGAATTATGAAATGTGCTGGGAGCTTTAGCTACAGGAGTCTCCCTGCTTTACACAGTCGTCTTCTAACTCATCAACAATGACAACAGTGACTGAGCTGTTCTGTTTTCACTCTACTTGCACTGTGTTTTGTCATATTTGCACTGAATTTAAAGATGGTGTTGCTCTGTTTTTATTAACTTGTCAAGGTGGCGCTGTGGGTTAAAGCCTCAACGCCTAGGACTTGCCGATCGAAAGGTCGGCGGTTCGAATCCCTGCGGCGGGGTGCGCTCCCGCTGCTCGGTCCCAGCGCCTGCCAACCTAGCAGTTCGAAAGCACCTCCGAGTGCAAGTAGATAAATAGGGACCGCTTACCGGCGGGAAGGTAAACGGCGTTTCCGTGTGCGGCTCTGGCTCGCCAGAGCAGCGATGTCACACTGGCCACGTGACCCGGAAGTGTCTCCGGACAGCACTGGCCCCCGGCCTCTTAAGTGAGATGGGCGCACAACCCCAGAGTCTGTCAAGACTGGCCCGTACGGGCAGGGGTACCTTTACCTTTACCTTTTTACCCACCCAGAGACCATCGTTGATCTTACGGCAATGGCTCTAACCAACATGGGAATATTTAATGCAGGGAAGAGAGAGAAGATTGTGTGCAGGATCCTTCTATTCCAAGCCTGCAACTTGCTTGGGGGTTACATTCGGGGAATCGCACCTAAAACCAAAATTATGTATAATCAAAACCCATTGGTTTCAATGGTGGGAGGGATTGCCCAAGTCACTTCCCTTGGAATGTCACCCCCTTTCTGCTCTATTTTGATTTGATTTGATTTGATTTGATTTTCCACGCATGTAAAGCTGAATGTGCACAAGCTAAATGTGTGTATCATGTAAAAAAAGAAAGTGTGGGGTGTGTGGATGTAGGTGTGGGTGTACTGCGCTCAGTACTGCAGAACTGGTGGATGATGTGAACCTCCACTGCATGAATTATTTTTTCACAAGCAATTAAACTTTAAGAAGACTGCAAAGTAATTCTTCTATTTCTTAGAGGCTCTCTCTCTCTCTCTCTCTCTCTCTCTCTCTCTCTCTCTCGCACAAACATTGCTCTTATTTCTTGAGGAGAAGCAGATGAATAGCTTCTTTTCGAGTGCCTAAATGTCTCAGGTCTTCCTTTTCCTGTAAATGGCTTCCCTTCTGGAGCCTCACCCTTCACCTCTCCAGTCCGTTCCAAACAAAGGCCACTGCCCAAGGGTGTCCCTGGGCTTGCCTGCCGTTGAGACAGTATCCAGGCCCACATGGGATCAGCTCACAGTATCTCTCGCCAGTCATGTCCTGATATTTAAAAGCACTGCCCTACCCCAATTCCGCCATGCTGCTGGTGCCCTTTCTCCTTGATCTTCCTCTCGCGTTCCCCATCCGTTGGTGCACTTATCCTGGCTCCTTTTGCGCCCAGTGCTTGTCCTTGGTCTGAGCGAGATCCTTTCCTTGCTTGCTGCCTCCACATTATACAACCCCTCTCGCCGTTTCTCTCCTGCCAAGCTTCCAGATGCTTATTTGGGATGTCAAAGATGCGCCTGGAACACTGAGCAAAAGTGTCTGGGGAGGGAAAGTAGCAGGAGAGAGTAAGACTCAACCCACAACAGCAACGTTGTACAATGGTACCTCTGGTTGTGAATGGGATCCATTCCAGAGCCCGGTTCGCAACCTGAGAGGAACGCAACCCGCGTCTGCACATGCGCAGGTTGCGATTCATCGCTTCTGCACATGCGTGTGACGTCATTTTGCGCGTCTGCGCATGCGTGAGCAGTGAAACCCAGAAGTAACCCTTTTCGGTACTTCCGGGTCGCCGCAGGACACAATCTGAAAAGATGTAACCTGCACCGAACATAACAAGAGGTATGACTGTATCGAAGGAGGAGGAGGAGGAGGAGGAGGAGGAGGAGGAGGAGGAGGAGGAGGAGGAGAAGAAGAAGAAGAAGAAGAAGAAGAAGAAGAAGAAGAAGAAGAAGAAGAAACATCTGTTCTAGGTGGCTGCTGAGGTCTTCTTTCGTCCTATGGCTACTGTGCTGAAATCTCTTCGCAGTTTCTCAAAAGTGTTATTCCCCTGCCCCATTCTCAGGGCACGTTAGAATTTCAGCAAACATTTTTGCAGTTTTCTCCCACCTCCCGGACTGCTTACTCTTCCCAAACATCCCCCAGTGTGGGCGCTCATGAAAGCTTCGGAGAACAGACCACTGGTCAGATACTATACTTTGCAGAATGAAAGGATACTCACAAACACCCCTTAGGTGTCTCAAAAATATGGGAAGCATGGGGGGGACCCAACCCTTCACTCCACACCCATGAAGATTTCACTGCATGTTTTCCCTCTCCTTTGATGACTTTTTCAATGAAAACTCTTTTCTAATTAATTGATGGAGAATGGTCAGGGTCGAAACGCAGCAGAAATTTTCATCCTAGCACCAAAGGCTACCATAATTTGGAAGCAAGTGCCGAGGAACAAAGCTGGACTTACTTCTTAGCATGCAACATACACAGAATCAAGTTTTACACTGTCAAGGCGCACTCCTAACGTCGCTTTCAGCAGTCTAATTTTATTCCACATTCCGCAGTTAAAATAAATACAACTTGCAAGACAGGATCGTTTTGATTGGTTCCATACGGGGCTCCGGGAACCAGGATGTATATTTTTAAAAAAATACTTTCAAAAAATCAAAACCATCCTTATTGTTGTGTTGTGCTTACACACCAGCAAGTTGTTATGAGGGCCACTTCTTGGGGGATGAGTGAATCAACCCCACATTTTAAACACATGGCTGCCTGCTTGGCAAACAGCCCAGGCAAGGCCCAATTGATTTCGGTATAAACAAATGGGTGGGATGTTTTTTAACTTGTGACATTTTCAATTACAGCACTGATTCATTACCGCTCGCCAAGAAACTGCAGCCCAGGCAGTCTGGCCAAGATTATATAGACTTTTTTTTTTTCCTTTCCCCACTGGTAGATAAGCTACCCTCGCTGTTGGTTATTGAAAACTGTGACAGATGAAAACAGGAGGAAGGAAATGATAAAATGAGAGAGGAAGCCATGTCAGAGATGAATGGCTCTTTACAAATCATTAAAACGGCTTGTTAACATTGCGAGGGAACGAATCCGCTAGCTACCTTATGTGTGGGTTTCACAGTTTATTGCAAACCTGTGTGTTGGGACACGGCGTGAAATGGCTTTATAACCGTTTTGCTGCCTCTGTAGGGAGCAGGGAAAGAAACGTGGGAATGGAATAAAAGAATAGCCATAAACGCTTGGGAAGCTACTGGTATCAAAGAGAATCCCTCCCCTTTCCGCGCCACCCCTGTTTCTGCTGTGTTTGCAGAAATCCGAGAGCAGCCCCAGTTCAGAGGGCACTTCCTGCCATTGTTCCAAATTACAGCCTGGACCCTTTCCCCTAGAAGAGCTCTTTTCGCAGATTGATTGCAGAGCTATGTTTGTTTAGGAGTGCGTGACAAGCAGAGCGCCAGCAGAATTTGCTTCGGAAAGTTGAGAAAGTTGTCGGTGGTCAGGGTGGGGAGAATCACAAAGGCTCCAGCCCTCCGCACAGTTGAAAGTGCATAAATCAGGTCCAGTGGGGTTTAAACACTATACCCTCGGAGCAGGATTTCTGCCAAAGAGACTTAGGGTGCCTTGGTTCAAAACACTCGATTCAAAACCAAGCTGCCTCCTGTCTATTGGTACCTTGGAGTCAGCCGCTACAGTGCTGTGCCCCTGGGTTTTAACACTAGCAAAATACCTGCCATAAAAACATGTAGCCTCCAACCTTGAAAATAGGGACATCCTATTGCCTAATAGGGACGTGGGTGGCACTGTGGGTTAAACCACAGAGCCTAGGGCTTGCCAATCAAAAGGTCAGCGGTTTGAATCCCCGCAACGGGGTGAGCTCCCGTTGCTCGGTCCCTGCTCCTGCCAACCTAGCAGTTCGAAAGCACGTCAAAGTGCAAGCAGATAAATAGGTACTGCTCCAGCGAGAAGGTAAACGGCGTTTCCGTGCGCTGCTCTAGTTTGCCAGAAGCGGCTTAGTCATGCTGGCCGCATGACACGGCAGCTGTACACCGGCTCCCTCGGCCAATAAAGCGAGATGAGCACCGCTACCCCAGAGTCAGTCACGACTGGACCTAATGGTCAGGTGTCCCTTTACCTTACCTTTATTCCCTAATAATCATCATCATAATTTTATAATTATTGTATACCCCACCCATCTGACTGGGTTGCCCCAGCCACTCTGGGCAGCTTCCAACATATGTAAAAACATAATAAAACATTAAACATCAAAGTGTTTGTGCTGGCCTTTAAAGCCTTAAACGGCCTCGGTTCTGTATACCTGAAGGAGCGTCTCCATCCCCATCGTTCTACCCGGACACTGAGGTCCAGCACCAAGGGCCTTCTGGCGGTTCCCTCACTGCAAGAAGTGAAGCTACAGGGAACCAGGCAGAGGGCCTTCTCGGTAGTGGCGCCCGCCCTGTGGAACGCCCTCCCATCAGATGTCAGTGAAATAAACAACTATCTGACTTTTAGAAGACATCTGAAGCCAGCCCTGTTTAGGGAGGTTTTAAATGTTAGATGTTTTATTGTGCTTTTAATATTCTCTTGGAAACCACCCAGAGTGGCTGGGGAAACCCAGCCAGATGGGCACAATACAAATTATTATTATTATTATTATTATTATTATTAACATTAACATTAACATTAACATTAACATTAACATTAACATTAAAAACCTTTTCTATACAAGGCTGCCTTCTAAAGGTTATATATTATTATTATTATTATTATTATTATTATTATTATTATTATACTGCCCTATACCCATAAGTCTCAGAGCAGCTCACAAGATAAAATCACAAGATAAAAACACAAAATACATAATCAAAATAAAAAGAAATGCAACCCAATAACACGCCCCCCCCAGCACATTTTAAAAGGGCATTGGATATCAATCAGCCAAATGCCTGGTTAAAGTGGAACTTTTTTTGCCTGGCGCCTAAAGGTGTATAATGAAGGCCCCAGGCGAGCTGCCCTGGGGAGAGCATTCCACAAACGGGGAGGCACTGCAGAAAAGGCCCCGTTCTTGTGTTGCCACTTTCCATACCTCCCGGGGAGGGGGCACAGGAAGAAGGGTCTCAGAGACTTCTCTCCTTGGCCGGGGGGGGGGGGGGCGCATAACTCCATACCCGCCAACATTTCTCCGATGAAAATAGGGATGTCCTAAGGAAAACTAAGATCATGGCCACTGGGCCCATCACCTCCTGGCAAACAGAAGGGGAAGAAATGGAGGCAGTGAGAGATTTTACTTTCTTGGGCTCCATGATCACTGCAGATGGTGACAGCAGCCACAAAATTAAAAGACGCCTGCTTCTTGGGAGAAAAGCAATGACAAACCTAGACAGCATCTTAAAAAGCAGAGACATCACCTTGCCGACAAAGGTCCGTATAGTTACAGCTATGGTTTTCCCAGTAGTGATGTATGGAAGTGAGAGCTGGACCATAAAGAAGGCTGGTTGTCAAAGAATTGGTGCTTTTGAATTATGGTGCTGGAGGAGACTCTTGAGAGTCCCATAGACTGCAAGAAGATCAAACCTATCCATTCTGAAGGAAATCAGCCCTGAGTGCTCACTGGAAGGACAGATCCTGAAGCTGAGGCTCCAATACTTTGGCCACCTCATGAGAAGAGAAGACTCCCTGGATAAGACCCTGATGTTGGGAAAGATGGAAGGCACAAGGAGAAGGGGATGACAGAGGACGAGATGGTTGGATACTGTTCTTGAAGCTGCCAGCATGAGTTTGACCAAACTGCGGGAGGCAGTGGAAGGCAGGAGTGCCTGGTGTGCGTGTCCATGGGGTCACAAAGAGTCGGACACGACTAAACGACTAAACAACAACAAGGAAAAGTGGGACATTCTGGGATCAAATCAGAAACCGGGATGGCTTGTGTAAATCCGGGACTGTCCCTGGGAAATAGGGACACATGGAGGGGCTGAGAACAAGAAGAGTCCTTTTGAATCAGACCCGGCCAAAGGCCTATCTAGTCTAATATTCTGTTCCCAAATATTTTGAACTAACCATATGATGAACAAAATTATTATAACTACTGTAATTACTTTTGGATTAATTAACCTAAGGTGTTTCATTCTGCATAGGGTCTAATTAATTTTCTCTTTGAATGACTTATAAAGGGGGGGAATAGTTTAGAAATGAATTGATATAATTAACGGAAGTACTATGGACCTTGCTCTTGAGTATAAATCTTATAATTAGTCTCTTAAGATTTGTCATTATTTTTATATAGTATTAGCTGATAATATTCTACTGTAGAGGACTTTGCTGTTAACAAATTGGAATTTGAGACATTGAGATTGACTTGCATTGAAATGAAATGTAAGATAAATTAATTATCAAACAACGCATTCTTTTGAAATTTGGTATAAGAGCAGTTGTTCTTAGTAATTAAAGATAGCTAATGTGAGTTTATATTTATATTATTGAAATGGAATTAGAAATTTCCTGATAGATTCACATAAAACAGCTTTTTTCCCCTGAAGCATGGGTCTAAATTCTCTAAATGAATTGAGAAGCATACAAAGAAATCAGGAGGAAAATAATTTAGATTGGGAGAGAAAGAGTGAGGGTTCACTAGATCACTTGTGTTCACAAAAGAACATAAGAATTCAGAATTACAGAAAGGAAGTGAAAGTGTTGAAGGGAAAGGCATTTTGAGGAAAAGATGGAAGACAAAGAAAAGAAGTGTTTGAGTGAAAAGTTATTAGAAGCAAAACAAAACAAAATACTTGGAAATATGTAATTGCTTGATAAATGAGCTATAGAGTATGAGAAGCAATTGGAACAAATCAAACCCATCCAGTCAAAACAGGATGCATAAATAAAAGAGAATGAGGAAGTAATTGCACCATATCAAAACCAATTTGAAAGAACAGGACAATGACTTAGAAAAAAATAATTGTTTGGAGGAAGTTCAAAACGGGAACAGAAAATATAATTTACAATTTAGGGACCTGTCAGAGCAAGTGGCTAGTTTCAAACATGTAGCCTTTCAGCAACAAGCATTATATTTTCACAAGTTGGAAACTGAGGCAATTAAATTGTTTAACTATTGAAGAAGCAATTCCTGCTGGGAATAGGAAAATATATTTGGTTGCATAAATGTTAAATGTTGTCCAGTCGCAAAAACAATAGCAGATTTGGATTCCGCACGCCCCCAAAAACCTATTTTTAAGTCCCCTTCCTGAATAAGTTTGCAAAAATTCAGTTTCACCCCCTAAAATGGCACACTCTAGGTGTCCACCCAGGTATCTGCATAGCTTCAGCCTCCCCACTTCATCATCCCTCACCTTCTCACTAAATGGCAGCTCTTCTGTGGATGGGAGACAATTTGCTGCCACCAGCCACTTCTGCAGTGCAAATCTCCTAGGGCATAAAGCCCAATAAACACATTGGGACTTATTTGTGAGTAGGCAGGAATGTAGTTGTGCTGTTATTCCCTCAGGAACAGTAAAACGAAGTATGATTTTCAAACTCCTACAAGCCCACAGGCTGTCTTGGTATCAAAAACGACGTGTCAAAACAAGTTACAATTCCCCAGATGGTTGTGTGCATTTTAACAAAACCAAAAACGTGATTTGTTTTTTCATGTCACCTCTCTGAAACATCTCTGTGATCATGATTTACCTTATTCTAATTCTTTCCTGCCAGAGAGTTTGATGAGAATGTACAATGTAGCTTTTCGCTTTTGAGGAGAAACAAAAATGGGAAAACAAGGAATTGAAACAGGCAGAGCTTGGAAGTTCGGAGAGGGTTTCTTCGGCCAACGACAATGAAATCAAAGTGTTCGAAATTAGGGCATGAGGTGAGGGATTTCCTGGCTGGCAAAAAGCAGGGGAGGCAATATGTTGCTAGTCCCACTCGAGGGCCTGAGCAGAGGTGCCAACTGGAATAAAAAAACAAACGCTGTGAAAATGCTTTTATAAAATGGTTTTGAAAATATACATTGAATTTGGCATAGCTCGCCATCGCCATCTAGTGTTGCATTTGTATATTGCACTTTGTGACGCATTTAAAATGTTTTATTTGCAGCTGTGTGGCTGAGTCCTATGTGTGACCAACACACAATTACACATGCTGCTTCCAGTTTCCTGAGCCCCAAGACCTCCTACGAACGGTGCCACACCATAAAGAGGTCTGGATTTTCAGGGCTCTGTCTGAAGGCAGCCCTGTTTACGGAAGTTTTTAATGACAGATGTTTTAATGTATTTTTAAGCTTTTGTTGGAAACCACCCAGAGTGGCTGGGGAAACCCAGCCAGATGGGCGGGGTAGAAATATAAATATAAATATAAATATAAATATAAATATAAATAATATAAATATAAATATAAATATAAATATAAATATAAATATAAATATAAATATAAATATAAATATAAATATAAATATAAATATTATTACTATTATTTCAGTCCACATTGGCTAGTCAGATTAAGCCTGCAGGTTCAACCACCTCTGAACAAACATATTACAGTGGTACCTCAGGTTAAGTACTTAATTCGTTCCAGAGGTCCGTTCTTAACCTGAAACTGTTCTTAACCTGAAGCACCACTTTAGCTAATGGGGCCTCCTGCTGCTGCTGCGCCGCCGGAGCCCGATTTCTGTTCTCATCCTGAAGCAAAGTTCTTAACCTGAAGCACTATTTCTGGCTTAGCGGAGTCTGTAACCTGAAGCGTATGTAACCTGAAGCGTATGTAACCCGAGGTACCACTGTATCCCAAGTATGACTCTGAAGCCAGGTTTCTTGCAGTTTGTATCCAAATTTTAAAAAAATACTCTATTATAAAGTTGGGGACCACCGAGCTGCCCCCCCCCCCGCCACCACAGTCCATACCGTTGTGGCTTGCTGGAAACTAAGGCAAGTCTTCTCAGAGCTTAGTTTTCCTCATTCCCGCGAAACGTTTTCCTCGACAACTGAACCAACACGGGGACAATTCTGCTCATATTTAAGGAGGCATTCCTTCCTAAGCACAATGGGCAGAGCTGTTTGGAGTGTGTGTCTAAAATGTTTCATCTGGAGGCAGAAAAAGGTAGCATCTGAAACACAATCAAAATTATTTGCATCTTTTTTCTCCTTTCCATTCATCGTCCTTCCGCCAGTGGGACATTCCAAACCATTTGCTGGCCTGTAAATCAAGTGCATCTTCCAGCCTTCAATAAATAAAGCGCAGCTGCAATAATTCTCCGAATGAAATGTTTAGCATTTTCGTTTTTTCAAACACCTGAAGTCATTAATGCTCACAATGTCACTGGTAGTTCGCCATGCACACGTAGGCAACTCCAAAGAATATATTGGGCTGTAAAATGTGAGCATTATGCAGAAGTTTAATTTTAGACTGGCAGGAGATAAGTAGGGTGACCCCAGCCCCAGGTCAGCTAGCAGATTTTTTCAGCATACAATGTGATTTAAAGTGGCAGTACTGTTGAAGCTCAAATAAGGAAGCTGCAGGGGCAAAAACGGAAATGAGTTTACACATGAGACCCCGGGAGCAAATTGAATGCAATCAATCACTGGCACAGGCAGCCGAAATGTGCAAACATTTTCACATAAGGTGGTGACTGAAGGATGTTTGTCTCGGGCTTTCTTAAACCATAGTCAGCATTTATTTTTGCACGGCCGTTTTACTTTAGCATGGCGCACCATTCGACCCTCAGCCCTTCCAATAAAGACTCCTTTTTGGATCAACCAAACCCCATTAGAACAAGACATGAAGAACTGAAAGGTAAACTGAAATAGATATCAATAGATAGATAGATAGATAGATAGATAGATAGATAGATAGATAGATGATAGATAGATAGATAGATAGATAGATAGATAGATAGATAGATGATAGATAGATAGATGATAGATAGATAGATAGATGATAGAGATAGATAGATGATAGATAGATAGATAGATAGATAGATAGATAGATAGATAGATAGATAGATAGATAGATGATGGATAGATAGATGATAGATAGATAGATAGATAGATGATAGATAGATAGATAGATAGATAGATAGATAGATAGATAGATAGATAGATGATAGATAGATGATAGATAGATAGATAGATAGATAGATGATAGATAGATAGATAGATGATAGATAGATAGATAGATAGATAGATAGATAGATAGATAGATAGATATAGATAGATAGATATAGATAGATAGATGATAGATAGATAGACAGATGATAGATAGATCAGGGCCAGATTTAGGTTTGATGGGCGCTATGGGTTAAACCACAGAGCCTAGGACTTGCTGATCAGAAGGTCAGTGGCTCGAATCCCCACGACGGGGTGAGCTCCTGTTGCTTGGACCCTGCTCCTGCCAACCTAGCAGTTTGAAAGCACATCAAAGTGCAAGAAGATAAATAGGTACCACTCTGGTGGGAAGGTAAACGGCGTTTCCGTGCGCTGCTCTGGTTCGCCAGAAGCAGCTTAGTCATGCTGGCCACATGACCCGGAAGCTGTACGCTGGCTCCCTTGGCCAATAAAGCGAGATGAGCGCCGCAACCCCAGAGTCGGTCACGACTGGACCTAATGGTCAGGGGTCCCTTTACCCTTTACCTTTAAGTTACTGAAGGTAATGGGGCTCTTTCTATGTCCAGCTGTACTTTGTCAACAACAAATTGTCACTGTTTTTCGTGTTGAATATATGCTATATGGTAATTTATGGACCTAATAGGAATCTAAAGGCATTTGCACATAACAAAATATGTACTTTGTCAAAGTAATTGTTGAACTGAAATACAATTAAGAAGAAATATATTAACAGTGAAATACAATTAAGAAGAAGTATATTAATAGTGAAATAATGTATGTATGTAGGTTTTATTTTATTTGTTTTTTATCTTATATTTTGGAAGTGTACATCCAGTTGTTTTTTTCCTTTTTGGGGGCCCCAAGAGAGCAGGCCCTAAGCTATAGCTTGCTTAGCTTATACGTAAATCCGGCACTGAGATATAGATAGAGATGATAGATGATAGATAGATGATAGATGATAGATAGATAGATAGATAGATGATAGATAGATAGATGATAGAAGGATAGATAGATAGATAGATAGATAGATAGATAGATAGATAGATAGATAGATAGATGATAGATAGATGATAGATAGATAGATAGATAGATAGATAGATAGATGATAGATAGATAGATAGATAGATAGATAGATAGATAGATGATAGATAGATAGATAGATAGATGATAGATAGATAGATAGATAGATAGATAGATAGATAGATAGATGATAGATAGATAGATAGATAGATAGATAGATGATAGATAGATAGATAGATAGATAGATAGATAGATAGATAGATGATATAGATAGATAGTAGATAGATGATAGAGATCCTCATGATTTTGTTTTTTTCATTTTCTTACTTCCTTAGAGAAAAACAAAAGATCTTGTTCAGTTCAACAGACAGTGAAATTCAGTTCAGTAGTTCCTTTCCTTTTTCTCTTCATCGTTTTATTAAGTTTCAACATTTTTAACATATACAATCGATTCCGTCTTTTATCTTATTCCTTACTCCCCCCCCCATTTGCCATGGAGTTATTGTTTCTCCCTTTCTGCTGCTCCCTATGTATTAAATCCTAACCACAATATTATAATCTAATTACTTCTGTTGCTCATAGGTTACAGGGAACCTGGTTACAGGGAACCAGGCAGAGGACCTTCTCAGTAGTGGCGCCTGCCCTGTGGAATGTAAAGGAAATAAACGACTATCTGACTTATAGAAGACGTCTGAAGGCAGCCCTGTTTTGGGAAGTTTTTAATGTTTGATGTTTTATTGCTTTATTATTATTAATATTATTAATATTCTGTTGGGAGCCACCCAGAGTGGCTGGGGAAACCCAGCCAGATAGGAGGGTATAAATAAGTTGTTGTTGTTGTTGTTGTTCAAATCCTGCTCATGAGTTCATCATACTATAATATTTCTTCAAATAGCCCGAGAAAGGCATCCATTCTTCCATAAAACACTCATCATTAGATTCTCTTAATTTTGCTGTTAATTGGGGGGCCACTAGGGGGCGCATTGGAAGATGGCTGACAATACCATCTCTCCAACCCACACGGGGTAATTAAGAGGCTGTTATGGGAGTAGGCAGCCTCCCTTGTTGCTCCAAGGAAATGGGGAACACTGCCCTTGCCTGCTGTGCCCATAAATCACACCCTAATTCGAAAGAAGGGTGTGAGGGCCCTAGGCAGAATGCCCCCGTGTGGACCTCGGCTCTCCTGGACGCTGTTTCTGATCGCGCACTAGCTGCAGCAATTTGGAATAATTAATTACAAAAGAAGCAAATGCACATATTTCAAGTGAAGAAGGGGAGTGAAGTCTGCTAATTTAAGTGACCTCTGCGAAAGAAGACAACGGGTTGGAGGAACAGGAATATTTTACGATGAAGATACACCAAAGGCTGGGTATGTTGACAACGGGACTGAATGGGGGGGGGGACCTTTTTTACTTTCCTTCTATGTGATTTACAAGAACCCCTCCTCATTAGAATTGTCAGTTGAACTGACCCAAGCAGGATGATTAAGGTCTGTGTGGAGATAAACTTCAACCAAAAGCATGCTTTATGGAGATCGAGAAGCAATAAGAGCTTTTGGAATGGCGCAGCAATTAATTCGGAGTCGCCATCTTGCCAAAGGATTTATAGCCGAGAGAAGGAACGGACTTGTTTTCAGACTGCATTCCTGGTGAATCTCCTCAGAGGTTTTGAGAAAGGAGGCAGATTGGTGAAGATTAATGATGCTAAGACTGTTTTGATGTACGGAAGTGATGTTACATGGAAAACGTCTGGATATGGCTACTGGATAAATAAATAAAAATATCCATGCAGGATTACAAACTGTCTAACCAGCTTGTGAAGACTATCAGAGGTCACAAAGAGAAAGGAAAAATATATGAAAATAACAACAAGAGATGTGGAAAAACAAGAAGAAAGGACTGGATAGTACTGTGAACATCATAAAGTTAGATTTGTGGACATTAAAACAGCAGTAAGAAGCAAGAAGTTGATTGAATCCCCTTCAGAACTTGAAATATGGGTACCCCCAATAAAAATTTGGCTGTGTAATTTGGTATTTATGTAATTTGGTTTGATTTGATGTGATTGGTCGGTTAATAAAAAAAATATTCTTAAAAAATAATAATTTTGCTGTTAATTTTACCAGTTCTGCAGTAGTTTCATTACAAGATATATTTTTTGAGACAGAGGGAGGACAGTTATAAATTGATCTCAGTTGTTGTTGTTGTTGTTGTTATCATCAAGTTAAGGCTACAATGATATTTGACTTTCACCCTTGCAGTCTAAGCATGGAGTTGCATATTATTATTTCAGCTTAAACAAATGAAAACTTGTTCTGGAAGGAGAAAATATCCTTTCTCCCTTTAAGTGGCTTGGATGCTATTCCAATTCAGCTGGTAAGCACTTCATTAATTATCCCTGAACACCAATGCTCTCAAACAAAGCGAGAACTGTTTCACTTGCTCACCAGGACAGAGAGAAACTATCTTTCTATTTGTTTTAAAGCCAAAAAGAAAAAGGAAAAAACGGGTCAGTAAATGATTATGTGTTCTGAAGTAAAACTTAGCGGCTCTTTTATTCACAGGCAAATAGGCTCGTGTGGGAATTTCGTCGTTGTTTTTGCAAATGAGGAGAATTTCAGGTCAACATTCAAACGGAAGGTTTCCTTGAATGTGAGAAACTGGTGGTATCTTTATAGGAAGCTCTGTTTCTCTGTAAGTAGGGATGGAGGGGGAAATCCCTACTTACGGGCAAATCCATCCCATTTAATCATAGAATTGTAGAGTTGGAAGGTACCACAGGGTCATCTAGTCGAACCCTAGCCTTCGCCCTGGCAACGAGGCTCTTGGGCAGTGTTTCCCAACCTTTGGTCTCCAGCTGTTTTCAGACTACAATTCCCATCATCCCTGACCATTGATCTTGCTAGCTAGGGATCATGGGAGTTGTAGTCCAAAAACAGCTGGAGATCCAAGGTTGGGAAACACTGTTCTTGGGCATCTGTCTCCCACATGCCTCCATCAGCTGCCTTGATTGCTCCCCCACTATTCCTTCCAGTCTGCACTCTTAACTCCTGATTTTGGTGCCCAAGTTCCGTCAGGCCTGTAAGACAGAGCTATTCCGCCTGGCCTTTAATTTGAATTTGATCTTTTATTTCCCTTCTCTTCCCTCCCCCTCCCCTTTTATCACCCGCTCTGAGACCCCACAGCTAATTCTCCCCTGGCCTCCTTGCTGGCCCAAGTAGGACCAATTGAGCCAGCTAGCCCTGGGGATTATCTAATGCTTATTTCCCCTAAACTGATTTTTGAATTTTATTGTTATTCATGTTTTTATACTGTATTTTATGCTGCTTTTATAATTAAGTGTTTTAAATTTGTTGTTAGCCGCCCTGAGCCCGGTTTTTGAACCAGGAAGGGTGGGGTATAAATAATAAAAAAAAATATTATTATTTATTTGATAAGGAACTACAGGTGAGTCCAGTTCCCAGGCAGGAAAGTCTGTCTTTCAGACTTTGTCAGCCATGTATTCTGAGACTAAAGACACATTATAAATAGTCACTGTGAAAATGAACTAAAGAACTTCCTATAAACCAGTCAGAAGTTGATCAAACACGTCACATGATAATGCAATCATTTTAATTTCAGAAATTAACTTTTCTGAATGGAAGGAGACTTGGAAATGAAACAAAGATGTCCACTTGTTAAAATACATGGGAATCCCTTGGGGATGCCTTCTGAACCAAAGTGAGACACCTTTCACTTTAGTTAGGGGACGCGGGTGGTGCTGTGGTCTAAACCACTGAGCCTCTTGGGCTTGCAAATCAGAAGGCTGGTGGTTCGAATCCGCATGACGGGGTGAGCTCCCGTTGCTCTGTCCCAGCTCTTGCCAACCTAGCAGTTCGAAAGCACGCCAGTGCAAGTAGATAAATAGGTACTGCTGTGGCGGGAAGGTAAACAGCATTTCCATGCGCTCTGGTTTCCATCACGGTGCCCCTTTGTGACAGAAGCCGTTTAGTCATGCTGGCCACATGACCTGAAAAGCTGTCTGTGGACAAACGCCGGCTCCCTCCGCCTGAAAAGCGAGATGAGCGTTGCAACCCCACAGTCGTCTTTGACTGGACTTAACCATCCAGGGGTCCTTTACCTTTACCTTTTTTAGTTAGGGGTAGTTGCAAAATTGAAATAATTAAGCATCCACAGCAGCTTTGAAGAGAAAACCAGAACTTCAGCGCACCCATGTTACTGCTCATTGGCCACCCGGCCACCCATGACTTCCTGACAACCATACACACACACGCATACATACACACACAGAGAGAGAGAAGAGAGAGAGAGAGAGAGAGGTACCTCAGGTTAAGAATTTAATTCGTTCTGGAGGTCCATTCTTAACCTGAAACTGTTCTTAACCTGAGGTACCACTTTACCTAATGGGGCCTCTCACTGCCGCCACACAATTTCTGTTCTCATCCTGAAGCAAAGTTCTTAACCCGAGGTACTATTTCTGGGTTAGCGGAGTCTGTAACCTGAAATGTCAGTAACCTGAAACATCTGTAACCTGAAGTGTCTGTAACCCAAGGTACCATATATATCTTTCTGATACACCATCGAAAAAATCCCCTACTTTGGGAAATTCTCTGAAGTCACATTAGTTGGTGTTACCTTGTATATATTTTATGCCACTTGACTCTGAATGAAGATACAATTTAGTAGCTCTATAAAGTGTTGTAATCAAATTATTAGCCTGTCATGTTGCTTTTAGGTTGCCAGATTTTTCTGTTCGCAACACAGGGGATCTTTGCAGCCACCCATGACTTCCTAACAGTTCTAAGGTGCTCAAGGAGGAGGCGGGAGTAAATCAGAAAAAATAGTGCAAAAAGTCACAGACATTACTTGGTCAGTTCAAGTGATCCAGAAGTCTCTCTCCCCTCCCCAAGGTAGTGCATTTATTGTAAAGAAACTGAATTTTTCCAGCTCCACCACAGGTGCGGGAAATGTCGTTTTAAAACCCTCAATTCTCTAAGGATTGTCTGCTTTTAAGAACATTTTCTGAGTCCTAGCACTGTTCCTGGAAATCTCATTGTGGCTCAAGTGTTAACATCTCTGCCACACAGCTGTATCCCACATTACAATTTTCATTCATTGAAGTTTTGCAAAATCATTCGGTTGAAGAAAATTGTAACGGGAACAATTTGTCTAGCCATGTCTGATTTGAAAAGAGACATGCTCATAAATCTTTCCCATATTACTACTGCTGCCTTCAGGTCCTCAACAAAAAAATGAGCCATAGTAATGAGCCCAGTGAATTGCGATAAAGCACACTCTTTAAGTAATTCAAACCACAAACTTTAGTGAAAGGTTTGACTTAATTTCCTCAGGCTATTCCCAAAATGTCGCTGTTGCATCTCTCTTGCATCCGCTAATACTGAATCATGTAATCCTTTGTAAACTGAGTCATTTAAGCATCTTTTTCCATGACTGGTGCTGCAGCACATTAATTAAGACCTTATCAGACTAATAAAATTCATATTCTTAGAAGCTATTTAGTCGTTCATTCAAAATCAGATGACTTGACATGAAATTCATGCCAGAACTTTATGATGGAAATCCAAAATAGTCCTACTTAAAATGCAACCACACAGATCTTTCTGTGCCATATTTATTTTCTCCATTCAATTACTCAGCTTCATTTTAATAGTAATTACACAACCGGATTCAAAGATACTTGGAACAAAGGTATTTTCTTCATAATGTTTTGGATTTGGTTAAAGGACCCTGGTTAAAGGACCCTGAAGAAAATCACATTTCCGAGTGGATAATGTGCAGTCAAAAGGCAGTTCAGGCCAACAATTCTGCTCTCTCAGGAGTGCAGGCTCTGTAATCTCCAGTAAGGATTGGATCCTCACCGCAGTAATCCACAGGGCTTCAGGACAAATATACAGTGGCACCTCGGGTTAAGAACTTAATTTGTTCTGGAGGTCCGTTCTTAACCTGAAACTGTTCTTAACCTGAGGTACCACTTTAGCTAATGGGGCCTCCTGCTGCCGCCACCCAATTTCTGTTCTCATCCTGAAGCAAAGTTCTTAACCTGAGGTACTATTTCTGGGTTAGTGGACTCTGTAACCTGAAGCGTCTGTAACCTGAAGCATCTGTAATCCGAGGTACCACTGTATATAGCTTTATTGTGGTCCATAGACCCATAAAACAGTTTCAAAACAAGATACAGTTAAGACAACCAAACAACAGGCAAAAGAGACAGGTAGTCATTTTGTTATGTCTAGAGCATGATGGTCTTTTTTTCTTGCGACCTCCAAAAGAGGTCAGTGTAATATCATTTGACCTATCCTCCAGAAGGTATTTAATATGGGAAGCTTCAGATTTTCCTGGCGAATTTAATAGTAAGGGTTTGATCAGTTCATCCCTTGCTTGCTCGTATTGCCCACAATGCAGTAGGATATGGTTCATGCAATCCACGTCCTGAGAACATAAACAAAGCCTATTCTGATAGGGGATTCCTCTCAGTCTACCATTTAGAACTTTCAATGGAAATACATTTAATCTAGCTTTGGTAAATAAACGCCAATAGTGGGTACAAACAAAAACTCTGGTTTCTCTTCAGATCGTATAAATCTTTCAGGACAAATAGCAACATCAATTTGTTTCAGGATTTCTGTTCTTTGTTTTGGCTTCCCCGCTGCCACCATTTTCTGCAGTCTGGCAGACAAAGATCTCTGGGAGTTAGAAAGAATATCTCTGGGTGTCCATCACAGCTGCAAGGAAATGTGTTCCCTCCAAAAGAAAAGAAGAAAAAACATCAGAGGAGACCATTCTTGCACATTTGGTCGGCAACGGCTGAGACTAATGCAAATGAAGAAACAACAAACTCTTACTTTTTGAAGGATGTGGCCGGATGCAAAAGAGGAGAGCAGTGGAGGACTTTGGCATCTAAAATTTCAGTGGTGCCTAAATAAATGGGATTTAGAATGTTAAGAAAAGTGAATAAGATGGACTATAATTGGAAATTGTTTAATAATGATATTGGAAAGCTGTTACTTTTAATTACAAGGAAACTCAGAAGGGAGGGATTTGAGGAAGTCAACCAAGATGTTTAAAAGGTTGGATTTGTGAAGAATTAAGTTTGTTGTTATTGTTTATCTGTTTATTGTCCCCCCCCCCCTTTTATCTCTTTTCCCCCTCTTCTTTCCTGTTTTTGTGTATCATTTTGCTTTGTGGTTTGTGTTATCACTGTGGAAAATCTAATAAAAAATTATTTTTAAAAAATTCAGTGGTGCCCCACGCAATGGTAAAATTCCGTATGTTGCTCGTTGTCGTTGCCACATCATAAATAAATAAGAATAAAAATGTCCACACACCCCACCAAGACCATTCCCTTGTAACTATCCACCCTCCCAAAATTTCAGCGCCTCTTGCAATGGTTTGACCCCTTTCTGTTTTAACGATACAAATTCTACAACCACCCTCCATATCTCCTCAGAATCATTTCTTCTGCATATTCCCCATCTTACCTTAATGGCACATGTTAATTTATCATTAATAGCTATATTCCACACCTCTTTATACTATTCTTCCATTTTATATTCTGCTTGCCCCTTCCACTTCCTGGTTATAGTAACTCATGCAGCTGTCAATAAATTTGTGAGCAAGTCCTCCATAGCCTGCGAACCTTCCACCCCCATCGTAAATTGATAATAATGCTACCTCTGGACTTTCTGTCAGCCTTAACCCAGTGATTTCTGTAATCTCCTTAACACAATTTCTTTTCTAGACTCCTTTCTACACAATTTATTAAAAGTGTAAGAGCTCTGTCCTCTTTCCCATCTGGTCATTGCCTGGTTTTTAATTAGATGTAAATGAACATTTGTGGGGAGTGAGATTAAGGGCAGAATTATTGACAGTACTTCTTCGGACCGCACATGGGATGTCATATTTTTAATTCTCCCCGGTTTTTTTAATAGGAAAAAAACACCTTTCCTGCAGGAATAAAAGAAAGAAAATTGAACTCTATTTTTTCTCTGAGGTGCTGCTCTACACAATTATTTTTTTAAAATGAGGTGCACTTTTTAAAGAAGTAAGGTTTACCAGAGAGGTTGTGTGTCAGGGAACTGCCATCGGCTCAGGGGCGAGAGGGGGAAAGCTGGATGGATTACAGAGAGCCCCCAAAGATCATGGGAAGCAGCTCCTCCTCAGCAGAGGAGAGTAACCACACCTCCAGTGGAGAGGAGCTTCAGGGCTCGGAGGAGGCAAGGCAGTGCCAGGACATCTTGCCTGAGCAAAGAGGGGAGGAGAGAGGTCCTCGGTTACCCACGCCCTCCTTGCGCAGTAGGCTTCCGCGCAGAGAGGGGAAGTGCAGACTGGGCGTCAAGAAACTACTCTGCTGCGGAAGGTTGAAGGACCGCCCACTCTCAGATTCTGCCAGTGAATGAGCCAGCCGCGGAATAGTGGCGCTCTGCATGGTGAAGGTTTTTTGGCACCAATAACAAGGCTTTGCAACAGACCAGGGAGGCATTTGCCTGATTGCTCTCGAGTAACCCCCTGATATCCTTACATTGTGCCTCGTGGTACAAGACATGATTTGCAGCCTGAAGGTACCAGCTTCAATCTGCAGCATCTCCAGGTGAGACTACGAAAGGCAGACCCTCCAAGTGTCCCTATTTTCTAGGGACAGTCCCAGATTTACAGAAGCTGCCCAGTTTTCCTTAGGCAGTCCCTGTTTTCATTGGAGAAATGTTGGAGGGTCTGGAGGTATGCAGCCCCTGAGCCAAGGAGATAAGTAACTATACAACCTGTAGAAGACATCAGAAGGCAGCCCTGTATAGGGGAGTTTTTTAATGTTTAATGTTTTATTATGTTTTTATATATGCTGGAGTTTTTATATATGCAGCAGTCACAAAATTAAGAGACACCTAGTTTCTTGGGAGAAAAGCAATGACAAACCTAGACAGCATCTTAAAAAGCAGAGACATCACCTTGCCAACAAAGGTCCGTATAGTTAAAGCTATGGTTTTCCCAGTAGTGATGTATGGAAGTGAGAGCTGGACCATAAAGAAGGCTGATCGCTGAAGAATTGATGCTTTTGAGTTATGGTGCTGGAGAAGACTCTTGAGAGTCCCATGGACTGCAGGAAGATCAAACCTCTCCATTCTGAAGGAAATCAGCCCTGAGTGCTCACTGGAAGGACAGATCCTGAAGCTGAGGCTCCAATACTTTGGCTACCTCATGAGAAGAGAAGCCTCCCTGGAAAAGACCCTGATGTTGGGAAAGATGGAGGGAACAAGGAGAAGGGGACGACAGAGGACGAGATGGTTGGACAGTGTTCTCAAAGCTACCAGCATGAGTTTGACCCAACTGTGGGAGGCAGTGGAAGACAGGAGTGCCTGGTGTGCTCTGGTCCATGGGGTCACGAGGAGTCGGACACGACTAAACAACTAAACAACAAATATATGCTGGAAGCCTCCCAGAGTAGCTTGGGCAACCCAGTCAGATGTTCAGGGTATTGTTGTTGTTGTTAAATAGGACGTCCCTATTTTCATCAGAGAAATGTTGGAGGGTGTGGGAAAGAAGATTCCTGTCCAAAACCACAAACGCTCCCTGTCAGTCAATGCAAACATACCGTGCTAGAGGGACCAGAACTATATATACAGTCATACCTCGGATTACAGATGCTTCAGGTTGTGTGTTTTTGGGTTGCACACCACACCAAACCCGGAATTACTGGAATGGGTTACTTCCGGGTTTTGGCACTCACTCATGCGCAGAAGAGCCAAATCATGACCCGCGCGTGCACAGACGCGGCGCTGTGGGTTGCGAACGTGCCTCCCACACAGATCATGTTTGCAACCTGAGCATCCATTGTATTCCATTGTGGACTGCAAACTTGTTTTATTTAAACAGCAACTCTGAAAAAGGGCGTTACTTTTCTTTCCCCCCTCTCATTGTCTATCGGTATATGGGTGGTAATGAATGATATCAGGCCAAGCAAGGAGCCAACCGGAGAGAGACTCAATGGGTAGCTGGGCTTGTTTTCCTTTCCATGAGCACATTCAGTCGCCAGCAAATCAACAGAAGTTGGGAAGATGGGAAACCACTAATGGAAACATTTCTTCTGCCCTTTGTTGCCTGCTGAATGTTGGCCATTGTGCGGAGGGGACTTTGAAACAATGGCAACACGCTGCTACTGCTAGAGATAATGTTTGCTTCCAATTTTCCCATGAGAAATCTCAATAAGTTCAAATGTAGGGCTCGATTGTCCTGTTTAGATACAGTCTAGCTTTGGCATCAGGATGCAGTGTTGAAAGAGGCAGCACCAGGAGGGCTGAGGGCAAGATGGAAGAAAGTACTTCTTTAGACAGCCCATAGTTAAATTGTGGAATTTGCTTCCAGAGGAAGTTGCGATGGCCACCGACTTGGGTGGCTTTATAAGACGATTCAACAAATTCATGGGGTTGAGGCTATAGGTGGTCACTAGCCACAATGTTTGGTTTGAGGCAATATGTCCACACGATACATTTAAAGTACATGGCTTTCCCCCAAAGAATTTTGGGAATTGTGGCTTTAGGGTGCTGGGAACTGTAGCTCTGGGTGGTAAACTACCGTTCCTATAGGGTTGCCTTGTTTCAAAAAGTGAAAATATGGAAACAAAATCTACAAGGTGAGTTTCTGAGCTCACCTTCTTTCTTTCTTTCTTTTTTTCTTTCTTTCTTTCTTTCTTTCTTTCTTTCTTTCTTTCTTTCTCTCTCTCTCTATACACACACACACACACACACACACACACACACACAGTGGTACCTTGGTTCTCAAACATCTTGGTACTCAAACTACTTGGAACCCAAACACTGCAAACCTGGAAGTGTTCTGGTTTGCGAACATTTTTCAGAAGCTGAACGTGCTCCGTTTTGAGTGTTACGCTTCAAATTTGAGTGCCACGCTTCCATTTTGAGTATTACACTGAGGTCTATCTGTTTTTGCCATTTATTATGTGTTTTTGTTTTTGCGACTCTTCTTTTGTTTTGTTTTTGTGACTGTGTGGAATCCATTTCAGCTACTGATTGATTGATTGATTGATTGATTGTGTGACTGTAGTACATTGCTTATTGCTTTCATTTTATGGCTCAGTGGTCTCGTTTGATAGTAAAATTAATGTTAAATTGCTGTTTTAGGGGTTGTTTTTAAAAGTCTGGAACAGATTAATCCATTTTCAATTACTTTCTATGGGAAACAGCGCCTTGGTTTTGGAACGCATATTTTACAAAAACTGTACCATTCAGTATTCCATTATTACATCCATCAAAACATATCTACACTGCTGAATTTATCTCAATGCCGCCAGCGTATCCAGATGTACACAATACCTTGTTGGTTTCAATATGCACTCTCTTGGGAAATGCCGTTTACCATGTGGCTAGCATGACTAAGCTGCTTCTGGCGAACCAGAACCAGCACACGGAAACACCATTTACCTTCCCACTGGAGTGGTACCTATTTATCTACTTGCACTCTGACGTGCTTTCGAACTGCTAGGTTGGCAGGAGCTGGGACAGAGCAACCGGAGCTCACCCCGTCACGGGGATTTGAACTGCCGACCTTCCAATTGCCAAGCGCAAGAGGCTCAGTGGTTTAGACCACAGTGCCCCCCACATCCCTAAATATATACATGGGTAACAAAGGTTTCTGCTTCCCGGGACTAGCAGTTATACTCATGTACTTCATATTCAAAAGGGTTCTCAGTACCTAATTATTCAGATGACATGTGCGGAATTCACATGTGTGCAATTGAGAGTAAAGCTGGCAAGAGACAGTGCTAGGAAAAGAATTTTTATTTTTATTTTTTGCTGATTTTTATTTTTTTGGTCAAACATCCGCATCTGTTTTGTTAATGGCCCAGCATGGAATCCTTTATCCTCAATGGCACTTTGTATGTCTGTTCCCGAAAGCTCACAGTAATCTACAGGTGGTTTGGGGTAGGGACTGGGGTGGGTGTGGAATGGAAATAGCCAGAGCAGAAATGGTTTAGCCAAGAAAACACACTGCTCTCTGCTGGCAGATGCAGAAAGAAAACTTCCCACATTAGAGATCTAATTTGAAATAGCCGTGCTCTGTCTGTTCACTTGCTGCAAGGCATGATGTTGTGAACAAAACACACCCGCCCCCTCTGTGTTTTGCCAGGTCATCTTCCTCCACCACTTCCACCCTGAGCTCAGAAAACCCAACTTTAAAAACTCTGCAGAATAACAGCACCATTTCCTTGTGAATATGGACTATCATGCTGCTTTGCATGTCAAGGTCCCCAAGCCACCCCCCAATAACTCACACATCACACGTCAATTTTGGTTTGGTTTTTGGCACGATTTTGGCCACAACTTTATTCAAATACACCCAAGTGAGTGGTTGCTTAGGCATTGGTTCCGACTATCTGACCTTGCCCAGGGACAGAACTGACTTCCGGATTCCAGTGGAAGCCAGTCAGGGAAACAATTTTTGGGGAGAAAATGAAGCTGGGCCTCAGTCCCTCATTTCTCACCCTCATGCTCCTGGTGGCTTGCACGGCCCAAGTCCGATGCCAGGGACAAGGACGAAAAGAATGGCAAGCCCCTGGATTCCTATAACGGAATTCCCTTTCCGCACCACCATTGGAGGAGTAGGCACTTACCCCTCCACCAACCAATTTTTTAACCAATTCCTAACTGCCAACCTTACAAGTTGTGATGATTTGCTACGCAGTAGGCAAAACCAAATGGCACCAGTCAATCAGCCAAATGGACAAATTTCTACCAGGCCCCTGCCTCAAAGCAGACGACCCCATGACAGGCATAGCAAGGTCAAGCGAACAACCCCCCAATACAAGGAGGGTGGGTGGGTAATCCGGTGCAAGCAGCCAAGAGAACGCTCAAAGTTGGGCGACCAGTATTTAAAACCTCTGACCCCTCCTTCTAAATTGGCAACAAGCAGTTCTCCCCAGCGACCCGATTAACCAATTCACTGGCTGGGTCCCTCCACAAATCCGCCCAGCAACAATGGGGTGGCTTGTATCCCCCACCGCAACACACACTCTCTGCTAGGGAGAACACGTTTTGCTAAACAATGAGATTGCTCTAGACAGTTGGCTCTAGGCATTTCCTTCTCTGTAGTCTCCCTCTCTTCACTTTACTTCTTCCTTTCCCAAATAGTATTATCTCCATCTTTCCATCTCTCTACCACCACCTCAGATTTCAGCAGGGTGGACAATCATGATCAGAAAAGAAGGATCCATTCCCTCACACACAATGGTTCCATTGAAAATCACCACTCCCTTGTCCTGCCTACCAACATTTGTGGCTGGGGAAAGGAGGACACCAGGAGGCAGGTTGGCAGGAGCTGGAACAGAGCAATGGGAGCTCACCCCGTCGCGGGGATTCGAACTGCCGACCTTCTGAACGGCAAGCCCAGAGGCTCAGTGGTTTAGACCACAGTGCCACCTGCGTCCCTAAGCAGTCCTTTACCTTTACCTTAAGGCATCCAGAAATGTGATATTCAATTCCAGACAAGGCTTTTAAGGCATGCAAGCAAGCTAATTTCTGCTGTTGTGAAGTTTCTTGATCTTTTCTTGGTCCTAGTGCCTCCAGGTCTCTTTCTGGACAGCAGTTCTATGAATGGAAAAGGTATTAAAACTGTTGATTGGCTGAAAAAAATTGACATTTCCCTGTAAAATTCCACTGTCACAGCCTCTCCCCAACCCCCCTGGCAGTGATTCAGGTGTAAAGGGAAATGAAGAATTCCTGGTTCCCGCCTTTTCCCAGATACAGACACCCATTTATTCAGCTTGAAGCAGAACAATCGCAGGAAATGGCAGAAATATGGATTTTCTTTCTTTTTTTTCCTTCCTAGAAGGAGGCAGTGGAATCCAGTCGAGACACACCTAGTGGGGCTTCACTTACACAACCATGAATTAGAGGAAGCCGGTTAAAACTGACTGACACACCACAGAAAGAGAGAGATTGTCACTTCCTCGGAGGGCGACGCAGGCAAACTTTCCAGATTCACCTCCCTCTGACTTTTCATCCGTTGCTGTCCGGCTCAATATAGGAACCCAAAATGTGAACGTTTTGAAGGACATGCTCCATGGCAGCTTCTCTGGCAAGCAGCCCACAGAGCAGTGACCTCTCAGGCCACGCTTCTCAGTGTACAAGCGTGGCTTCCTTAGGGCGGGTGCCAAATCAGAGCTGGGGAAATTCCAATATTTGCCCCACCACACCCAAATGCTGTCTTGATTGGGCCACCAGGCAGACGGCCAGCAAACCGTGGGCCTTGGGCGCAATCCAGCAAGAAGCCAGGACAGGCCCTTGCCTACGTGTTCCTCATCTGATCACGACAACATCCAGCGACGACTTCCGCAAGCAAATGGGCCATCACAGAGATATCTTTCCTGTTGTTTCCTTTAAAATAAAAATTGATTTTCTATTCTATCACATCATTGACGCATACTATATTACAGTCAAACATAGGATAATCAGAAAGGAATCCCATAAAGAAATATATAGGTGAATAGCAATGATAACATAACTTATTTCTCCGACTGTAACATATATTTTACTCCCCTTCCACTCTTTCCATGGTTTCCTATTTGCTATCATTTTAGTTGCATTTTCTTCCTCTCTACAAGGTTATTTTCATTACCTTACAATCTCTCTCGTTGCAATACTGACTGCTGAGTATTTATCAGCCTATTGCAATTATTTTCTTGTTGTGATATTTTTCCATATGGTTGATATGTATAATGTCCAGTCTTTTTCTTAGACTCTATTCATCTTTATTTCTTAATCTATCTGTCATGCTGGCTAATTCTATATATTCTAATATTTTAAGATCCCATTCTTCTCTTGACGGTACTGCATCAGTTCTCCAGAATTCCGTCAGCTGTGGTCACGTACATCCATAATGTAATTTGGTTTTTTGGGATTTCTGTTGTTATTATTCCCAGAAGGAAAGCTTCTGGATTTTTTTTTGGCGGGGGTATGGGCCTTGGGCTGCTGTACTTAGGATTCTGTATACCATATCACCAAATTATCAAGAATTTTAAAACATGGCGCCAAAATTCTAGCAGGGAAACTCTTAATTAAGAAGCAGCAATGGAGACCGGGAGCATTTCCTGGGGATTAGTGACCAGCTGGTAGGAACTGAAGTCTCTTGGGAGGATATTCATAGTCTGGATCTCATCCAAGCCCTGTCAGCTCCAACTAATCCCCAGGAAGTGCCCTGAACTGCAATGATTATTGCTATTACAAGTCTTACACGAATATTGTATGTAAAGGACACCCCAGGGTGAACTCCAGGACTGTGCCATAACTGCTGTCCGCAGGAGGCAGCTGTGTCGTTTTCCTACGTCATGCTACGTAGCACATTCTTACAGGCCTGTTCAGCCATCTTCTTCCTTCTCCATTTTAAAAATATTTTTGCAGTGATTTTGTTGTTTAGTTGTTTTGTCATATCCGAGTCTTCGTGACTCCATGGGCTAGAGCACGCCAGGCACTCCTGTCTTCCACTGCCTCCCGCAGTTTGGTCAAACTCATGTTGGTAGCTTCGACAACACTGTCCAGCCATCTCGTCCTCTGTCGTCCCCTTCTCCCTGTGCCCTCAATCTTTCCCAACATCAGGGTCTTTTCCAGGGAGTCTTCTCTTCTCATGAGGTGGCCAAAGTATTGGAGTCTCAGCTTCAGGATCTGTTCTTCCAGTGAGCATCCAGGGCTGATTTCCTTCAGAATGGATAGGTTTGATCTTCTTGCAGTCCGTGGGACTCTCTAGAGTCTCCTCCAGCACCAGAATTCAAAAGCATCAATTCTTCGGTGATCAGCCTTCTTTATGGTCCAGCTCTCACTTCCATACATCACTACTGGGAAAACCACAGCTTTAACTATCCGGACCTTTGCTGGCAAGGTGATGTCTCTGCTTTTTAAAATGCTGTCTAGGTTTGTCATTGCTTTTCTTCCAAGAAGCAGGTGTCTTTTAATTTCGTGGCTGCTGTCACCATCAGTGCAGTGATTAGGGTTGCTGTAAAAGGGCTGCATTGCTAAACTTACTTCCTAGGGAGCAAACCCCACTGAACACAGTGGGATTTACTTCCAAGTAAAAACACACTGCATTGCACTGTTGTTATTTTCATTTCTGCCATGGCTCTTTGAGTCAAAGCCATTTACACACTTGTTTGTTTTACTCGCTTGAAATTCTCTTGACCGGTTTTCCATTCACAGTGATGCTGGACGTGGAGAATCACAGAGCAACAAAGCAGCCTTCCAAAAGCACCATTTAAAACCACAGCAATAATGAAATACTAGCAATAACGGAATGAAACAGCTTATTTCCATTAGAAAGAAGACATTTAAGTGCTCTTCAAATAAACTTCCAATGCATTAGCAGAAACATTTGAGTAGGGCTTTTGCCAGGCCTGGCAAAAGGCAGGTGATAAATGATCCGTTATCATGCAAAAGTGCAACTGATTAGGCTCGGTTGAACAGTTTGGCTTCCAGAGGTGGTGGCTTCTTCAGCAAAGGATCGTGACTAGGCCTCGGCGTGTGAGGAAGGCTCATGCTGAAATTGGTGCCCGTGGGACTGTGGATGGCCTCCGGAGACCCACACAATAAAGGAATTTAAAGTTTCAGTCAGTCAGTTTTATTGCACATAGCCAAAGGCTGCCGCAATGTACACAGAATCATTCAACAATTAAAAAATATATATGCTGGATTAATACAAAAACTTGAAACATTTATATTATCAAGGCATTACCTACTCTAAACAGAGCTATAAAAATACCTTAATATACAGGTTAAGACATTAAACAATAAAATTTACAGGCTAAAATCGTCACATGGCCACTAATATATTAAAAAATAATGTTAATTAATACAATGTGCAATTATATTTGGAGTTTGGTGATAAAGATAGAATATAGTTTGAGGTAGATAGGGTCAGATAAATTCATCTCCTTTACAGTTGGTGTCTTCTCGGCCTTTTGGCTAAGATCAAGTGTAGTGTAGTGTAGAAACAAACAGGTGAGCAGCAGATCTCTGTCAGTATTGGGAATCAGCTACACAACTGCAAATAAAACGTTTAAAGTGTGTTGTAAAGTGCATTATATAAATGTGACACTAGATGGCAATGGTGAGCTATGGCAAATTCAACGTATGTAGCTGAATCCCTTCCTTCACACCCAGCTAAGGATGCTCTAATGTAGCTTTCTCTGTGGGAAAAGGATAATAGGCTGCAATAAACCAAGAGAGAGAGGTAGACCGGCAGCTGAATTTGGGCTCTGTAAGATGACAGAGGGACGCGGGTGGCGCTGTGGGTTAAACCACAGAGCCTAGGACTTGCCGATCAGAAGGTCGCGGTTCGAATCCCCACAATGGTGTGAGCTCCCATCGCTCGGTCCCTGCTCCTGCCAACCTAGCAGTTCGAAAGCACATCCAAGTGCAAGTAGATAAATTGGTACCGCTCCGGCGGAAAGGTAAACGGCGTTTCTGTGAGCTGCTCTGGTTTGCCAGAAGCGGCTTAATCATGCTGGCCACATGACCCGGAAGCTGTATGCCGGCTCCCTCGGCCAATAAAGCGAGATGAGTGCCGCAACCCCAGAGTCGGTCATGACTGGACTTAATGGTCAGGGGTCCCTTTACCTTTACCTTTAAGATTACAGCATTTGGAGATACTCTCTCTCAAATTCAGACATGCAGGAACAGCAGGTTTTGTCTGGGTTGATTAAGTTGCACTTCCCAGGTATGCTCAACCTGTAGAGTTATAAATAAGAAAATGTGTCAATTGCTTTACATTCAGAAGAATCTCAAAACGATGTACGAAACAGAACTCCATGCAATGCATTAACGATCAGATATATTTGTACAGTGCTACAATACAGTGGGGGGACACAGGTGGCGCTGTGGGTTAAAGCCTCAGCGCCTAGGGCTTGCCGATCGAAAGGTCGGCGGTTCGAATCCCTGCGGCGGGGTGCGCTCCCGCTGCTCGGTCCCAGCGCCTGCCAACCTAGCAGTTCGAAAGCACCTCCGGGTGCAAGTAGATAAATAGGGACCGCTTACCGGCGGGAAGGTAAACGGCGTTTCCGTGTGCGGCTCTGGCTCGCCAGAGCAGCGATGTCACGCTGGCCACGTGACCCGGAAGTGTCTCCGGACAGCGCTGGCCCCTGGCCTCTTAAGTGAGATGGGCGCACAACCCCAGAGTCTGTCAAGACTGGCCCGTACGGGCAGGGGTACCTTTACCTTTACCTTTTACAATACAGTGGTACCTCAGAAGGCGAACAGAATCCATTCTGGAAGTCCGTTTGACTTCCAAAACATTCAGAAACCAAGACACGGCTTCTGATTGGCTGCAGGAAGCTCCATGCTGCCAACCGGAAGCCGCGTCGGACATTTGGGTTCCAAAGAACATTTGCAAACCGGAACATTCACTTCCGGGTTTGCGGTGTTTGGGAGCTAAAACGTTTGACTCACAAGGTGTTCGGGATCCTAGGTATGACTCTATACACATTAGTGAACTATGCATGAAAAACAAAACCACTCTACAAAACGCCACAAGTTTCCCAAGGCCTTCTAAACAAAACAAAACTAGATGCGCTCATTGTGTTCCAGCCTGCCTGGAAGCGGTGGGAGCAAAACAATATACCCCACTTATAGACTTACATTTCATAGCAGTGCTTTAAAAGCTTTTTATCCAGGCTGGCTTTCAGCGGTAACATTGAAAGCTGGCATTTGTGGAAAAGAGCTGCTGTTTTCTGTTCCACTTTAATGCTTTGGTGTTTAGCTTCACTCAGAGCTCAAGACATAAAGGCAGCAATCAAAACAGCTAAATCGATGAATTCTTCCTTCTCCTGTTGAATGTGAAAGCAGCCTCTATGTCACCTGTTTTGCTAGTCTGTATGGCACAAGAATAGGAACACCTTTTGAAAAACTTTGCAGGGGTCTGCCGTGCCCTATACCACCCCCGAATTTGAGGGGATGGGGGCACTAGGCAGAATGCCCCCCTGTGGATCTCGGTGCTCCTGGACGCCGTCCCTGATCCGCGCCGCTAGCTGCAAGAACTTCAAAAGGAACAATTAGGAAGAAGCGAATGCACATATTTCAAGGAAGGAGGGGGAGTAAAGACTGCTAACTGAAGAGTTATCTGATATGCAAGACGAGTCGGAAGAATAAGAATCAATCATGAGAAGACAGCTAAGACTCGGTATGGCAAAGGGACTGATGGGGGAGGGGGGGGAAACCTTTCTTTCTTTATGTGATAAAACAAGAACCCCCCCCACACACACACACAAGTCAGAAATGCCGCTTTAATGACTTAAGCTGTGCATTTACGTCTGTGTGGAGATAATCTTTCTAACCAAAGCATGTTTTAAGAAGAGCGTGGAAAGTTTAAGAGCTCTGGAATGACGCAGTTAAAAATACCGTCGCCATATTGGTAAGCTCTGTCGGAGGACTTGAGTCTGGGAGGAGGAAAAGAGCTGTTTTTATACTGTGGGTGAGACTCCTCAGTGGGACTCAAAAACGACAGATCCTGAGATTAATGATGGAAAGAGCGATGTTATTTATGAAAGTGATGATATATGGAAACCATCACGATATGAGGATTGGTCGAATGGAAAAATCCACACAGGATATAATTGGTGTTTATCTGCTTAAGGAGATTATCAGAAGAGATCATAAAGAAAAAGAAAAATGTACGAATGAAATGAGATGTGGATACAGCAAGATAAGACTGGATAGAATTATGAACTTTATTTGGACTGATTTGGATATGAACGCAGTAGCAAGAAGATGATCAGAATCCCCCTTCGAAACTTGAAATATGGGTCCCCTCAACAAAACTTGAAATATGGGTCCCCTCAACAAAAATTTAAAATTCGGCTTTGTAATTCGGAATTTATGTGATGTGATCTGATTTGATTTGATTGGTCGGTTAATAAAAATTATTTTTTTAAAAAAAAATAAAAACTTTGCAGGGGTCTCTCCCCCCCCCCCCCCCAATGATAAATGTCTTGGGCACACAGCGAAGTGAGCTGAGGTGGCAAAGTCAAATTTAAGTGTTGTGACGTTTTAAAATTGAGCAGAACAGGGAAGACAAGACTCTGCCCTAAACAGAACCAGGACTCAGCTATACAGCTGCAAATAAAATACAATGGTACCTCAGGTTACAGACGCTTCAGGTTACAGACTCCGCTAACCCAGAAATAGTACCTCGGGTTAAGAACTTTGCTTCAGGATGAGAACAGATATCGTGTAGCAGCAGCGGGAGGCCCCATTAGCTAAAGTGGTACCTCAGGTTAAGGACAGTTTCAAGTTAAGAACTGACCTCCAGAACTAATTAAGTTCTTAAAAAGAGGTACCACTGTAGTGTGTTTTAAGTGCAATATACAATGTAGCACTAGATGTAGAAGGTGAGCCTTAAGGAAAATTCAATGTATTTTTTAAAAAAACGCTTTTTAAAAAAGCATTTTCAGTGCGGTTTTTGTATGTGTCTAGATTCCACTCCAGACTCACTCAAACATTATTAATCCAATTCCTGGTGAATTAGCTGGCAAATCACAAAACCAAGCTTGTCCACGGAGGGCCACAATGCCAAAAATATGTTTGATTTGCCAATAAGCGCTGAATACAGCTATTAAAGAATTCCAGGAGCCCAGAATGTGTTTCTGCAGAGAAAAGTGTCGCGATTTGTTAATTTGAATGGGAGCGATAATTATACATGTCGTTCTGATGGGATCGCAGCTGATTAAAAGTCATGCATAACACTGAGTCAGATCAGAGGCCTTCAAACCGCAGGGCACTCATCTCAGGGCTAATAGGTACAAAAGTCTTGCCTTCCAAGACTGCCTTTAGAAAACTCTCTGGGGTGGTTTTCCTCATACAGTCAGCCGTTGCTGCTGCTTCACTGTGTGAACAAAAACTGTCACTCATACTTTTCCCAATGCTGTGTCTTGCCTTGCAACATGAATTGGATAATGTTTTTCCCTGCTTCTCACTCAGCTGATGCTCTAGCCACTATGGCGCATTAATGGAGGTAACTGCTGCCACAATGGACCATTTCAAGCAGTCTTCTCTGCCAACTGTCCTTCAACCGGCTGAAAAACCTCCAGAGGCTTTCTTTTTTTATATATATAAATATTTATTGAGATTTTTTAAATACAAAATGCAAAAATAATAAACAATATGACATGTATCATAACATATTTTCAAAGCTTCTTTGGACTCCCTCACGTCTCCCGCTCCCACTTACATCATTGTAAACTTTTTCCAGCAATTTATCATCTTGTTTACATTCTTAAGTCTCGTTCATTTAATTTAGTCTAATAATTCTCCAAAAGGTTTATATTTTCCTCAATCTCACTTATCATCCAGATTACGTCTAATTTAGTGGTGCTCAATTATTTATGGTCTGGCATCCTTCTTAACATTCAACTAAATTACAGTATTTTTGTAAATAAATCCTAAATTTCTTCCAGTCTTCTTCAACCCTCTCCTCTCCCAGGTCTCGGATTCTGCCGGTCATCTCAGCCAATTCCATATAGTCTATCAGTTGCATCTGCCATTCTTCCAGTGTGGGTAGATCTCGAGTTTTCCAGTGCTTGGCAATGAGTATCCTTGCTGCTGTTGTTGCATACAGGAAAAAAGTTCTGTCCTTCTTTATCACCCTCTGGCCGACAATACCCAGGAGAAAGGCCTCTGGTTTCTTGGGGAAAGTATACTTAAATACCTTTTTCAACTCATTATATATCATTTCCCAGAAGGCCTTCACTCTAGGGCACGTCCACCAGAGGTGAAAGAATGTTCCTTCATTCCCTTTACATTTCCAGCATTTGTTATCAGACAAATGGTATATTTTGGCAAGTTTAGCTGGGGTCATGTACCATCTATATATCATTTTCATTACATTTTCCTTCAAAGCATTACATGCAGTGAAGTTCAACCCAGTGGTCCACAACCTTTCCCAGTCCTCGAACATGATATTATACCCAATGTCCTGTGCCCACTTTATCATAGCCGATTTAACCATTTCATCTTGTGTGTTCCATTTTAACAGCAAGTTATACATTCTTGAAAGTACCTTAGTCTTAGGTTCTAGCAGTTCTGATTCCAATTTTGATTTCTCCACTTGGAACCCTAACTTTTTGTCATTTTTGAAAACTTCTTTAATCTGAGCGTAGTGTAACCAGTCTCGCACTTTATCCTTCATTTTCTCCAAACTCTGCAATTTCCAATTGTCTCCATCTTTTTCTAAAATTTCCCAATATTTTGGCCATTTGGCCTCCATATTGGGTCTTTTTCGGGCCTTAGCTTCCAGAGGTGATAGCCACCTTGGAGTTTTGTTTTCCAATAAGTCTTTATATTTTGTCCAGACATTGAACACTGCTTTTCTGACAATATGGTTTTTAAAGGCCTTATTGATTTTAACCTTATCATACCATAAGTATGCATGCCAACCAAAAGCATTGTTAAAACCTTCCAAATCCAATACATCAGTGTCTTCGAGAAGTAGCCAATCTTTTAGCCAGCAGAAAGCTGCGGCCTCATAGTACAACTTTAAGTCCGGCAGGGCAAAGCCCCCTCTCTCTTTCGCGTCGGTTAATATCTTAAACTTAATTCTGGGCTTTTTGCCCTGCCAGACAAACTTAGAGATATCTCTCTGCCACTTCCGGAAGCACTCCATCTTGTCCACAATCTGTAGTGTTTGAAACAAAAACAACATTTTTGGCAATACATTCATCTTGATAGCGGCAATTCGATCTAACAAAGAAAGTTTCAATTTTGTCCAACTATCTAAGTCTCTCTTAATTTCTGACCAACATTTTTCATAATTATCCTTAAAAAGACTCAGATTTTTTGCTGTTATGTTTACCCCTAGGTACTTTACTTTTTTAACCACGGTTAGTTCTGTCTCTCTCTGAAACCGTTCTGACTCTGTATCTGTCAAATTTTTCCCCAACACTTTAGTTTTCTGTTTATTTAATTTAAATCCCGCCACCCGACCAAAGTCTTGAATCAATTGTAACACTCTTTTCGTACTAGATTCTGGCTCCTGCAGAGTCAAAACTAGGTCATCTGCAAAAGCTTTAAGTTTGTATTGTTTCGCTCCGACCTGTATTCCTTCCACCAACCGGTCCCCTCTAATCATGTTCAAGAGCTCTGGGCTTTTCTTTCTTTACAAGTCTTCCAAGCCTGAAAGCAGACACAATTTTAAAGTCCTTTTCCTCTAAATTCCAGAACTTGGAAAATTCTTTAGTCAGAAGCTCAGCTAAGTTGCCTTCTTCCACTTCTGGTATCGACCTTATCCTTAAGTTACTCTCCCGGTTCCGCAGTTCTATCATAGATAGATAGGTCTGATGTTCACCTACTTGTTTGCAGAGTGGTCTTACCTCTTGTTCTAAATTTTCTAATTTTTGACTAGTGTCCTCAGCCAATTTCCGATTTTCTACTGTGGCCTCCGTCAACTGTCCAATTGCCTGTGCATTCTGTGATACTTGTCCAGTTAATCTATTTAGACATTCTGTGTTTTGATCAATTTTGGCTGTTTGTTCATCGGCTTTCTTGTCCAGAGATTCCACTCTCTTGTCCAGAGATTCCAATTTTTCATAGATTTTCTCTAGAATAGAAGCAGTTGCTCCTGAGGCCATATCTTCCAACTGTAACTGTTCAGTTTCTCCCTCTCCTGCCCTTGGCAGAGAAGCAGCTTCTTCCTCTGAAGGCAAAGTAGGTACAGATGATCTACGTGTCTGCGAGACTGAGGTTAAAGTTGTCAAAGTTGCTTGTCTAGTTCTTCCCCTCCTTCTTGCGCCACTCATTCCAGAGTTATCTAAAAGTCAAGGTCAAGCTGAGTTGTTCCCATGAGAAAGCAGCGGCCCAGAGGAAAACAGTCAAACAGGAGGTCGGGGAAAAGGAAAGTGAAATGATGTCACTGCTGTAAATCCCAAATCCTCTAGGGGGAGCTTGAAGTGTCTTAAGGGAAGAATCCAATTCTAGTAAATTTACTAAAATCAAATTTAATGTCCAAGAACCTTCAATAGCAGGTTTTAAGCAGAGTTAGTATTAACAGCCACATTGTTTCAGACAGTGCATACTGGTGCTTCAAATGATGTTTCAAAGTAACAAGTCCAAACCCCCTCAGATTGTTGCAAGTTCTAATACACAATAGCCAGATCTGCAGAACTGACAGCTCAAGTTGCTCAGGCAGCTCCAGCACCTGGGTTTCTCATTCAAGTTGTAGTTCCAATAGAAGAAAGGTATCACAGTACAAATAAAAATCAGAGAATCAAATGCTTAAAGTCCTTATTTTGTTTAAGGAAAAGTTCAGTGGGTGCTCAGATCAGTTAGGCTAAAGATTCTTTTTAAGCCTCCACTCCTCCAGCTCTTTGCTTTGAAGTTCAGTAACAGCGGAAGACGGACTTCCTGTTTTGCGTCGCTCCGCTTTCAGCCAAATTCAATAATTTAGTCTCAAATTTTTTAAAGTCCTTCTTTACTCACGGGTTGTTGCTTTCCCGAATCAAAAGTTTCCAGGAAAAGAGGTCAGCGCTCACCGGCAGCAGCAGCGCGGCTTCACTCCGTAGATTGCGAAACAACTCACAGCGCCGCTACCCCCTCCACGTTCCGGAGCCCCTTACGGGGTTCCTTCAGCGTTTCGGGAGCCGCTTCTGGCGCCCGCCGAGTCTCAAGACCACAGGCTCTTGCTGCCTGTGGGTTTCCGATGTGGGTCTCCGCTTCGCCGTAGCGGACGACCCAGTTTCCACGGAGCTTCCTCCTCACGAAAGGAAGAGGACCGCCATTGCCATTCGCGCCGCCTCCGGAAGTCTCCGCCGCCTCCGGAAGAGGCTTTCTGTTTCCCTGAAGTCCAGGGTCTTTTCATAAGAGTATAAAAGGGATCCAAGCCTGATGGGGCCATTGGCTGGCTGGGAGCATGGAGGGAAGCTTAGCCCAACCAGACTTTTGACCTCTGTGCCATTTGTCAGATTTTCTTTCATGTGCGAAAGCCAGACATTTGGCACAGCTGCCGGAGCATTTTGAATGAAGCTGGGATTTTCTGAGCACTTCAGAGCCGCCTTCCCTCCTGGGTGTGATGGCCTTGGACTCGGATGCTGAACCTGAGGGATCCCAGCCTGCACAGGATTCCCCGCCTCCAGAACCAGCTGAGCCGGGGCTGGGGCTTGAGCCTGAAGGGTCCTCACCTGTGCTGGCTCCTCAGGTGCAGGCACCAGCTGAGCCTGCTCTGGCTCCTGAGGTGATGGAGGGCCCATTGCCTGCAGGTGCTCCACTCTCAGCCCCGTCAGGAGAAGCTGAGGTTGCCTCTGGGTCCGGTAACCCGCCAGCCCCTCCTGAGCTGCAGAGGCTCAGGGCAGAGAGGCGGAGGGAACTAAGTTCCCGCAGGAGGAGTGCTCACCTCCAGGCCAGGAGAGGTGAGTCACCAGAGGATCGGGGCTGCCCTATGCCTCGGGGAAGAAAAAAGCTGGCCAGCCCCAGTCCCAAGTTGCAGGAGGAACATTGTTGGTTGCTAGTTCCTGCCTGAACCCTGTCCTGCTTCTCTGCCGGAGCTCCTAACCCACCCTGGCTCCCTGCTGGCATGCCTGTTCCTGATTTCACCTGACTCCCTGCCCTGCACCCAGCTTCAGCTACTACGGACTGCCTCCACGTTGCACCTTTGACCACGGACCGGACTTGGACCTCACCTCTTGGGTAACCCACAAGACCAGCACACTGGGTCATCTTCCAAGGCCACACGATAGGGGCAGAGCAACAAATGTGAATTTTACCCTTTGATGTTTTCTACACACCTTTGGACACGCCTCTCTATCCTTCATCCAGAAAAGGAAGAGGCATTGTCACCATCCTGGGAAATATCCAAGCCCAGGGGTCAGCAACCTTTTTCAGCCATGGGCCAGTCCACTGTCCCTCAGACCATGTGGTGGGCCAGACTATATTTTGGGGGAAAAAATATGAATGAATTCCTGTGCCCCACAAATAACCCAGAGATGCATTTTAAATAAGAGGACACATTCTACTCATGTAAAAACATGCTGATTCCTGGACCATCTGCGGGCCGGATTTAGAAGGCGATTGGGCCGGATCTGGCCCCCAGGCCTTAGGTTGCCTACCCCTATCCAAGCCCATACTCCTCAAGTGTCCCGATTTAACCAGGATATCCCAGATTGACAGAAGCCGCCCTGGGTTCTGATCCCAATCCTGGCTCTCATGCTCTAAAGTTTTTCATTTCAAACTTTACAGAGAGAGGCTATAGAACCCAGCCTCTTGGATAATGGCGCTGTCCCGAGTGAATCTCCACCCCACCCTACTCTTGTCTCCAGGGCCAGATTTAGGTTTGATGAGGCCCTAAGCTACTGAAGGTAATGGGGCCCTTTCTATGTCCAGTTGTCCTTTGTCAACAACAAATTGTCGCTGTTTTTGTGTCGAATATATGCTATATGGCAATTTATGGACCTAATAGGAATCTAAAGCCATTTGCACATAACAAACTATGTATTTTATCAAAGTCATTATTGAACTGAAATACAATTAAGAAGAAGCATATTAATATTAATATTTTTCTTTAATTTTTGGGGGCCCCCAAGAGAGTGGGGCCCTAAGCTATAGCTTGTTTAGCTTATATGTAAATCTGGCACTGCCCATCTCTCCCACTTCCTCAGTTGTCATCACCATCACCTCCTCTACGGATGATGCTAAGGGCCCTCTGTCTTCAATCTCTTTGCTCTCCTGCTTTTAAGGCTTGCCAGGTACTGGAAGATGGAGTGTCTGGCATGCTTTCTAGGGACAACATGTCAGTCAGCTCTGCCTGCCTCTCCTGTCCCATGATTTCCATACTTTCCCCCTCCTCTGCCTCTGAGCTGTGACCTCCTGCAACCCCCTGATGTCAATCTAGACTGTCTTCCTCTTCCTCCTCTCTGGATGAAGGGTCAGGGTGGGGAGGCGGTCTCCCCCATTCCTCCTCCTCTGCTCAGCCCCTGACAGTATGCAAGCCAGGCAAAACAACAAGAACGCTCGGGTTGTAGAGAGGGAAGCAGCATGGGGAAAGTTTAGAGAGTCCTTAGAGGGTTGCATTTGGCCATAGAGCATGTGTTCGGGCTTGTACATTGCACGCCTGCGATATCCTTCAGCTGAAAATTGGGATGCGTTTCTTTTGGTGCTGCGCTGCCCCGTGAGTCGGCTGGCCCCTGCTGCAGCCCCTACCTGGAAGCTGCTCACTCCCTTTCCTCATCGCTCGCTTCCTGCGCCCAGGATGCACCTCACGCTGCTACAACTGTGATGGCAGCTTCAGTGGAGGCAGAGAGGGGCCCACAAGGAGCTTTGCACATGGCTTCCGCCTACGCTTCATGTGGGCTCCCCTGCAAGCGCAAGCACCAGCTAGCTGCAAGCGCTGACTTGTCCTGCTGCTGGAGAGGACATTCTAGGACAGCGGTTCTCAACCTGTGGGTCCCCAGATGTTGTTGGACTACAACTCCCATCATCCCTGAGCTCTGGCCTTGCTAGCTAGGGGTCATGGGAGTTGTAGTTCAACAACGTCTGGGGACCCACAGGTTGAGAACCGCTGTTCTAGGATAAAACCCCAAGGCAGGATGGCTTCTGCCGTTTCAGGAATGTCCCAGGAAAAATTGTGACACTTAAATTAAACATGTGGTGTACCTGGTTACCGGTGAAAGCTCATTGCATCTTTGTGCATTCCATTTTAATGTGAGATGCCAGAGTATGCACTTGTATGTTTTCAACATCCTTGCTGTGCCACTCCTATGCAGCCCCCGCCTCCAGAGCTGCTCCAATCTCCACCGAAGAAGAAGAGGAGGAGGAGGAGGAGGAGGAGGAGGAGTTTGGATTTGATATCCCGCTTTATCACTACCCGAAGGAGTCTCAAAGCGGCTAACAATCTCCTTTCCCTTCCTCCCCCACAACAAACACTCTGTGAGGTGAGTGGGGCTGAGAGACTTCAAAGAAGTGTGACTAGCCCAAGGTCACCCAGCAGCTGCATGTGGAGGAGCGGGGAAGTGAACCCGGTTCACCAGATTACAAGTCCACCGCTCTTAACCACTACACCACACTGGCCTAAACACATACCCCAAACCCCAACACACACCATCAAAACAGCAGAAGCCCCTTACACCGGGCTGCTAATTCTTCCCCTGAAAGCACACACACCCCGGTTCCACAACACACTTTGCCTCGAGCTTCCCTCCTACACAACTCAAGGGCAGAACAACCTGGTTTATTTTCGGGTTAGTGCCTTTCAAGCGAAAATGTAACCGGCACCCTCCCGATCGTCAGATAAATTAAACTGAACTGGTGTGAACTCTGTGTGGCTATTTAAACTGTCTGGTAGAGGGAAGTGAAACTAATCCGTTCAGGGTGGCCAGCACACAGTTGCTTCGCGAAGCCACTTACTAAATTCTTCAGGATCACCACCTCTTCTGTGAAATTATAAATAGACCGGAGCTCGTTTTTAGTGCATCGAGCCAGCTTTCACAGGGATCCTTTTACTGGGGGCAGAGGAACGGAATGCCAAGGAGGAGGAGGAAGCAAGGGGGGTAGGGATGTATTGACATGAGACAGGGGGTGGATACAGAGAACTGGGCTTTGCAGCTTTGATTCATTTTATGATGGAAAATATTGATCGGTTGAAAATATCTGGATTTATTAATTTTTTTAAAAAAAGGAAACAAACATTGGGCTTGTTACTTGTGGCAAAAGACAAAATGATGAGTTCTCTGAAACTCCTTGCCCATTGACACCAGACAAATGCCTTCACTCTATTAGTCAAGTGGAATATACTCAGAGTCGAGAGTGGATTTCATGCTCTTTATTCAGCTCATAGTGGTGAGGAGGAATGAAAGTCCCCCCAAAGTATCTGCTTTATATACATTATTTACACAATGGGCTGTACGTGATTGGCTAATTCCAGAATTCTCCTGTAGGCCAATCAGGTTGTGGATTCACTTCCATCTGGAGCTGGATTGGGTGGCTCCTGCAGACCAATCATACTGCTGCATTGTTCTAGGACCAATCAGACTGCTGCATTCTGAATCCTATTGTTCTAGGACCAATCAGACTGCTGCATTTTGGATCCTATTGTTCTAGGACCAATCAGACTGCTGCATTTTGGATCCTGTTCAACTCATAACACAAGCCTTATGGGGAACGGTTGAAGGAGCTGGGTATGTTTAGCCTGGAAAAGAGGAGACTGAGAGGAGATATGATAAAGGTAAAGGTAAAGGTACCCCTGCCCGTACGGGCCAGTCTTGACAGACTCTGGGGTTGTGCGCCCATCTCACTTAAGAGGCCAGGGGCCAGCGCTGTCCAGAGACACTTCCGGGTCACGTGGCCAGCGTGACATCGCTGCTCTGGCAAGCCAGAGCCGCACACGGAAACGCCGTTTACCTTCCCGCTGGTAAGCGGTCCCTATTTATCTACTTGCACCCGGAGGTGCTTTCGAACTGCTAGGTTGGCAGGCGCTGGGACCGAGCAGCGGGAGCGCACCCCGCCGCAGGGATTCGAACCGCCGACCTTTCGATCGGCAAGTCCTAGGCGCTGAGGCTTGGCCATCTTCAAATATCTCAAAGGCTGTCACATGGAAGAGGGAACAAGCTTGCTTTCTCCTGCTCTGGACGGTAGAACTTGAACCAGTGGCTTCCAGCTCCAAGAAAGGCGATTTCAACTGAACATAGGAAAAAGCTTTCTGAACAGTAAGAGCTGTTCAACAGTGGAACAGTCTCCCTCGGGAGGTTGTGGAATCTCCATCCTTGGAGCTGCTGTTGCTCATTAGGCCTGACACTCAGCCTAGTCTGCGAAGATTGTGGTTTTGCTAATAAAGAGTTAACTCCAACTTTGTTTTTTAAAAAAAACTTTTTAAAATTCAGAATTAAAACAAAACATATTATCCAGAAACATATCATCCTTATTTTTTTTCCCCCATTTTTCCTCCCTCCCCCCACCCTCCCACACAAAACCCACCCACACCCACACCCCGGCTTCCCTCAGTTCCAGCCTTTGATTTCTCTAAGAATGCTGTTTTCTGCATGTTACACAGTTGTATAGATCCTCAAACTATTTAGCTGATGATCACCAATAAAAAAGTTTGTGAATGTTTATTCAAAGCCAGCCAAGGAGCCCAGTTCGTTTTGTTGCGTCTTCAAGTACTTTGTAAAGGGTTCCCATTCATCTTTAAAGTCACAGTTATCCTTGTCCCGTAGCTTATATGTCAATTTTGCCAGTTCTTCATAGTCCGTCAATTTTTCTTGCCATGATTCTTTAGTTGGGGTTTCTTCAGTCTTCCATCCTTGTGCTATTAGAACTCTAGCGCCCGTTGTCGCATGCATGAAGATGTTTTTCAGCTTTTGGGGCAGATCTTTCCCTACAATCCCTAACAAAAATGCTTCAGGTTTTTTAACAAATGTTAAATGGAACATTTTCTTCAATTCATTGTATATCATTTCCCCAAAATTTTTAATTACATTACAATCCCACCACATATGAAGGAGTTAACTCCAACTCTGAACGGTGTGATTTACTGCCGGCTCACTCTTCGACATAAACACACACACACAAACAAACACACGCACCCTGCTACCTCTTTCCATCCAGGCAAGCAAGTAACATGACTACATTTCAACGACATATTTGAGTCTGGCGAAAGCACTCAAGGAGTGCATGAAGTAGGGTCAGCATGGGTGTGGCCTAGGGAGAGGGGTGTGGCCTGAGAGCCTTGAGGCCCAACTAGAGAGCCTTGGAACCACCAGAGCTGTTGTTCTTCACCCCTGGCTTAGTATGTGGCTCCCAACACCCACTTCTGTCCTCAGCTCATTGAAATTCACTCCCAACCTTATCATGTATGAGTAATTAGACTAAAGCAACCCGAGGTACATTCAGTACTCAGTAGGAGGGATGTTGTGTTCTCTTTGGCTAATGTGTAATGATGGAGTATAACCGAAACAGATGTTTTTCTAGATACTGGCATCACAAATAAAAAATACACGTTGAATTCTCACATTTTTATAACCCTAAGGCGGCTGTGCAAGCCAAGCATTATGCACAATTATTTGTTTCCACACAAATACTTAATTTTATTAATATTATGCAGGTGGTTTGAAAGATTATGTTTGCTTTGCTTTTTAATTAGCTCCAGTGCAATGGATAAAATGATAAATGGGTCCAGATGACCTGCATGTCGAAAATGGGTATTTCTTCTTCTGCCAATATATTTCCAAAAACTGAAAATTTAGGTCTTTCAGAAAGCAACGTATTGCCAAAAAAAAAAAAAGAAGAAGTGACAGTCAGGATTGACTCATACATCTGTTTCTGAAGATATTTGAAGATGATGGAATTTCTCTCACATCTGGATTGCAGAAGAAAATGTAATATGCACAACAGAAATGCTAGCATATCACCTGCGTATAGGTCTGTGTTCTCTGAAATCCCAAAAGAATTTGCATCCGCATCTGTCTCTACAGGTGCACTCTGTGTATTGACACTTTGCATGTTCTATTACTCATGGGCATGCAAATTAATGAGTCGTTTTAATGAATCTTGAATAGATCCAAAAAACTCGACTTAAATAGAATCAAAATATAATTCCCACACTGTTTTTTGTGAGTGAAGAAGATTTCAACCTTAGGGAAATTTGCCACTAACTCCAAAGGGAGCATGATTAGCCACCTGGAATCCTGGTCTCCTTTGGTTCCTGAAACCAAAAGCTTTGGTTGTTAGGGAGCTTTGATTCCTAACACCCTACATAAACCACAGTTCCCTGGTTTTTTGGTCGGGGTACCAGGCCAAGACTCTTAATGTGGAATAAGAGTTCATTAAATATAGATTGTGGATGTGACCATGGTCAAGTGGATAGAATACACCAGTGTGTATTCAGTGTGGTGTAGTGGTTAAGAGCAGTGGACTCGTAATCTGGTGAACCGGGTTCGCTTCCCCACTCCTCCACATGCAGCTGCTGGGTGACCTTGGGCTAGTCACACTTCTCTGAAGTCTCTCAGCCTCACTCACCTCATAGTTTGTTCTGGGGGAGGAAGGGAAAGGAGAATGTTAGCTACTTTGAGACTCCTTCGGGTAGTGATAAAGCGGGATATCAAGTCCAAACTCTAATAATAATAATAATAATAATAATAATAATAATAATAATAATACCTTATTATTTATACCCCACCCAGAGTGGTTTCCCCAGCCCCTCTAGGCGGCTCCCAACAGAATATTAAAAACATGATAAAACATCAAACATTAAAAATTTCCTTAAACAGGGCTGCCTTCAGATGTCTTCTAAAAGTCAGATAGTTGTTTATCTCCTTGACATCTGATGGGAGGGCATTCCACAGGGCGGGCGCCACTATCGAGAAGGTCCTCTGCCTGGTTCCCTGTAACCTCACTTCTTGCAATGAGGGAACTGCCAGAAGGCCCTTGGAGCTGGACCTCAGTGAACGATGGGGGTGGAGACGTTCCTTCAGGTATACTGGGCCAAGGCCGTTTAGGGCTTTAAAAGTCAGAACCAACACTTTGGATTGTGCTCAGAAATGTACAGGGAGCCAATGGCTTGGATCTTGAGAGCTGACAATGGAGGGACACTTGCAGGAACTTGGCCACTGAAGAGCCTCTCAAGATGGTCAAAGGAGCCCACATGGACAGCTTTGGATGAGATGCCACAAGCTTCTAAGAGCTAATAGAAATGAAGCCTCAGTAGGGTGAGGGGCCCTCACCCAATTTTGAGCAATTCTCCCTTGACCTACTCCAAAGGGCCTCCAGATTCTCCAGAGAGCCTTTTCAGTGGACAAAGAAGGTTTCAAGGAGGAGAAGTGGATGTGAATGTCCTCTTCCATGAGATTGCTTCTCCGGATCCACACCTACAAGCCACACATTGCTTATCTATGGTAAAGTGGCCAAATAATATTAACAAGTCAAATTATCCCATTATGCCCTGTGATGATTTGTTGGTACAGTGGTACCTCGGGTTAAGAACTTAATTCGTTCCGGAGGTCCATTCTTAACCTGAAACTGTTCTTAACCTGAAGCACCACTTTAGCTAATGGGGCCTCCCACTGCCACTGCGCCGCCGTTGCACGATTTCTGTTCTCATCCTGAAGCAAAGTTCTTAACCGAGGTACTATTTCTGGGTTAGCGGAGTCTGTACCCTGAAGCGTATGTAACCTGAGGTACCACTGCACTTTCCCTGCAGAAATTTGATAGGCTTACAATTGGCATTCTATGATATAGTCAGTCCATTCAGTTTGAGCCATTGAATTCTAAATGAAAACACAGAGACTCCTTCCTTTCTTTGGTTAACCTAAAGAAGAGAGAAATTTAAAATGCAACACTGGATGGCTTAAATACAGCATTGGGGGGGGGGACTGTGACTCTCCAGCTATCGCTGGATTCCCAACTCCCATCAGCCCAGCTAACATGACCAATGAAGGATGAGGTCATTTGTAGTGTCGCGACTTCTGGGTGGCCACTGGTTTCCCCATCCCTGGCTTTATTTAGAATAGATGCAGATTTAGTGAGAATAATCAAAGAGTCTGCCTCTAAGTTTCACTGAATCAAAGTCTACAAATAAAGATGAACAAGTGATAAAAAACAACCCACTCATTTTTACCAACTTTCCATTATGCATCCTGTTGTAAAGTGTCAGTTGTTTCTGAAAAGTAATACAAAATAGCACATTATTTGAATGCTATCTAGCTGATTTCCATTGGCAAGGTCTTTCATTAATAGCCATGCTTAGCCTTTGTTGCTACATGCAGAGATCCATGGATGGAATGGGTATTCTCCCAAATCTGCGACTGAAGTATCGTTTTCACAGCTCATGGCTGAGAGTCTGCTGTTTCTGGGTGCGTTTTTGTTGCCATGATGCCATCAAAACTAAGTAGAAGTACAAAATTTCGAGTTGCAAAAGTCTGGTTATTGTTGACGTGTCCCACCCAATGATGAAAGCCATGATAAAGGTTGACATAACTGGGCGAGGCGTTGCTCATCTTACACTGACGCATCAGCACATTGTATCCAACAACACAGCAGAGACCGAGAATGTCAATACACAAATAGATTCTGAAAGGGAGGGTGGCCGTATATTTTCTTAAGCAAAGAGCCGGAATCTACAATGCGATCCAATCCAATGACCAGCTGGGAGACTCTCTGTTCTCTTTTTCCGTTCACTCACAAAGCACTACGAGAGATGTCACACAAAATCAGGAGATTTAAAAAGAGAAGGTTGTAATCTTGTTATGTAGCCACATGGAAATTAATTGACTGCTGTCACTGGTTGTTCCGGCGCATTAAGAATAAACCTCAATTAACAACAATCTGTTTTGCCTTCCTTGCCTTAAATGGATTGTATTTGCAAATTAAGCAGAGCTGGCTGTATTCCAAGTTCTAGAAAACTATATTGTAAAAGTGACACATCTACTTCTTAATTATGGACAATTCCCTCCCCCCTTTTTTTCCTTTTTTACTTCTAATAGATAGGTTACAAGTTCACCAATATTAGTTGTTTGCTACAAGTACAACAGTAAAAGATGGGAGAGTTGTAATAGTTATTATAGTTATTATAGCTGATCATCAGTAGTCACCAGACACTGAGGTACCTTTTTTCTAGCAGAAGGTTAAAAACTGATAGAGTTCTTTCTCTTTCCTTCCTTCCTTCCTTCTTTCCTTCTTTCCTTCTTTCTTTTAGTGCTTGGAGGAGAACAAGTTGTTTGAACTGATCTGATGAGTTCTGAACGCTATAATCTGGAGTCTCCAAGGTGGTGGTGATATGGGTTCACTTAACTTGACTTATTATATCCAGTAATGTCATCCTCAATATATACATAATGTGTAGTTCAACCATGAGACTGCCCTACATCAAACAAGGGGTGCTATTGTAATCTGCCAGGTGTGGCTGTGCTGCTGGTTTTTATGCTCTTACTGGAAACAGGATTGACTTAGGTCTGTCTTCAAAGTCCCGCCCCACAGTCTGGCCCTGACTGGCCAATTCAAAGGCAAAAGTAGGAGAAGAGGCCTTTCTCCTGGGCATGGTCGGCCAATTGGTGTCAAAGAAGGATAGAACTTTCTTTATGTATGCTACAACAGCAGCAAGAATACTTATTGCAAAGTACTGGAAGACGCAAGATCTACCCACCCGGGAAGAATGGCAGATGAAGGTGATGGACTACATGGAACTGGCGGAAATGACTGGCAGAATCCGAGACCAGGGAGAAGAGTCGTGGAAGAAGATTGGAAGAAATTTAAGGTTTATTTACAGAAACATTGTAAAATTAAGGAATGTTAGAAGGAGGCTGGAATGAAGTTATGTGGCTTTAGCAGAAATATTATAAAGGACTAAGTAAAAAGAGATTGTTAATGGATGAAAGGAGGAAAGGTAAAGTTACATTATATTAAGATAAATTATTGGATAAAAATTGGGAAGGATGGAAAGGATTTGCTGAAATAGCTAACTGAACTAGAATACAAAAAAGGGAGGTGCGAGGAGGTCAAGGAAACAAGCAAATGAAAGATAAGTTATGGGAAGGTTCGTTGTTTCTATTTTTCTATTTTTCTGTGTTTTATAATTATTATTATTTTCTTTTTTTCTTATTGTGATGTGTTGTTAAATTTGTGTTTAACTTGGTGTTTCTTCTTTTTCTTTTTCTTTTTCTTTTTGTAACCTTTAAAACTTTAATAAATATTATTTTTAAAAAAAACAACAAAGGCAAAAGTAGGAGAGTCCCGTCACTCTCTGTGACCGGCTGGGGCTGATGAGGCTGTCAACCAACCACACGGGAAGGTTTTTGTCATCTCCCCAGAGCTCACCCACAACCGCACTCGGCTGCTGCTGCCGAGAACAGGAAGTGGTCTTTTCCCTCTGGGTAAACAATGCTTCTTATTTTTGTTGGGTGAAATCCAACAGTGTCCATCCACCAGCAAAATGGATACATTTGGCAGAAGGCATTTCCTACCAATTCAGCACCCTATGAATCCCCCAACATCTGCTTCAGAGGGTTGTAAAGTAAAGGTAAAGGACCCCGGGATGGTTAAGTCCAATCAAATTTGACTATGGGGTGCAGTGTTCATCTCGCTTTCAAGCCGAGGGAGTCGGCGTTTGTCCACAGACAGCTTTCTGGGTCATGTGGCCAGCAGGACTAAACTGCTACTGGCAAAACGGGACACCATGATGAATGCCAAAGCGCACTGAAACGCCATTTACCTTCCCGCCGCAGCTGTGTCTATTTATCTACTTGCACTGGCGTGCTTTCGAATTGCTAGGTGGGCAGGAGCTGGGACAGAGCAATGGGAGCTCACCCCGTTGCGGGGATTCGAACCACCGACCTTCTGACTGGCAAGCCCAAGAGTCTCAGCATCACCTGCGAGGACTGGAGGACACACTGCAACAAATATGAGGAGAGAGTACAAGCAGGAGGTGAGGAAGGTCAATCTGCTGGCGAGACAGGAGATGTCATTCATGAAATATTTAATTGCCTTAGGTTTATGCTATCACTAATTGTATATCTTTTAACAAATGCACACAGACACATTCAGAACTTCACTTGGCCATGCAATCATGCCCCCCAATACTGCAGCTGCATTACGTGATTTAAAAGTTAAATAACTGCGCCTCTCTTTCCCCCTTCCCCTTCTGCAGTACCCAGCATAATCAGGACCAAATGACTATTATATGTAAGCAAGTGAAACAATAACAAGGAAAGAACAGTAAACGAAAACAGATCCACAGATACAAAGCAAACAGAAAACCCCAAATGTTCTGGTCAAGAATAGCTAACAAGCAGCTGAAATGGACAAAATGATTCAAAATGGTTGTGAAGTAGCCTCAAAGCCCTGCTTCCATTTTTTGAGAACCAGTGCAAATCATAGGTCCTCAATGCCTCCTTTGGTGGCCAATTCCATCGTTTGACTTTGCGCTGTGTAGATTGCCCTGTCCAGTGAAATAAAGAGGGTTATCTGCATGGATAGGAGAAGCTCAGGGTGCACATTGGGGCAGGCTTTTGATCCAAGGCCGCTTTAGGATCAGGACGTTAGAACAGGGAAAGCAATTTGTCTCCTACTGGTTTACATTTATTTGACAGGGTTCCTTGACCCAGAAATCTGGACAGTCCCGCTCAGCATGTCAACATGATGGATTGAATCCTATAATTCGTCTGCTCCCAGAACTCCCACTGAAGTAACTCGGAGTTCATGATGTGCCTGGATGAACGATTGACAGAGCAGCCCATGGCCTCAACTCAAGTAAACATCTGGTGTTTCTGAACTCCCTTCTGCATGGACCTATTCCCGCTGGAGATAATCAACACAGGCTTTCGTCTGCCTGTCCAATGCTCCCTGTATGTATCTCATAGCTGGCAGCATCTTTAATTCTTCTCTCTCTCTTTGTGTGTGCAAGACCCTCCACCTTGCTTTTCTCGTTTTGTTCATTTCCTACTCAGGGCTTCTGCAAAGCGTTTTGCCCCTAATGAGGTTCTTCCTCCTCCCGTACGAAAAACTAAACAAGAGACGGAGAGAATTATGTGAAACAAAACAATTGGTGTTTATGCATTCTCCTTTCTCTTTTTTTCTTTTGAAATTCTGGCTCTGAGCAATTGATCTGACACAAAGCTACAGACAGCTGCTATCACTAGAGAGTTGACAGAGCTAGGCCTCTGGGTGTAACTGAACTGATGCTAGCAACAGGAGATGTTCCCCTCTAACTAAGTAGACCGAGGTCAAAGGCACGACAGCAGCAGCATCGTGATTTTCTGGCCGAAGGTGTGGGATTGCTGGAAGCTCTCGGCCTGCGTTTCAAACTCCCACATGTTTCAGCGGGAAAGGGAAACGCGCGGAAGATCACTTTGGAACATGTTTATCAAAGCGTTTGGCAGAAAAATAATTCACTTGTCTCTTGAGAAGAGGCAGCTCAAGTACAAAATATGCGGGCACCTTGAAACTGCAGGTTTTGTCAGACATGGATCACTACTGCTTCCATTATTCTCTCTGTGAAAGGGGGTGGTTTAAATATGCGTACACTGTAAGTAATGCATGACAAGTGTATTTTGTCCCTTGATATCATATGCAGATCAGAAACTGCCAAAAAAAAGAGGTACTTCAAACCCTCTTTCTTCTAAAAAGGCCACTCGCTGATTCTGTTGGAGCTCTTGCCTTTGGAAGCAGGTGAAAACAAAATCCTCTCAATGAGATAAACTATGATTCTACTGCCATACTCACTGGGACTTGGGTATCTCTGAAATGTTGGTGGTGGGAATCCAGGGATGCTTAGGGAAGTTTTTAGTGTTTGATGTTTTATCGTGTTTTTAATATTCTGTTGGGAGCCGCCCAGAGTGGCTGGGGAAATCCAACCAGATGGGTGGGGTATAAATATTATTGTTATTATTCTGCCATACATCCGGATTTTTTCATATGGCAAGAGGGATTAGTATCCACCCCCAAACAAAAAAGCCTGAAAACTTAACTTTTGGGGGAGATGCTCCCCAAAAAAGCTCAACCACTTTGACCTAAAAAAGCAAAAAAATCAAGTTTTTGTGACAAACAGGCACCAGTTTCCCTCAGACTGTGGCAGAAATGTCTGCGACACTAGATGATCTTAGAGGCTGCCTCTCACCTAATAAGCACACCCCATTTATTTCTCAGAAGCAAATCCCATTTACAGCTGTGAGACTTGCTTCTCCTTCCAATTACTTTTATTAATTTTCCAAATTATTACAAACCAAACCAAATTAATTTAATACAATTTCTTAAAATCAGGTTTCCCGCTCCTGTTGCTTCTCAGTAAATGTCAAAAAGACAGGGGCATGCATGTTTAAAACAGAGACTGACATCACACAGACTTTTCCTAATTCCTTGCTCCAGACCTTTATCGTAGCCTAAGGAATTGTGGGCGATGTTGATGTATGGAACGTGCCAAGAATGCGTGCTCTCAGGCTTCCAGAAGGGGCAACAGAGCGCATGGTTTATTTATAAGGAAATACTGGAAGACTGAATAAGACTAGTAAGGTTTTTAATTGCAAAGACATGATGGGCACTCACCTTTTTGTGAGAGACAGGAGGCAGAAGATGAAGGACCAAGATGCAAAGAGGTGAGAGATACCTAGTGTAACGGGAAGATCACAATGAAGCATGGTTTTTGTTTAAAGGGCAAAAGGCCTCTTAATCTCAGGGTTATGGGTTCAATACCCACGCTGGGCAAAAGATTCCTGGAGCCGTTTACCCCCATGGTCCCTTCTAACTCTACAAACCCATAATCCTGTGACCCAAGAGGGGATTCTCTGGCCTGCTAACTATTATTGGCCCACTGGGGGTGGGGAGGGTTCAATTTGGCCCACACTCATCTATAACTGCTGAAGGGTCATCAAGAGAATGCAATGGCAAAGCAGACCCCCGCAGAGAGCAAGATTAAAGTCTCTGCTCAGCAGCTGGCAGGCAGAGTTTATTTTTTTATTTTTTAAAAAAATATATAATTTTTATTAGTTTTCAATTCTAATACTCCAATCAAAGCCTCATTGTGTCAATGCCAAACTATAATACAATTAATAATGCCAATCTTTCAAATGCCAAATTATACAATTCAGGCAGAGTTTAATTCTGCTTGGTGAAGCTTTAACATATTAATGTTTAGCTTTAACACATAATCTTTGATGCATTACTGTATTTTAATATTATATTGGAAGCTGCCCAGAGTGGCTGGGGAAGCCTAGCCAGATGGGCGGGGTATAAATAATAATAATAATAATAATTATTATTATTATTATTATTATTATTATTATTATTATTATTATTATTATATTCAGATGATTGATCGGTTGGTGGGTGATCCTACCTACCTGTCAAAGTTAGCCCACAGGAGAGAGATAAAGATCTGAGCCCCCTCCTGTGTTATTGCAGATCAGGGCCTATTTAAAGGTGGTAATTTGTCAGTTTTAACAAAAACAAAAAACAAAACAGAGGAAGGCAACCACATGCGTTTCCTTCCCTAGGCAGAATGTCTTCTTGCGTGTAAAGCACAGCATTGCACAGTCTCCATTTTTGGTTTTTCGTCAAATTCTGATCTCAGCACTAAGCGTTCCATAGCTGGGAATGAGGAACTAATCGGAACGGTGCCAAATTATTATTATTATTATTATTATTATTATTATTATTTATTTATTTATTTATTTATTTATACCCAGCCCATCTGGCTGGGTTTCCCCAGCCACTCTGGGCAGCTTCCAACTGAATATTAAAACCAATACATCATCAGACATTTAAAAACTTCCCTAAACAGGGCCACCTTCAGTTGTCTTTTAAAAGTAAAATAGATGTTTATTGCCTTGACATCTGCTGGGAGGGTGTTCCACAGGGCGGGTGCCACTACCGAGAAGGTCCTCTGCCTGGTTCCCTGTAACCTCACTTCTTGCAATGAGGGAACCACCAGAAGGCCCTTGGCGCTGGACCTCAGTGTCCGGGATGAATGATGGAGGTGGAGATTCTCCTTCAGGTATACTGGACTGAGGCCATTTAGGGCTTTAAAGGTCAGCACCAACACTTTGAATTGTGCTCAGAAACGTACTGGGAGCCAATGAAGGTCTTTCAGGACCAGTGTAATTTCTGCATCTGTTCCTTCGTTCTACACCCCTAAAACGTGTTTCTGTGGAGGAGACCTTTTGTGTGTACACTGTCGGAGGAACAGGGAGGCGGGGGGAGCGCATCACCCCCGGCACCATCGGGGAGGAGGGTACCATCACGACCGCCCCCCGGACACGCACCGCGCACCCGCCATGCCAGGAACAATGCTCCCGCGGGCAGCATGTCACACACCGGGGTGCACACCACACCCCCAGGACACGTGTCACACCCCAAGACGCGCACCAGCCCCCCCCCCGCCTGCTCTCCGCCCCCGGGGCCGGAGCATGCAGCTTCACCACTGCCTGTGTATAAACCGCAAGGATCGTCCATATGAGCAAAAACGTTTCAAATTCAAATCAGGCAGTTTAAATTGGTTGATTCCCTCCCTCCAGACACGCTCAAAAATATGCCGAGAAGAAGGAAATGTTACAGCATTCTCCACAAAGGTAGATGAGCGGCCAGTATAAGGATTATGCCTGCATTCCAGTAAGATATGCTCTTGTGTGCCACTTTGCTGCTATTCTGAATATAATATACAGTGTACCTTGGGTTAAGAACATAATTCGTTCCGGAGGTCTGTTCTTAACCTGAAACTGTCCTTAACCTGAGGTACCACTTTAGCTAATGGGGCCTCCCGCTGCCGCCATGCGATTTCTGTTCTCATCCTGAAGCAAAGTTTTTACCAGAGGTACTATTTCTGGGTTAGCGGAGTCTGTAACCTGAAGCATCTGTAACCCGAGGGACCACTGTACTGAATATTATAGGAGGAGACTGGCTTTTCTGTATTAGATTGCAGCACACTAAGTGAATATTTACTAGAGTGGGGGGGGGGTAAGAAACACTAAAATCAACTGGCTTCTTTCCATGGATCTTTTTATGAGTTGTGAATCATGCTCCTCATACTATCTTGTCTTTTAAAATGTATGATTTGAATTTAATTTGCTTCTTAATACCCCATCAATAGGACATTAGCACTTAGTCACGGCGGGACTCATTGTCATAGATATGATGTTGGCACTCGCAACTCGTAATGGGGAAGACATAAAAACCCATGTTTATAGTCTTTGGCTTCTTGTCCAGAGTTTTACTGCTTAAATTCTGTTGAAGTCCATGGGATTTAAGCAGCCTAGCTGCCTGTCTTTTTTCTGGGCTTTTTTTGCACCCAGACCCTAAGAAAGAGAAAAAGAAAACGAATAGCAGGTGATGTTTGTCCTTCCATTGACAGACAGACAACAAATGGATCGTCATAAAAACTGCAGTGCAAATCCTGCACAAGTCCATTTGGAAGCAGAGGTGCCAACTTGAATAAAATATTGGGGGGCAGGTAAGGCCTGCCCCACAAAATTATCACATGATGCAGCACATGCACACCATTTGAATGGCAATGGCCATCAATTGGGGGGCGGTGCATTCAAATACAGTGGAACCTCTCCTTACAACCATAATCCGTTCCGGAGGTCCGGTCATAACTAGAAACGTACATAAGTAGAGGTGCACTTTTCCATAGAAAGTAATGGAAAAGTGAACTGATCCGTTCTAGACGATGAAAAACACCCCCTAAAACAGCAATTTAACACGGATTTTACTGTCTAACGAGACCATAGATCCATAAAATGAAGGCAATAATCAATGTACTGTACAGTGGTGCCTCAGCTTAAGAACTTAATTTGTTCTGGAGGTCCATTCTTAACCTGAAACTGTTCTTAACCTGAGATACCACTTTAGCTAATGGGGCCTCCCGCTGCCACCACGCGATTTCTGTTCTCATCCTGAAGCAAAGTTCTTAACCCAAGGTACTATTTCTGGGTTAGCGGAGTCTGTAACCTGAAGCGTCTGTAACCCGAGGTACCACTGTACTATAAAATAAATAAGACAGTATTGTAGATGGGGGGGAATAACATTAATTTTTTTTCTTACGTGCACTGAGGGTGGGTGGGCTTACCTGGCTACAATCTGGGGGTGGGGGCAAGGGTCAGGAAAGAGCTGGTTCACTTCCACCAGGGTCAATTGTTTTTCTTGCCAGGCCAGGTTCTTCTTTGGACTTCCTCAGGTTAGTTCCTCGGTGGAGTTTGGGGCTGCAGTGAACTCTGCTGTGCCTCTTGTGGGGGCACCTCTTCCACAGTTTCGGGGGTGGGATGGTGGCCATCTCCCCAGCAGCAGAGCCCTCAGCACTGCTCCGCAGCCGGCCGGCCGAGCTCTGGGCTGCTGGCAAAACCTCTGTTTGTATCTAGAGGAAAGTTCATAAGTCGAAACACCTACTGAAGGTCTTAACTGGAATCATACCTAAGTAGAGCTGTACGTAAGTCGAGGTTCCACTGTATTTTATGGGGGGGGGGGCGAAGGAGTTTGGAAGTTACTCTCATTGTTTTGAATTACACTCCCTAGTTAGTGTGGTTAGTATTGTAGTCTTTCAATGCTGCCCTATAATATAATAGTTATCATCATCGCTGCTTTTTTTCTGGGGGGACGCATACCCCTAAACATTTTGTGAATCTAAGTTTGGCCTCATTGAAGGGCAGTAGGAAAATTGAGTAGGAAAATGAGAGTAAAGTGGTACCTCGGGTTACATACGCTTCAGGTTACATTCGCTTCAGGTTACAGACTCCGCTAACCCAGAAATATTACCTCGGGTTAAGAACTTTGCTTCAGGATGAGAACAGAAATCGGGTTCCGGCGGCACGGTGGCAGTGGGAGGCTCCATTAGCTAAAGTGGTGCTTCAGGTTAAGGACAGTTTCAGGTTAAGAACGGACCTCCGGAACTAATTAAGTACTTAACCCAAGGTACCACTGTACCCCTAAACATTTTTTTTAGAAACAAAGTTCTAATAATAATACAGTGGTACCTCTGGATGCGAACAGGATCCGTTCCAGAGCCCAGTTTGCATCCTGAAGCAAACGCAACATGTTTATGTGTGTGCGCAGGTCACGATTGGCCGCTCCCGTGCATGCGCGCGACATCATTTTGAGCATATGCGCATGCGCAAGCAGTGAAACCCGGAAGTAATGTATCCCGTTACTTCCGGGTCGCTGCAGAGCGCAACCCAAAAATGCTCAACCCGAAGCTACTGCAACCCGAGATATGACTGTAATAGTAGTAATAATAATAATAATAATAATAATAATAATAATAGTAATAATAATAATAATAGTAATAATAGTAATAATAGTAGTAATAATAATAATAATAATAGTAATAATAATAATAATAATAATAATAATAATAATAATAATTTATAAATAATATATTCATTCCGCAATCACTCTGGGCGGCTCCCAACAGAATATTAAAAACACAATAAAACATCAAACATTGAAAATGTATTAGACAATTCCCCCCACTTTCCCCCCCATGGTAATATGTATTGTACATCTTCTTATTTTATTTTATTGCTGTAAGTCACTCAAAGACCTTCTGGTGACAAGTGGCTAAGAAGTCTAATAAAGGAAATGAATAAGTGAATGATCTTTGGTCAGATCCGGCAGGACTCTTCCAGGTAAAAGAATCAACACAAGCATTACCTGGAACTGAAATTCAGTAATGTGGAAAGTGTTATTTGCAAACGGCAGCAGGGCATGTTTGTGCTGGCAATGCACTTAATATTTGCGTATTAAAGGACACACCTGAAATCGATAGACTGCCATCTGGTAGCAATGATTTCATGTCTTGCCACGAAGAACTTAAGGGTGCCCCAGGCAAAGCTGGCTGCTTATGCTTCCAGTGTTGGACACTGAGATCCTATACATGGCTTCTCAGAAAGAAGGCACATTTACTGCAAAGGGCTTGCTTCCAAGTACAGTGGTACCTCTGGTGACGAACTTAATTCCTTCCGGAGGTCCATTCTTAACCTGAGACCGTTCTTAATCTGAGGTACCACTTTAGCTAATGTGGCCTCCCACTGCCACCGCACTGTGGCCGCGCAATTTCTGTTCTCATCCTGAGGTAAAGTTCTTAACCCGAGGTACTGCTTCCAGGTTAGCGGAGCCTGTAACCCAAGGTGTTTGTAACCCGAGGTACCACTGTAAATGCACACAGGTACGAAAGCCATTAATCCTGTTGTTGTTGTTGTTGTTTAGTTGTTTAGTCGTGTCCGACTCCTCGTGACCCCATGGACCAGAGCACGCCAGGCACTCCTGTCTTCCACTGCCTCCTGCAGTTTGGTCAAACTCATGCTGGTAGCTTCGAGAACACTGTCCAACCATCTCGTCCTCTGCCGTCCCCTTCTCCTTGTGCCCTCCATCTTTCCCAACATCAGGGTCTTTTCCAGGTAGGCTTCTCTTCTCATGAGGTGGCCAAAATATTGGAGTCTCAGCTTCAGGATCTGTCCTTCCAGTAAGCACTCAGGGCTGATTTCCTTCAGAATGGATAGGTTTGATCTTCTTGCAGTCCATGGGACTCTCTCCTCCAGCACCAGAATTCAAAAGCATCAATTCTTCGGCGATCAGCCTTCTTGATCGTCCAGCTCTCACTTCCATACATCACTACTGGGAAAACCATAGCTTTAACTATACGGACCTTTGTTGGCAAGGCCCATTAGTCTTTAGTCTTAGTTTACAGCAAACTGTATTTGAACTGAAGGTTCTGCTGTAAATATAAAGAAAAAGCAGATCAGCCATCCACAAACATCCCCTCTGTTTATATTACAGTGGTACCTCGGGTTAAGAACTTAATTCGTTCCAGAGGTCCGTTCTTAACCTGAAACTGTTCTTAACCTGAGGTACCACTTTAGCTAATGGGGCCTCCTGCTGCCGCTGTGTCGCCGGCCACCACGCGATTTCTGTTCACATCCTGAAGCAAAGTTTTTAACCCGACGTACTATTTCTGGGTTAGCAGAGTCTGTAACCTGAAGCTTCTGTAACCGGAGGCACCACTGTATAGCAATTATTTGTAGTTTTGCATCTATGCATATCAATTATGCAAATTTCATGCAAATCTATGCCCTCCTTTGGCCTTCTTTTGGTGAAGTGTAAGTGGCCACCATATGCATAGAATTTTAATCTGCCACGGCAACAATTTGTCATCTCAATATTATTTCTAACTAGGTTCTTTCATCTAAATGTTTACCATTTTTCATAAACACCTGCTTCTCAAATGCTTGCCTTTCTCGTTCACTGCCTTCCTCTGGAATGCTAATGCAGCTTATAATTAACTGCAATCATATTTTTGGAATTTCACTCAATATGCCATCTCCGCTTACCATTTCAGATCTGCAAAATAGCTTGGCCCCCAATGACATTCCTTTGTTTTCCACACGCATCTTGCAGGTAACACAATCGTTAGCCAAGAATCGCACAGGAAATCAAGTGTTTAAATTTAATTCCTGGAGTGTCAGCCTATTCCTTCCCGATAATAAGACAAACCAGTCTCAATTCTTCCATGCTGAAGATTTGGGGAAATCATTGATGTTATTGCTGTGGAGAGGAAGATGAGCAAAACGACACTTAGCAATCAGCAACGTATTTTGCTCTTGAGCTGTTACTAAATGCAATATCCCATTCTGAATTCATCACAGTCCGATAAAGTAAATATTTGTTAAGGTAAATGTTTAATCAGCTAGGCAATGTGTTTTCACTGCATTTTTCTCTCTTTGTGGGCTGCGTCCTATAAAAGATGTAAAACAACACAGAGCGGCTGGCTCAGAAATTACAGTTTCCTTGATTTGGTCAAAAGGAAATTACTTTTCACTCCTCCCTTTGTTTTCTTGGATCCTTTAGGAAGCAAATAGTTTCTAGAGCTGAGAAGTATTATCACATAGTCCATGGATAAATTTTTAATCATTCCACTCCCCCAGCTTTGCCCTTGACAGTTTTAGCATACGGTGGACTGCATTTAAGCGGTACCAATGGGAATGCGGAAGCAAACGACTGTTGCATTTTTTCTTTTCTTTTCTCTGGTTGTTGCATTTATGAAGCAATATGCATGCTAAGTGCAATGGAGTTGCGCCGGTGTTTGTGGTAATGGAATTGCCCATTTAGCTTTTATTTTTTTTAAAAAAAAAAAACAGATTCATGGTAAAATTCACTCCGCGCTTAAAATAGTGAAGCCAGAGTTTACAACAGCATCCTAAACTTACAAGCACACACACTTCTATTACAGTTCTTAATACTAACACTCCAAGGCAGTCTGGAGTTTTAACCTCACTTAAAATCTTCCAGGATTCAAAGCACAAGGGGGGTTACACATTTGCAGCAGACCTCCGCTGCAGACATTATTCTTGGGAACATAGAGCCCATTGGTCCATCTAACTCAGTGTTGTAGGAAACAGGAAGTGGTTAGGAAGTGTTATGTATTTATATATTATATTATTATATTATATTATATTATATTATATTATATTATATTATATTATATTATTATGAAAGAATATTGTAAATCTCTGAAAACGTTTGTAGCTTTGAGATGAAATGTTTTGTAATGACAATATAAGGAACTGATTTACATTTAACAAGGGGAAATATAAAAATAAGAGAAGGTAAAAAAGTGGTTATAGAAATGCTAAGATTAAAGTAAATATATATGGAAGTCAGGAAGAGGGGCGGGAGGAGATTGATGCTTTGGTAAGAGCGAGGTTTATTGAGGTATGTATGGATGTTGTGATTACAAAAATTGAAAATGTAATAAATATTATTTAAAAAGGAGAGGGGGGGGACAAGCAGTATTTAAAATCTTCCAAACAAGCAAACAATAAATGTGTTCTGACACTGGGGGGTGGGGAGAAAATAGGAAGTGTTATGTATTCAGTGGTCTGTGTTTGCCTGAGCTTAAGACTGGACTCAGGATTCTGAGCTCCTGTGTTCTGATTCGATACATGATGTCCACTCACAGAACATTTCAGGATTTGGCCTCTGCCATTGGCCCTTGAACTCTGAGTCGTGATTCGCAGCTTGGAAGATTAGACAGCCAATCATGTTGGGAGTGGGAGTGGCCCAGGCTTTCAGGAATGTATATAAGCAGTTGCTTTGCCCCTGTTTCCCAGTGATGTAGTTCAATAAAGGTTCTTGCTGTTATCGCTGTGTCTTGCCTCATGGGAACCCACTGACACTTCAGGAAGAGTGAACAGACTCCAATGCTTTGTGGATTTTGAGGGTATACATTCTGAGACCTTTTTAGTGGTACTGGCAAACTCAGTAGCACCCCAGGTCCACACTGGCATACCCTCCAACATTTCTCCCATGAAAATAGGGAGGTCCTAAGGAAAAGCGGGACATTCTGGGATCAAATCAGGAACCAGGGCGGCTTCTGTAAATCTAGGACTATCCCTGGAAAATAGGGACGGTCTGCACTGACATCCCATAGAAAAGAGAGAGAGTTGTAAAAACATGGCAGTTGAGTACACAGGGATCTCAATCAACTGTGAACCACCCTGAGTTCTTTGTATGAAGGGCAGTATATAAATTTAACAACAACTGGAGCTCCTGGGACATATTTTTAGCCAAACATATCCCATCCATATATTTTAATGTGTGATGTTTTATTATATTTTATATGCGCTGTAAGACACCCAGAATGGCTGGGGAAACCCAGCCAGGTGGTTAGGGTATAAATATTATTATTATTACTAATAATTCAAAGCCCTAAACGGCCTCGGCCCAGTATACCTGAGAGCGTCTCCACCCCCATCGTTCAGCCCTGACACTGAGGTCCAGCTCCAAGGGCCTTCTGGTGGCTCCCTCACTGTGATAAGTAAGGTTACAGGGAACCAGGCAGAGGGCCTTCTCGGTAGTGGCACCCGCCCTGTGGAACGCCCTCCCATCAGATTTCAAGGAAATAAACAACTATCTGACTTTTAGAAGACATCTGTTCAGGGAAGTTTTTATTCTTGATGTTTTATCATCTTTTTAATATTCTGTTGGGAGCCGCCCAGAGTGGCTGGGGAAACCCAGCCCAATGTGCGGGGTATAAATAGTAAAGTTGTTGTTGTTGTTGTTGTTGTGGTCGTCGTCGTCACCGCAGAGACATACACCATTCCCTTGCTGGGTAAATCCATTCCAAGTCTTCAGTACGGTATGTGGCCTTGATTGTAGCAGGTAGCTGTAAACTGAAAAGGGAGTGGTTCACTTACTCACGGAGACCTTTTATTTTTAAACTATATGCTTATATGCAACCAAAGACAAAGGTCACTTGAAATCATATAGGAATTATTGGAAGAACATGGAAGCATTATCATTTTTATCGTAAAAAATCATGAAACAATTACGGTAAGTGTCTAACCAGCACCAGAACCCAAGCTGAGAAAACTAAGCAACAATTGCCGTCTAATCTCAAGTAATCCTGTTTTTTATTATGAATTTCATTATGTTGTGATTAGAGTAGAAACATGGAAGTGGAGAACAAGATGCCCTTAGGCTTTTAATATCCTGTCAAGCTCATCCTTGATGTAGTTAGAGTCCTAAAGGATAGAACTAACCGTGCAAAAATCCCAGCCTAATTCAATGTACTGTAAACTTTTAATAAGGCTTCCGCTACAATAAAGAAGTTTGTTGCAAAATCATTAAAAGTAACCTTGTATTGTGTTTTCAGTGTTCTGCAATGCTAGGCGAACGGTGTGTTCAAAGGCTCGCGTGTTAATGAGAAACACAGAAACTGTAAAAAACAAAAACACAGCCTACACACAGGTGGAATCTAGACACATAAAAAACACTGTGAAAATACTTTTTTTTAAAAAAAAGTTTTGGAAAATGTGTTGAATTTGCCATAACTCACTGTCGCCATCTAGTGTATTTTGCACTTTACAGCACACTTAAAATGTTTTATTTGCAGCTGTGTAGCTGAGTCCACAGTGTACAACCGGTGTTGTGTAGTGGTTAGCATTTTGGACTGCCGCTGGGAACCTGGGTTCAAATGTGACCACAGCAACGAAACTCGCTGGGTAAACTTGGGCCAGTCGTTGTCTGTTAGGGGACGCCAACCTTTTTGGGCCCGGGGCCCATTTGCAAATTTGAGAAACTGTCATGTGCACTACCACAAAATACCTACCGCAGTTGGACCTGATTAGTCACAAAATACAGTTGTTGCCGTGCAAGGACAAGCTAATCACATCTCCCCCAAATTCACTACCCGTATCAATTCTGGTCTAATTAGCTTTTCACTTTTCCCCCCATTTTTTCATTTAAAGCTTTTGTACGCTGCTCACCATCATGAGTGACCTCAATGCAGTTTATGCCTATCAAAACAAAACAAAAAAAGGAGGAACACTAATCATATAATACAATTAAGATCTCAACAAAACCATTATAATCAGCACAAATGCACTCATTTATTCTCTTCCAGCCAACTCAAAAATTCCCATCCCTTTCTCCTTGGGATCAATACCCATATGCAAGCAGGTACACACACACACACACACACAGAGAGAGAGAGAGAGAGAGAGAGAGAGAGAGAGAGAGAGAGAGAGAGAGAGATTCATTATCCTGTTTGACATTTGAGAGGTTTATTATTAGCCCCCTCCTGACTCTTGCATATCCTACAAAATTTCTCCGATGAAAACAGGGATGTCCTATTCCATGAGTAGGCAAACTAAGGCCCGGATCAGGCCCAATCACCTTCTAAATCCGGCCTGCAGACGGTCCAGGAATCAGTGTGTTTTTACATGAGTAGATTGTGTCCTTTTATTTAAAATGCACCTCTAGGTTATTTGTGCTGCCTGCCTGGTGTTTTTACATGAGTAAAATGTTGCCCCAGCCACTCTGGGTGGCTTCCAACATACATTAAACATAATTAAATATTTTTTAAAAATAAAAACCTTCCCTAGACAGGTCTGCCTTCAGACGGCTCGGGCATCACATAACTCCATACCCTCCAACATTTCTCCGATGAAAATAAGGACGTCTTAAGGAAAAGTGGAACTTTCCAGGATCAAATCAGAAACTGGGATGGCTTCTGTAAATCCGGGACTGTCCCTGGGAAATAGGGACTTGGAGGGTCTGCTCTTGTGAATGAAATTTGTTTTGAATTGTTTTCAATTTTGGATTTTCATTTTCCCCACCCCCACCTGCCCATCCTACTCACCAAATTAGCAGGAAATTCTCATCCCAAGGGAGATAATGCCAGACCCCTTCAGTTCTGGCCCTTAAATTAGGGTTAACGTACATCTGGAATTTCCCAGACATATCCAAAATACTGCATTCGTGTCTGGGCGGAAATTGGTGTTATATATATATATATATATATATATATATATATATATATATATCCAGGAAAATCTTGACATATGGGTGCCCAGGTCGGCAGTGCCGTTTTTGCTGACTTTCCATAAAAATAGCTCAAAAACATCAAAGTTTGCAATTTTGCAAAAAAAAAAAAGGGGGGGTCTCAACAACTTTGGATAAAACTAAAAAACCTCAGCAACTTTGGGTGGAAAAAAGCTCCACAACTTTTCTGTCCAGATTCCCACTGTTTGAAACTCAGCAACCCTACTTTCAATGAGCTTTGAAGAACCACCTGTTTCTGACAAGTTTATTGGCAGAGACGCTTTTATCAGAAACATGGATTGGCCTGGAATTATAGCTGCTTATTTTTCTGCTTTAAATTTTGTTTTCCGTTTCAATTGGAATTATTCATTTTGGAAATTGCTTGGCTACACGGCTGAGATTTTGTTAATGGCTGTTTTAAATTACAACGCTTTCTTCGTATTGGGGTGGTTGTTTTTTTCTACTTTTCTGTAATGCAAAGCCATCTTGGGAGGCTTAACCTGAGAGGTTCCGTGACAATATTTAAAATAATACAAATAAACAGCTGGGGCTCTGTGTGCTTAGCCCAGCTGCTGCAGTTGCATAGGTTTGGACTGGGCTCAAGATGTTTCCGTAAAATATCTTCCCTTAGAAATTATTGCTTCCAGGAGTAGGCCGTTTATGTGCAGTCTTCCCCGAACTCGATTGTTGCAGCTGTTGGCTTGAATAGTAGTTAAGAAAGTGCAACACAAGCAAATCTCTAAGGAATTTTTGAACACAGAAAAAAAGGTGTCATTGCTGGGCTGTTGTTTTTTTAAAGAGTATGTTACTGGTGTTCATGATGCTTGCACAACCAATAATAATAATAATAATAATTTATTATTTATAACCCGCCCATCTGGCTGGGTTTCTCCAGCCACTCTGGGCAGCTTCCAACAAAATATTAAAATACAATAGTGCATCAAACATTAAAAGCTTCCCTAAACAGCCCTAAAAGCTTCCCTAAACAGATGTCTTCTAAAAGTCTGGTAGTTGTTTTTCTCTTTGACATCTGGTGGGAGGGTGTTCCACAGGGCGGGTGCCACTACTGAGAAAGCCCTCGGTACGCATCATATAAAAATAGTGGAATCGTCACATTTTCCCCAGGGAAAAAATAATGGCGCCTTGCAAATGCTTGGAAAATGCTGTCTTCCTAATTTCTTTACGTATGCAACAACGGCAGCCAGACTCTTCTATGCTCAGGAATGGAAAGAGGAAGAGACTCCAACTGAAGAAGAAGGGCTTATAAAATTAATGGTACTGAAATGGTAGAATTGATTATATAACTTAAAAAGATCAAGACGATGAACAGTATATGGAAAATGGGGGGCTTTTTTGGACTATCCGTCAAAATGTTTTAGCGATATGAAATCCCATTCAAAAATGGCCTTAGCCCAGTATACCTGAAGGAGCGTCTCCACCCCCATTGTTCAGCGTGGACACTGAGGTCCAGCTCCAAGGGCCTTCTGCTGGTTCCCTCACTCGGATAATTGAAGCTACAGGAAACCAGGCAGAGGGCCTTCTCGGTGGTGGCGCCCGCCCTGTGGAACGCCCTCCCACCAGATGTCAAGGAAATCAACAACTATCTGACTTTTAGAAGACATCTGAAGGCAGCCCTGTTTAAGGAAGTTTTTAAGGTTTGATGTTTTATTGTGCTTTTAATATTCTGTTGGGAGCCACTCAGAGTGGCTGGGGAAACCCAGCCAGTTGGGTGGGGTATAAATAATAAATTACTATTATTATTAGATATAAGGGGGAACATGAAACGATGTTAAAATGAAGTTAGGGGGTTTAGTAACAAGTATAAGGCAACAATTAAGGATAAGGATGAAAACATCGGCACAGGAGGGGTGGGAAGACAAAAAGAAAACTATAGCTGAATGTTCTATTTTATATATAGAAAACTTAATTTTATATTAAAAAAACTAATAAGAATTCATAAAAAGAAAGAAAATGCAGTCTTCCCACATTATTTTACCAGTGTTTCCTTCTAGTAAATTCCAGTCGTAATAAACCATTCTGTAGCTCAGCCTTGCTCAGCCTCTGACATATTTAAGAGTGTGTCCAGGGCACAGGCTGCCCTCTTTTGATGTTAGCCACTTGAATTTTTCCGTCAAAAAAGCAATGTGAGGCATAAATAAAAGCTGTGTGGCTAGGGCACAAGGGGAGCAGAAATGGACACACATTGTGTGTGTGTGTGTGTGTGTGTGTGTGTAAAAAGGACCATGTTGATCAATGTCCATTATGATAATAAGAAATGGCAGGTGATAGAATTGTATAAGGGACCACGGGGGTCACCCGCTCCAACTCCCTTGCAATGCAGGAATCTTTTGCCCAGTGTGGGGTTTGAACCCATAACCCTCAGATTAAGGGTCTCCTGCTGTACTGACAGAGCTATCCACAGTCATGACTGCTGCCATGCACTGAGCTATCCAGTGCATACATCAAATTGAGATACCTAAACAGGCCTAGATGATAATTTTAATGGACAAACAATTTAAAAAACAACCCAAAACCCACAGGAAATTCCTCTTTAAAAGATGTGCAGGGGCCATGCTAATTTTCTCTGGATCATTCCAATTTTAGTATATGTGCTGCCGAAGTGAGCACCCTCTTTAAAAGATGAAAGAGCCGCTACTGTCGGTTGGAACAGAAGAGAGATCAGGCAACCGTTTCAAAACTTCTTAATTAGATCAGGGCTCCTTTCTCCTGCTTGTTCCAGGGTCTAGTTATTAAGACGTCGCTACTATGATGTGAAACCAAGCGCTGCCCAACATGATAACAAGCCTTGTTTACTTTTGTTATGTCAAGGCAAGGTCACATTAAGCTAACGATGGATTAACGTCAAAGATGTGGGCTGCAGATGAGGAGACAAATGCATCATAGAATCACCAAATAATACCACGTGCATCCAAGATTGATAGAATCCTAGAACTGTATTGTTGGAAGGGACCCTGAGGATCATCTGGTCCAACCCCCAGCAATGTGGAAATATGCAGCTGCCTCATACAGGGATCGGACCTGCAACCTTGGTGTTATGAACACCAGCAATGCCTGAGTATGGTTTTCTCTCAATTGAAGTGCAGAGTGTTTGACGACTGGGACATTCGCAGGGAAAGCAAAATTCTTGTCTACAAAGCTATTGTACTACAAACCTTACTGTATGCGTGTGAAACGTGGACCACTTACAAACGCCATCTCCAACTCCTCGAAAGATTCCATCAACGTGTCTCCGAAAAATTGTACACATCACTTGGGAAGACAGGCAAACTAATACTAGTACAGTGGTACCTCTGGCTGCGGATACGATATGTTCCGTGGTGCCGTTTGCACCCCATAAAGTCCGTAACCAGAGTAGTGCTTCTGCGCATGCGCGAACTGGCAGAACACTTCTGCGCATGTGCAAACTGCGCAGAACGCTTCTGTGCATGCACGCGTGATGAAACCCGGAAGTAAACACTTCCAGGTTTTCCGCGTTCTCAACCCAAAAAAACACAACATGAAGCATTTGCAAGAAGAGGTGTGACTGTATGCTGGAAGAAGCAAAGATCACCAACGTTGAAGCAATGATTCTTCAACATCAACTTCGTTGGACTGGTCATGTTGTACGGATGCCTGATGATTGTTTTCCAAAGCAACTACTCTATTCCAAACTTAAAAATGGAAAGCGTAATGCTGGTGGTCAACAAAAGAGGTTTAAAGACTCTCTCAAGGCAAATCTTAAAAAATGTGGTATAAACACCAACAACTGGGAAACACTGGCCTGCTAGCGCTCCACTTGGAGAACAGCCTTTAGCAAAGGTGTCAGTGGGCTTTGAAGACTCTTGAACTCAGGACGCAAGGGAGAAACGTGCTAAGAGGAAGGCATGCTTGCGTGTTGAGTCCCACAATGCCACCCACCAAAAAAATTCACACTTCACACATGATTTTTTGTTTAAGGGTTTTTTTGGCATAATTTTGGCCACACCTTTATTCAAATACAAAAAATGTGAGTGGTTGCTTAGGCATTGGTTATGACTATCTGTCCTTGCCCTCAGGGACAGAGCTGGCCCTTCCGGATTCCAGCGGAAGCCAGCGTGGGAAACAAGTATTGGGTGAGAAAATGAAGCTGGGCAACAGTCTAACACTTCTCACCCTCAAGTTCCGGTGGGGCTTGCACGGCCCAGGTCCGACTCTGGGGACAAGGACGAAAGAATGGCAAGCCCCTGGATTCCTTTAACGGAATTCCCTTTCGCATCATTTGGAGGGATAGGCACTTACCCCTCTAAGCACCAATTTAACCAATGCCTAACCGCCAACCTTACAAGTTGTGACGATTTGCTACGCAGTAGGCAAAAACCAAATGGCACCAGCCAATCAGCCAAATGGCAAAATTCCTACCAGGCCCCCGCACCAAGGCGAACGACCCCATGACAGGCATAGCAAGGTCAAGCGAACAAGAAAAAACCACCCTATAAAAGGGAGGGAGGGCGGGTGATCCGATGCAAAATGGCCAAGAGAACGTCCAACGTCTGGCCCCTGTATTTAAAGACTCTGACCCCTCCTCCAAATTGGCAACAATCAAAACTCCCCAGTAACCCAATTTTAACCACTTAAAGGCTTGGGTTCCTCACCAAATTTGCCTAGTCACTGCAGGGTGGCCTGTTTCCCCAACCGCAACACGTGCTCTCTGTTATGGAGAACACGCTTTGGCAAACCCTCACCGTGATCAACTCCCACCCGGAAACCTTTGGCCCACTGTGGAAGGACGTGTGGATCCAGAATTGGCCTCCACAGTCACTTACGGACTCATTGTTAAAACCATGTTTATGGAAGACAATCTTACTCAGCTACGAATGATCACCAAATAAAGAAGGAGAGAGAGAGAGAGAGAGAGAGAGAGAGAGAGAGAGAGAGAAAGAAAGAAAGAAAGAAAGAAAGAAAGAAAGAAAGAAACTGAGCTATCCAGGCAATGCTTTGACTTCATTAAGGAAGGGAGGAAGAGTTCCTAACTGCAGTGCATTGCAAACATAAATTCTGTAAGCAGCAGCAGGTCTTTGAAAGGGGCTAGAAGAACATATGTCACTGAGGCACAAAGGGCTTTTCCTTATATTGCTGCAGGAATACTTTAATCTGCCTAGCATCTCCACTTCTGAAGCAAGCGCAGTAATGAAAAGTCAATAATGATGCCAGGTAACGCCAGCTCCTGCTAAGGGTTTCACCGCACTGCTCTAACACACACAGGATGTAGAGCTGGGGCTGAATTATACGTTTATATAGCGTATATGGTAGATTGGCAGCCTTATTTTTCCACAGAAAGTTCTAGAATGTTGAGATGCAGGGATTCACTTATATGGGACGTGGCAACTGTGTGCAGTTTAGGAGTCAATTCTGTTAATGTTGAGATCAGTTAGCTAAGGGGAGGAGGGCAAGCACTACTTAGCAACCAGGCAGAGTGACATGATCGTCACTGAAGAAGCATTAATGAAAAGGTAAAGGACCCCTGGACGGTTAAGTCCAGTCAAAGGTAGCTATGGGGCTGCAGCACTCACCTTGCTTTCAGGCCAAGGGAGCCGGCGTTTGTCCACAGACAGCTTTCCGGGTCATGTGGCCAGCAGGACTAAACAGCTTCTGGCACAATGGAACACCGTGATGGAACACAGAGCGCACGGAAATGCCATTTACCTTCCCCCCACAGTGGTACCTATTTATCTACTTGCACTGGCATGCTTTTTGAACTGCTAGGTTGGCAGGAGCTGGGACAGAGCAGCGGGAGCTCACTCCGCCATGGGGATACAAACCGCCAACTTTCTGATGGGCAAGCCCAATAGCATATGCTCTGATTGGCTATGTAGTTCTGAGGGAGACTGTGGCTGCATCTACACAGCTATAAAAAAACCGCTATGAAAATGCTGGGTGGGGGGACGTTTGAAAGCTCACATTGGAAAATTTCAGAGAGTTCTGATTCCAGCTCTGCAGCACCATCTGGTGTCACAGTGTTATAATGCATTTATAACATTTTATAGCTATTTTTGTTTACCTGGCGTGCTCTGGTCCATGGGGTCATGAAGAGTCAGACACGACTAAACAACAATGTAGCCGAGTCCTGCGTTGGTTCAGTATCCCCCTGCTATGTACAAGGACAGACCGAAGGAAGACAAAACCGCTCTGTTTTCTTCTAACATTTTACAGTGTTTTTGTTGTGTTTCCTCAGTGAGGTCTTATTGGGACGTATTTTCTTTCTGGGCTCTGGTTGCCATAATTTCTAGGGTTGCCATAATTTGAAGAGCAAAAAAGAGGACACATTTGCCGGCTTGTACTTTTAACTATGGATCGCTATGGCGACTCTCATTTTTTGTTGTTGTTGTTTAGTCGTTTAGTCGTGTCCGACTCTTCGTGACCCCATGGACCAGAGCACGCCAGGCACTCCTGTCCTCCACTGCACCCCGCAGCTTGGTCAGACTCATGCTGGTAACCTCGAAAACACTATCCAACCATCTCGTCCTCTGTCGCCCCCTTCTCCTTGTGCCCTCCATCTTTCCCAACATCAGGGTCTTCTCCAGGGAGTCTTCTCTTCTCATGAGGTGGCCAAAGTACTGGAGCCTCAGCTTCACAATCTGTCCTTCCAGTGAGCACTCAGGGCTGATTTCCTTCAGAATGGAGAGGTTTGATCTTCTTGCAGTCCATGGGACTCTCAAGAGTCTCCTCCAGCACCAGAATTGAAAAAGAGGATGTGTCCTAGAAAAAGAGGACATATGCCAACCCCCGCTCTGTTTGCTATTTTCCCCACTCCAAATTGCCCCTCCTCTCAGTTTTTTCTCCCATGGGGCCTCAAATGACAGTTTAGAGGTTTTCTATTGAGTAAATACTCTGTGTGTGTGTGTGTGCGTGTAAGACATTTTAATCAAGAGGTCCACTGGGAAATAAAATATCCTAGAAGTCTGCCCCTCAGTAAAGATGGAGATGGCAATCAACGATGCAGTCATTAATTACATAGGGATATTAATTTAGCTCACCCCCTTTTTTGCAACCCCATTGACATGACTGCATGTAAGGGTGCAAAACTCATGATTTCTTAATATGGATTTGCTACCCTTAATATATTTTAGTGACATATTTGCACACACAATGCATTGACTAGATTTCCCACCCAACTCCTAATACATCCTTTTGGGTGAATTAAATCCATATTAGTAATTGTGAGTGGGGAGAAGGGAAGGATAATAATTCTGGACTAATTAATCCAGAGTAAATGAATACATGTATTTGATATAACTTCTAGCTGGGTTTTTTTAATTATTATTATTAAATTTCATGCAGACACAAGCTAGGCTTTGTTTAGCCATTAAGTAGAAAGAGAGAGAGAGAGAGAAGTTTTCCTGTGTGTTTGTCAAGATCAATCATCAGTCAAAGCTAAGCCAGGTTTATCAAAAGCAAATTCTCATTACTTGTGAAACAAAATAAGTTTATACCCAACGCTGTACAGAAATGCATAAGTAAATAATAATGTGCATTCTGTGCAGATTTATGCCACAAGTTCCTAAGCAGTGCTGTTTAAATCATGGTTTCTGTAAAATATGTTGCTGATTTTAGATGAGCAACCAAATATTTTGATGTCGTGTGTGTATGTGTTTAAAAAAGCCTACCCTGGATTTTATTTGGAGATCAAAGTGCATACCCTGAAACTATTTATTTGACATCTCTCCATGTATCAAAATGAAATCATCTGCTTTCACTAGATTTTTCAACCTTGTCATACTGAGCCAAAAAAATATTCTTACAGCTGGTGAAAGGGGATCAGCTATACCGTATCTTGGAGCAAATGATGAATTTATTAAGATGTTGAAATAGATCTTAATTACCTGGCATACACTGAAATGATTTGCAGTGTTTATTTATTATTTCCTTCAAAATTATGAACTTTGAGGTAGGTGGAATTCAACCAGAAGTTTGTAAATTCTGGTCACACGTCAGCCCAAGCCTCACTTGTGGTGATGGTTGTAACTGAAGTTCAAAAAACTGGTTCGAATGGAACAGGCTATTCACATATTCTCAGGGTTTACCGCACAGTTTGAAAAGTTGAACTATTTCATCAGTTTTCTTCCCTGTCACCACACAAATGGAAGCTGTCTTCTTTGCTGACAACAGATAATTGGATTTATGCTTGCTCGTGGTTAGATAAAAAGGCTCCCTCCTTAGTGCAGAACCGCTGTACAGACCTCCTGTTATCTGTACAGTTTGGGTTTTTTTAATAAAAAAAAAAACAGCATCCTCTCACATCAGAGAAATGAAAAATGCCATTTTATTTGATGCTTCTGGTATTAAATGCCTATTGCCACTATTGGGGTCATTGAATCATCTATTTTTATATCCTGCCTTTTCCCTAAAGAACTCAAACAGTGCCGGATTTACGTATAAGCTAAACAAGCTATAGCTCAGGGCCCTACTCTCTTAAAAAGGTAAAGGTAAAGGTACCCCTGCCCGTACGGGCCAGTCTTGACAGACTCTGGGGTTGTGCGCCCATCTCACTTAAGAGGCCAGGGGCCAGCGCTGTCCGGAGACACTTCCGGGTCACGTGGCCAGAGCCGCACACGGAAACGCCGTTTACCTTCCCGCTGGTAAGCGGTCCCTATTTATCTACTTGCACCCGGAGGTGCTTTCGTACTGCTAGGTTGGCAGGCGCTGGGACCGAGCAGCGGGAGCGCACCCCGCCGCAGGGATTCGAACCGCCGACCTTTCGATCGGCAAGTCCTAGGCGCTGAGGCTTTAACCCACAGCGCCACCTGCGTCCTACTCTCTTGGGGGCCCCCAAAAAAATTAAAAGGGAAAAAACTGGATGTACATTTCCAAAATATAAGATAAAAAACAAATAAAATAAAACCTACATACAGCAACAGTGTTTGTGTTGTGTAGGCTCCTGTGGTGTAGGTAATGGCCTGCTAGCCCGCTCCCTAAATTTTCACTGGTTTGTTCATTTCTGTATGTAGGGTGCCTACATTCTGCATGAACTGGTTGCATGGCAACATGTGCAAAAGGCTTTAGGTACCTATTGTTGTTGTTGTTGTTTGGTCGTTTAGTTGTGTCCGACTCTTTGTGACTCCATGGACTACAGCACGCCAGGCACTCCTGTCTTCCACTGCCTCCTGCAGTTTGGTCAAAATCACGTTGGTAGCTTCAGGAACACTGTCCAACCATCTTGTCCTCTGTCGTCCCCTTCTCCTTGGGTCCTCAAACTTTCCCAACATCAGGGTCTTTTCCAGGTAGTCTTCTCTTCTCATGAGGTGGCCAAAGTACTGGAGCCTCAGCTTCAGGATCTGTCCTTCCAGTGAGCACTCAGGGCTGATTTCCTTCAGAATGGATAGGTTTGATTTTCTTGCAGTCCATGGGACTCTCAAGAGCTTCCTCCAGCACCATAATTAAAAAAAAAATACCTATTAGGTATGCGGGAAAATCCTAACAGTTCATCATAGCAAAGCTTTGTATCAGAAAGTATCAGAGGATAAGGAAGCCATGCATGTTATGGAGGAAGCTGTTTTCACAACCCTCTTTGAGAGGTGCATTTTGAAAGATGGGGGTCCCTTGAAATGGAAGATAAGGAAGTAACTAGAGGATATGCCCTTATCCAAGATCAGAGTGTTTTTATCACCCACAGCAATTTTCCATTCCTGGATTTGCTATGAACCATAAGGTGCGGCTGAACCAGGTTCTACAAAAAAGGCTCCCAAAATAAATGAAAAAAACCTACATGTATATATGACGGTATTGAGCGTGCCTTTCCAAATGTAGACATTTGCTTTCATATATTTTTAACATTACTGGTTACAAATTGCTCACTTTTGACAAGATTTGGCTTCTTTCCCTTTCCCTAATAAGACAGAAGATACTTTTATACCACCCACAACAGAAGAATCTCTGTGGAGAGAACAATTGAATTGATAATGCATCAATAAACTTCTAGCTTGTGTGCTGCACATGAAACGTAATAAGAATGTACCACGGGACAAGTTACTGTCGTTCTATGTTGTTCTTGTATTTACATGAAAACCAATGAAAATTATTGGGGGGGGGGTGGAGTTGCTCAGCTGAGAATTCATTTTCTCAGTTGAAGCATATGTTGAAAAATAAATTTTTGTTTCACAGTTTATTGTTGTATATATTTTTAATTAGATATATATGGGGGCAGCAAAGTCTTTCAAGTGCTTAGGGTCCCTGAAGGGTTGCAGCCCTGCTTCATATTTCTGTGCTCTTATTTTACCATCATCATGTGCTCATATTTTACCATTATTTTATTTTTTATTGAGAGCCAGTATGGTGTAGTGGTTAAGAGTGGTAGTCTCGTAATCTGGTGAACCGGGTTTGCGTTTCTGCTCCTCCACATGCAGCTGCTGGGTGACCTTGGGCTAGTCACACTTCTCTGAAGTCTCTCAGCCCCACTCACCTCACAGAGTATTTGTTGTGGGGGAGGAAGGGAAAGGAGAATGTTAGCCACTTTGAGACTCCTGAAGGGGACTGAAAGGCGGGATATCAAATCCAATTTACTTTTTTACATCACAGCATGTTGGCTTCTTCGCTGTTTCAATTCCCATTTTGGGATCCCCCACCAAACACATACACACAAAACTCAATGCGTCATGTAAATGAACCCGAAGTATAACCCCCGTAAGGGATTAGTGCGAATTAAGCTTGCCAAAGACTCGGCCACTGTTCAGCTTGGCGAGAAAAGAGAAGACATTCTATACGTCGAACTGCAAAGCCGCTGTTGCCAGCACAAACTCACTTTGTTTTCACATCTGCTCATGTGCTTAATCTCACTTATTTCTTTAGGAAACTCAGGAGGCGTATCTATAGCTGGAACCCCTTTAGGGATGGGGGCAAACTTGGTTAAGAATGACAAAAGCATTCTGTGAACTTTAATATATATATATATATTCAGCTAATTCATAGTCACAGCAAAGCCACTTTCATAACATCAGAAGCAGAGAGAGAAGCCAAAGTTTGCAGCAATATGAAGACTAGCTGCTTGGGTCCCTCCTCCTCCTCCTCCGGTTTCAAAGATCAAGAGGAAATTAAATGCTTCCTCTGCTACGACAACAGGGTCCACTTAGGAATGGAAATTAATTGTTGGATTCAGAGTTAACTGTTAATAAATAACAGGGCTTTTATTTTTTAGCCAAAACTCGCCAGAACTGAGTCCTGGCACCTTTCAGGTGGGAAATAAGGACACTTGGAGGGTCTGCATGCATTTGTGGTGTGGATATTATATTGAACATAATGTACGTTCTTCGGGATTTTGGATTATTTTGATCATACTCTCAGGCTGCAATCTTACACCCGGTTACATAGAACCAAGCTTCACTGAACCCAAGAGGGCTTACTTCTGAGCAAACAATGCATAGAGTCCGGCTGCACAGATATTGCTACGATTCTCAGAGATTATGTTGCAAAGAAAGTACTTCTGTCTGAAAACCGGCAAGTGTCCAAGAGATGACAAATGAGAATCTATTTTAAAGTATTATTTCAATGGGAGACATCTGACTCCGCTAGAGCTAACAGGCCATGCTTTGATCTCTGCCCAGGTACCATCAGAAACAATATTTCATTCTGAAGCCAACCTCAAAATCTATATTGAGATGGCGACTTGAAACATAAGACTGCTCACCCCTTGAGACCTCCCTCAAGTTTAATTAGAGATAACAGGTGTTACAGCAGATCACACTGACTCTCAGAGGCGAGGAAACTTGCCAAGGTGCATTTTTGCGGCTATATTAACGTTGATCTTAAACTGAGCGAGCACAAGCTTCAGAGGATAAATAGCAGTGTTCCATTTATAATGAGAGTGTGCTGGTAATGCCATTCTGAGTGCTGTTCTGTAAGTCAGGGAAAGGGGCACAGTGACATAGCGTGAGGGTGCCCCGGGTGCAAAATTGTTAGGGCTACAAAATGTCCACAACCGGTGCTGCCTCAATACAGCTATGTGCTTCCGTCTCTGGGCTCGGTGGAAAACAGCTTCTCCTTGCGAACCAGGAAGTGACCTCTCCAGACAACGGAACGACTCTCCGTTTCTTATCTCTGCGGCTTCAATCTCCTGGGTGATGCGGATGCCATTAGACAGTTGAATGCACATGCATACTCCATCCGTTTCCCACCCACCCACCCCTCCATGCAGCCCCGGGCACTGGCAACCCACGTTATGCCACTGAAGGGACATGTATTCCTTTGGTGTTGTTTGACTACAACTCCCATGGTGGTGGCTGGGGCTAATAGGAGTTGGAGTTCAACAACATCCTATTATAATGTCATAAACAAAGTGGGGGGTTGATGGGAGAGCCGTAGCCCATTGCCCAGTACCTCTTTGTGAATTTGTCTAATCCACTTTGAAAGCCACCGAAATTAAAAAAACGATAAGCGTTATAGTCTTGTCATCCTCCCATCACGCAAAATGCAAGAATTAAAGTCGTTATCTCCTGGCTTAAATAACGGACAACGAAGACTGATTAATGGCTATTTAGCAACTCATAACCTTTTGACCCAGTGAAGGTTTGGCTAGCAAGGTTTGTGATAGAGACAGGCATAATTATGAATGGACAATTGATAGCTATTGTGTTTTGGATGGATGCAGGCTAGTTGATCACCAGGACAGAAAACTTCGCCTTAAGAGGGACATTAATCAGAAAACAATAAAATATCATCTTCTTGTGATCCTCCTGTCATACAAAATGGAAGAATTAAATTTCCATCTCTCCTGATCCTGTACAAACTGTCTAGAAGATGGCGAAGGAAGGCTGATTAAGGGCTATTTAGTAATCATAATCTTTTGACACAACACAAGTCTGGCAATCAAGATTAATACTTTCACCCAGTGATGGATACAAGCATAATGATGAATGGATATTTAGCAACCATTACGTTTTTGGCTGATGCAGTCTAGCTGACAACCAAGATGGATAACTTTGCATTATAACGGACATTACCAGAATGATTTATTTAAAAAAAACCTGTTATAAACTTCTGACCATATGATACAGGCCTGTCTCTGAAGATGAATCCCTTAGCCATTATAACAAGCAAGGAACATTTTCTCCTGCACCACTTGGGAAATACTTGGGAGTAATCTTCCCCCAAGCTTCTTCTATCCTGAATCCAAGGAAAACTGACACTTCTACACAAAGACTCTCCTGAACTTTGTTTGTTGAGGCAAGAGGGGAAACGAAACAATACTGTAATACACTACGGGATTTTGTGGTGAAGTCTTTGGCAGCAAGTGTCTGAGATGCTGTAATGCCACAGAGGAGAGGGGCACATAGAAGGATCTTTGGCTGCCATTGACCGAGTTGCGACAGAAGGCAAAAGCAGGCTGAAAAGCCTAGACAAGATTGGAAATAAGCAGCAAGAACCTAGAAAATGAGAAATCTATAGACTGAGAAGCTAAACAGACTGAGAGTAATAACAGGGTTAGACCAGTGGAACCCCCTCAAACCAAACTTGCCCTCTTCCAGCTTCTCAGCCCAGGTGAGGGTTGAAGGCCTGTCTCCCACAATGCCTAGCTTTCTAATTCCATACCCTGATTGACAGGGGAGCACCCATGACCATGGGAAGACCCAAAGTGATGATATCCTCTGGTGTCACTCTCTTTGAGGATGACTCTGCTGTAGTCAACCCCACCACCTGTGGCAGAGCCTGTTCTAATAATAATAAGATTAACAACAAAGATTAAAAATACATTAAAATGTCACACATTAAAAACTTCCCTGAAGCCTTCAGATGTCTTCTAAATGTCAGGTAGTTGTTTATCTCCTTGACATCTGAAGGGAGGGCATTCCACAGTGAGGGTGCCACTACCAAGAAGGCCCTCCGCCTGGTTCCCTGTAGTTTTGCTTCTCGCAGTGAGGGAACAGCCAGAAGGCCCTCAGTGTCTGGGTAGAATGATGAGGATGGAGACGCTCCTCTCCATCCCCAATGTCATGGACTAGCTAGATAGCTAGATGCATAAAAGTGGTGGGAGGTACCAGCCAGGGAGCCCCCAAGGTAACCCCCCAGGGAAGAAGTATCAGAGCCAGGGGAGTGGCAGTAGGACAATGATGAGTGCTTGGAGGGAGAGAAAGGAGCAGACTGGAAGGAGGAGGTGCTGGAAGCTGAAGAGGCAACAGGGTTTCGTGAGCAGGAAGAGGCCGTGAAAGAGAGCAGTCCAAAAGCAGAGGCAGAAGCAGAGGCTGGAAAAGAAGGAGGTGAAGAGGCAGAGTTGACGCAGGCTCCCTGGCAAGAAGGCAGAGAGTCTCCCCCTCCTGCTGTGACCAGCTCCCCTCACCCTGGTCTCACAGAACATGCAGGGATATGAAGAGAGCAGAGCAACGAGAGACAAGGTGGCGGAGCCATAGGCTGCTGGGGAAGAGTCTTAGAGAGCAGTGGGAAGGTGGGGAACTTCAGTCCTCACAACTGCCTCATTAGGGCAAGACCTACTGGGAAGAGTTGCTGGGATCACTAGGCTGGCACTGTTTTGGTTTCTTTGAATAAACATTGGGTGTTTTATTGCTCACCTACCTCCAACTCTGGCTTCTGATAGACACAGGACTCGTTCCCATGCCCCTTTGTCTCACAATTTTCCCCACGTGTCCTGTGGAATTGACGTTTCTTCCAATTCAGCAGTAAACCACAGATTTTCCCAGAGAAAGCAGAGGGGCATAAGAAAAAACCTCTCAGACCTGTGCCTAGAAATCTCAAGACAAACAGAAGTGTGGAAGAGTCCACACCCTGGATGGCTGGGATTAATTGTTTTAAAAAACAACAACCTCAAAATGGTTTACGAAAGCCCTCTTTGACTTAGTCCTCTGTACGCCTGCTCCTTGCGGTAGCACAGATCATCAGCCTAGGTAAGCTATTCAACACCTCTTGTTTGATCTTTGGGGGTCAGTCCCAAAAATAGGCACAAATTAAATATTTCAAACTTAAATAGAGGTAGTGGACCAAAGATTACCCATATGGATTCCAGGATGCCGGTGAGCTGGAAGGGAGATAAATGTGCTGTCAGAGTAGTACCTCTGCATGAACCTGCTGTTGATAGTGGCTCTTTATCTGTAGATCATTTATGGAGGTGAGTTGTGAAGTCAAATCTGGGTCACATATGCCTGCATAACAGTTCCTACGCTGGTGTGTTGTGTTTGTCCCAAGGGTTAACCATGTGGCGAGGTCAGAGTCCAGTCCAAGGTCAAGGAGCTGTCTGTCAGAGCTGAAGCGGGGTCCAAGGCAGGGAGACGGGTGAGGTCAGGAACTCTGGCAGAAAAGCAGGACAGGGTGCAGGCAGGAACAGGCTACCAACAATGTTGCTCCCGCAACCTGGGACTGGGGCTGGCCGGCTTTTATCTGCCCCGAGGCATAGGGCGGCCCCAGTCTACAGGTGACTCACCTCTCCTGGCCTGGAGGTGAGCACTCCTCCTGCAGGAACTTAGTTCCCTCCACCTCTCTGCCCTGAGCCTCTGCAGCTCAGGAGAGGCTGGCGGGTTACCCGACCCAGAGGCAACCTCAGCTTCCTCTGACGGGGCTGAGAGTGGAGCACCTGCAGGCAATGGGCCCTCCATCACCTCAGGGGCCAGAGCAGACTCAGCTGGTGCCTGCACCTGAGGATCCAGCACAGGTGAGGACCCTTCAGGCTCAAGCCCCAGCATGGTTCTGGAGGCAGGGAATCCTGTGCAGGCTGGGATCCCTCAGGTTCAGCCTCCGAGTCTGAATCCCAGGCCATCACACATATCCAGCGCCGTGGTGCAAAGATCCCTCCAGCGCCCCCCCCCCTTCCCAGAGTTGTTGGAGGAGGCAGGCAGCAGCTAGAGGGCAGCTCCTCCGGCAGGGAAGAAGCGGAGGCTGAACACAGTGCCTCCCGGCTCAGCGGTGGCCACGGCAGGCAGCACACCGAGTGAGCAGGCCTGCACTGAGCGAGCGAGAGTGTGTGCGCCGCTCCCGCCAGGCGTAGGCTCAGTTTTTTCTTTTTAGCTTTCTGGCGCCCTGCAGAATTTGGCGCCTACAGGCTAAAAGGGAAAAAACCGAGTCGGCACTCGGCGGGAGCAGCGCACACACCCTCGCTCACTCAGCACGCTCATTTGGTGTTCCCCGGACTCTCGCCCAGCGCCCTCTAGAACTTGGTGCCCTGGCGCCCTGCGCCACTAGCCTCTATGGGTAAGACGGGCCTGAACAAGTGCAAATGCCATCTGGAGTGCAGTGGGTGGGGGGGAAATTAGAAGGGTTCCTGAGGATCATCTAGTCCAACCCCCTGAAATGCAGGAATATGCAGCTGTCTCTTACGGGCATCGAACCTGCAACTTTGGCATTATCATCACCATGCCCTAACCAACTGAGTGAGCTAGGATAAGCTTGCTGTGTTTCAAGCTCCTAATGTGTACAAAGCCTTGTTCTCCTTTCCTGTTTCTCGCCTCCCCTCAAGCATAGAGAAGGCTGCCTTTGACTGCTTTTAAGAAAACATTACCTGACATTAAGGTGCCTCACCATTGCACTAAACTATCTGAGCTCTTTAAAATAGCTCACAATAGCTTTCCTAAAAAAAAAAAAAAAGTAAAGTTCAGGTTTCCATTGTAAAACGAAAATATTTTTTTTTTTACTCCAGAGAGGCAAAGAGTCATGACATCCCATTAGGAACAGGGCACAAAAGATAAAAATATAATAATCAACAGTAACAGTATGATGATAGCAGCTTAAGAACATACGGTATCAACTCTCTTAGCAGTGTCAGTGTTTTGTTTTGTTTTTAATAAGATTGTATAATTATCCAGGGCTTCATCTTGCAAACATTTGAGTAGAGATTTTGTCACCTCAAAATAATTAGTTGTTCCTTTTGTTTGTCGCCTTCTTTTTCCACTCTCTTTTATTATATTATAAAAAAGCTCCTTTCTAAATCTCTGACCATTTTGAAACCATAGTTTTAAAGCATGTGCTGTGGATTCTGTTTGGGACAATTACACTCACAGTAAATAAAGGTAAAGGGACGCCTGACCATTAGGTCCAGTCGTGGCCGACTCTGGGGTTGCAGCGCTCATCTCGCTTTATTGGCCGAGGGAGCCTGCGTACAGCATGACTAAGCCACTTCTGGCGAACCAGAGCAGCACACGGAAACACCGTTTACCTTCCCACCAGAGCTGTACCTATTTATCTACTTGCACTTTGACGTGCTTTCGAACTGCTAGGTGGGCAGGAGCCGGGACCAAGCGACGGGAGCTCACCCCGTCGCGGGGATTCGAACCGCTGACCAGCAAGTCCTAGGCTCTGTGGTTTAACCCACAGCGCCACCCGCGTCCCTCTCACAGTAAATACTACTCACCAATGAAATACTTGATATTTCTGCCAACTATGTTTTACTCAGAGAAGACCTACTGAAAATTAGTCATGGCCATTAATTTCAATGGGTCTACATGACAGTCATCTACTGTACAAGGATTATACATGTTTCTTTTACTGCTGAGGCATAAAATGGGTAGACGTCAATGAGAACATTACATTGGTGCAAGCATTTCTGCATGCCCTACAGAACAATCTCCCCTCTCCCCCTATTCTTGGGGTGCTCTTGACTCCCCAGAGCAGATTGCAGAGTGCATAGGGGGAGGAGAGAGGGCAATCCCCGTTGCTGTAGCTGGAGCCCTTGTGCTGGCTTCCACTAACTACTGCTGCTTCTTCTTTGGCGACCACTCGTAGCCAAGTAAGATTGTCTTCCATAAACACAGTTTTAACAGTGAGTCCGTAAGTGTCTGTGGAGGCCAATTCTGGATCCACACGTCCTTCCACAGTGGGCCAAAGGTTTCCGGGTGGGAGTTGATCATGGTGAGGGTTTGCCAAGTGCGCCTTCCTCTTAGCACGTTTCTCCCTTGCGTCCTGAGTTCGCGTGTCTTCAAAGCCCATGACATCTTTGGTAAAGGCTGTTCTCCAACTGGAGCACTCGCAGGCCAGTGTTTCCCACTTGTCAGTGTATATAACTACATTTTTTTAGATTTGCCTTGAGAGAGTCTTTAAACCTCTTTTGTTGACCACCAGCATTATGCTTTCCATTTTAAAGTTGGGAATAGAGCAGTTGCTTTGGAAGATGATAATCAGGCATCTGCACAACATGATCAGTCCAACGAAGTTGACGTTGAAGAATCATTGCTTTGACATTGGTGATCTTTGCTTCCACTAGCAGAACAGAAGGATTCAACTGAGTTTCATGCATAAAACGGGGTCCACTTACACAATGAGACTTTTTCCCTGTCTCCTCTTCCCCGCCCAAACCCCACAACCACTATGTCTACATGTAAGTGATTTCGCAGCTGCCAAAGGGCCTTTAATGTGGTGCGTTGGTAAGCTATCTCCAAGCCCTCTTTTATTTTGTTATGTTTAGATTCTTTCCCTCTTCCATTTCGGAACTCAAGTCCGCATGGGTGGGGTTCCCTGATTATCCCATATCCAGGCGTGAATCAATCCATAGCAGGGGCAACTGGTACCCATTGGGACTCATGGAGTGGGAAGCAGGGAGGTTAACAGTAGGGGGAGCTGGCAGGACACTGACGAGTGCACATCAGGGGAAGGGGTGCTGGAGTCCGATTCAGGGTAGAGGGCCAGCGATTTGTGGGGAAATATACCAGTCAGGAGGCAAGAGTCAGAGGCAGGGGAAACTTCAGAGCTGGAGGGTGGAGCACAGGATAAGTCGGAGGAAGAGGAGGAAGAAGTGGATCAGGCAAAAGAGAAGGGTCGGGTGCTTCCCTACCCACTGCTGCACCACTGCCACCCAGAACCAGGAGGGGACTGCAGAGGGAAGAGCAGAGGCAGATTCTAGGCAGGCTTAGTCTCCAGCTGGGAGAAGTACATAAACAGTTGGAAAGGCAGTGGTCCTTTGTTGCTGCAACTGCAGACCTCGGAATGGCTGCCTAGAGACTAGACAGGTGCGTGTTGGCCGTAGAAACAACTGTAAGTGTCCGCTTTTGACAATAAAGTGTTAAGTATTTGCTGTGTCAGTCAACAACAGACGGAGCCAACTAATTCTAGTTTTCTTGCCGTCCTACAAAGGAACAGGGGAAGTGGACAGCCAGGCCACTCCCTGGACTGGTTATAAGTACGGATGGAGGAAGGTGGGACTGCCTGAGGGCAGAATGAAGCTGGTGGGGCAGCGCCCCACTTGCCCTAATTAACCAGCCTCAACTGGTCTTTAATTCATTGCCATAGGAGCCAACTCCTAGGGGCCAAGGTCCCTAGCTAGACTGGTGACTGGGAGCAGCCACTGAGACCATATAACACTGGTCTTGAAAGACCTACACTGGCTCCCAGTACGTTTCCGAGCACAATTCAAAGTGTTGGTGCTGACCTTTAAAGCCCTAAACGGCCTCGGTCCAGTATACCTGAAGGAGCGTCTCCACCCCCATCGTTCTGCCCGGACACTGAGGTCCAGCGCCGAGGGCCTTCTGGTGGTTCCCTCATTGCGAGAAGCAAAGCTACAAGGAACCAGGCAGAGGGCCTTCTCGGTAGTGGCGTCCGCCCTGTGGAATGCCCTCCCACCAGATGTCAAAGAGAAAAATAACTACCAAAATTTTAAAACAAAATAAAAAAATTCCTTCCAGTAGCACCTTAAAGACCAACTAAGTTAGTTCTTGGTATGAGCTTTCGTGTGCATGCACACTTCTTAGTTGGTCTTTAAGGTGCTACTGGAAGGAATTTTTTATTTTGTTTTGACTATGGCAGACCAACACGGCTACCTATCTGTAACTGAAGGCAGCCCTGTTTAGGGACGCTTTTAATGTTTAATAGGTTATTGTATTTTAGTGTTTTGTTGGAAGCCACCCAGAGTGGGCAGGGTATAAATTATTATTATTATTATTATTATTATTATTATTATTATTATTATTATTAAATATTTGAGGGGGCCAGGGGCTGCACAAAGTTGATGGGCATCGTCTTTCAAATGGGGTGTGTGTGTGCTGTGTCTTAGGATCAATTATGTAAAGCAAGCCCAAACCTCAATATTTTATTCAGGATGGCACCCCTGTTTCATGTCATGCTTTGCATCTCCTATTTAATGGTCCCTGCAGAAGATGCAACCTTAATAATCGCTGTGGCATTTGGAAAGGACTTTGTTAAGCTTAAAGGCTGCGAACCACCACCCATTTACACTATTATAATTGGAATAATCGTAACAGGGCTATTTCCTATAGAACAGCCTCTGAAATAATGAGCTGGGAAGGGGGAGAATAATTAAAGTGTGTTTCAATACCTAGGCAATTTAAGGGATAAGGGTTAACAACTGGCAAAAGATCCACATCTTATTAAGTGTTTGGGAATTGGTGGCCTTTTGTGAAATGTGTGTAGAGATTCTGGGCAATTTTCGAAGAAATGTTGTAAGATGCAAATAACAACACCAACAAAGCTAATTCCTTTTTTATTGGCCATTATAGGGACCCATAAAACAACAACAACAAAAAGGTAATTAACTTCAATATAGCTGACATTTAAATAATCACTACTTGGTATTTCAGATATATACCAGTAACTGTTGGTAACCTTTATGGTGAAATCACATCTGTTCTTCAGAATGGCATTTTTGAAAAGTAGCTCTGTGTGCAAAGCAGAAGGATGAAATTAATTTGTGGCTATTATTTACACCCATCCATCTGACCAGGTAAAACATTAAACAGTAAACAACTTCCCTATACAGGGCTACCTTCTGATGTCTTCTAAAGGTTGTATCTCCTTGGCTGAGGGGTTGCATAAGTCCATACTCTCCAACATTTCTCTCATGAAAAGAGGGGTGTCCTAAGGAAAAGTGGGATCAAATCAGAAACCAAGATGGCCTCTGTAAATCCAGGATTGTCCTCGGAAAATAGGGGCACTTGGAGGGTCTGAGATAGGGATTCTCTGGCTTTAGCAAAACAAACAAACAGCAAAACTAATCACTAAGCCCCTCTGGGAGTCTACCCAGATCTAAGGGCTGTTGAAGTCAGTGGGGCTGATTTCCAGATAAAAGGGGTTAGGATTGCAGCCCAATTCAAATAAAATGTTAAAAAGAGGGGCAATGAAAATCTTGCCTGATAGCGGAATAAAAGGCAATGAAATGGAAATACAGTCGTACCTGTGGGAATGTTTAGGGATGCGGGGGGGGGGATATATTGTCTAAGATATCCTATCCCAACTTGTCTTTACAAGTTCAATAAAATCAGCAGAGTTAACATTCCGCTTTTTTAAACACACATATAGCAGATAGCTTGCTCAAACTCGTTGGAGTCTCTGTAAATATTTCCTGGTATTTTCCCCGTTTAATCCCTCCTAAAATAAGATGCTACACAGTCTTCTGTATAAAACGTTTACTCACAAGTAATCATCTGTTCACACAAAGGTTCCCAGAAGGCAGACTTAAAAGGTTAGAACATAGTTTAAATATGGTGACTATCTTTTTTTTTAATAAATATTTTTTATTAAATTTTAAAGATAACAACAAACAAGAAAAGGAAAAACAAATACACAAAAATACGAAGTTATAAAATACATAAGAAAGAGAAATAGTTTCAAAAAAGAAAAGAAAAAAACACATTTTAAAAGGAAAAAGAAAAAACACAAAAATCCCTCTTTTTACTTCTCCTCTTTGATTCACTTATTTTCTTGACTTCCTCACATCTCCCTTTTTTGTATTCCTGTTAAAAAATTAATTCAGCAAATTCATATCCTATTAATTTGTCTAATTATCCATCCAATCTTATTTTCAGCCTTGTTGCTAGAACCCCTTCAATTCATTTCAATGCCATTAACATTCAAAAATTTTACAATATTTCTGTAAGTAAATTTTAAATTTCTTCCAGTCTTCTTCCACCGACTCTTCTCCCTGGTCTCGGATTCTGCCAGTCATTGCCGCCATCTCCATATATTCCATTACTTGCATCTGCCATTCTTCCAGAGTGGGTAGATCTTGTGTCTTCCAATGCTTTGCGATGAGTATTCTTGCTGCTGCTGTTGCGTACATAAAAAAAATTCTATCCTTCTTTAACACCAATTGGCCGACTATGCCCAGGAGAAAGGCCTCTGGTTTCTTGGGAAAAGTGTACTTAAGTACCTTTTTTAGTTCATTATATATCATCTCCCAGAAAGCCTTAATCCTTGGGCACATCCACCAAAGGTGAAAGAATGTACCTTCTGTTTCTTTACATTTCCAACATTTGTTGTCGGGCAGATGATATATTTTTGCAAGCTTGACTGGGGTCATGTACCACCTGTACATCATTTTCATAATATTCTCTCTTAAGGCATTACATGCCGTGAATTTAATCCCGGTGGTCCACAACTTCTCCCAGTCAGCAAACATAATGTTATATCCTATATCTTGTGCTAAATATGGTGACTATCTCCTTATGGGAGAAAGCCCCCTTTTTCTTCTCTTGGCCTGGAGCCAAGGGTGCATCTTAGTAGTGCTGTTGTTAAGATGGCATCAATAGAGACAAAGAGGAGACAAGATGGTCACCACCTGTGGTTCTGATTCTTTCTACTCCATCTCAAGTTACACATAGGAAGTTTCATCTCAGTCCTGGAAAGCAGGAAGTTCTGGCTGGAGGACTGAGACAACCTTCATGTCTACTCTAGCAATGTTGTGTTTGACTGCACCTGATTCTTACATCCCACAGTACCTTGGTTGATAAACACCTTAGCAGTCGAATGTTTTGGCTCCCAAACACCGCAAACCCAGAAGTGAGTGTTCCGGTTTGCACAGGTTCTTTTGGAAGCCAGATGTCTGGCACGGCTTCCGATTGGCTGCAGGAAGCTCCTGCAGCCAATCGGAAGCATCGCCTTGGAAGTCAAACATTTTGGAAGTCAAAAGGACTTCCGGAACGGTTTCCATTTGGCTTCCAAGGTACGACTGTATAGTGATACAGCAGGGGTGGGAACCTGTGGCCGTCCATATGTTTTTGGATTACAGCTCCCATAATCCCTGGCTGCTGCTACTGATGGGAGTCCAGCAACATCTGCCGGGCCACAGATTCCCCATCCCTGCGACACAGTGTGGGCAATACCTAGCAAACATTATTCAGCTTTGTAAAATTGTCACTAGGATTCAGACAGGCAATTTTCATGTTCCGCCATGGGATTAATAGCTGTTAAAGAAAAACAACTAATGAATTGTGGGTTTCATACTTGTATTATGTCAAGCACTTTCTGCAAAAACAGCATGTAGCATTCTTAAAATACAGGAGCTGACAGATGTAGCAAGGCTTCCAGCATTGCAGAAAGACTTCACGTGAAATGAAATTGACATTCTTCCTGAGAGTTGGAACATATATTTATAAAGCCTTTCAACGTGTCCCCCCCCCAATTCCATTTGTAGATAGAACATGTGTTGCTTTCACTTGTCTTTGACAGAGTGGAACTCCAAATGTTTTTTGGCCGGGAGTCAGTGAGACTGTTTGAAGCATTCTTAAGTGTATGTGTGTCAGTAGTCAAAGGGACTTTGAATGTAAACACAGAAATGGAAGGAAATCATAAACACAGAGATGATTTTCCACTTAGAATTAATGGCCAACTTTAGGCATTTTTCCTTGTTTTTGTTAAAAGCGTAGGAGTTACATGAGAGAGAAAACGATGACAACATGAGTGACAGAAAATAAAGTCTGGGTTATTTTTTCAAGGCATCTAGAAATCCTCGTGTCTGATATAAATAGTACAGACCAATCTAGCTAGGGAAAGGATTTTTTAAAAAAGCATTGGTGCTTAGTTAGGGTTCCCATACTTCTGGAAGTGAAAATCTGGACACAAAAATTGTTGAGCTGTTTTTTCTTTTTGTGTGTGTCAAAGTTGTTGAGCTTCCCAAAATCTCTTCCTCAAAAAACCAGTTTTTAAGCAATTTCAAAAGCATTTTGTCAAAAAAAAAGACCCACTAGCACAATGGGTTACCATACGCCCGGGTTTTCCTGGACATTTTAAACAGCTGCCAGAATTTCCACCTGGACAAGACTTTCAGCAGCCGAATCCTGGCAGTGTCCAGGTTTTTCTGGACATATGGCAGTCCTGTCTTAGTACAATGATGAAGACCATGTGATTATGTACATAACTGCCTAGAGAAATCTTTGTGCAGGGTGAGGTACCTAGGGCCTTCCAGAGGCTGGTATCATCCCTGACCACTGGCCATGTTGAGAAGGCACCATATCAGAAACAGCTCACGACAAGGCTTTTGAACTGCGCTTGGGTACCAGTTCCATTTCCAAGACTGGTGCAGGGTAGAGGCCTGGATTGGAACCAATACCATCAGCTGAGGGCAGCGGGACAGCTGGCCCAGTTTCGCCCCCATTTTGCTCCCCAAATACCTCCTTTCTGAAGTTTCTTGTGGCTACTGCTGGTAGTTAGCTACAGCTTTCACCCACCTGCTATTTGGGCAGGTTCTCTGTGTTGTATTGGAACCCCATGAGTCTCCCTGCTGGCAGCGCTAGGTCGAAAGGCATCTCTGCATCATCCAAACTCCCTCCAGCACAGTAGATTGGAGAGTTGGGTTTCCATTTTGACAGTGTAAACAGAGGCGGGTTCAGGGCAGTGTGATTGATTCTTGCACCCGCCATCGAGCCTAAGGGGTTCTGCAAGCTGCTGCAACTGTGACAAAGTGAATTGTGCAGAACAGGAAGCAAGAGGTGAAGGGCGCCAAATTTTCGCCTCGGGCATGGCACCGCTGAAATTTGAAAGACCAAAATCTACCCCTGGGTGTAAATGCCACAAGTGAAACAAGACATGTATTTTGGTGACCTGGACTTAAATACAGGAACAGATATAAATCTGCTTGCCTGAGGCTTTTATTTTCTCCTTCCTTCCCCTTTCACACACCCCTAGTGCCTGATATTTATCTAGATGAATAAAAAGAGCAAGGAAAAGCTAGCAGACAAACACTACACATTCATTTTGAGTCTTAAAAAAAGAAGTCCAGAAATAAAGACATTGTTCAGTAGTTCCTAGAGATACCATCAGTGCACTCAAAAGTTTGTGGAGAAGACCATTCCTTTCCCACATCCAAAAAAGGGTGTTTCCACTGGCAAGGATAATGCACAACTAAGTAAATGGCAAAAAATAGCTCCACAAAAGCTTTTCTCACAAATTTTCTATGGTAGGAAGGAAGATAGGGCTTATGAAAGTGTACCCAACATTTGAACTTTAAAATCTCTTAGCAGTAAGCACCTATGACCCTTTTTCCACTGATGATATTTATTTTGAGGGGATAGTGTTGACGTTGAGATAAAGCTATTGACAGCACATTTTCACTGTGAAGTACAGAGGTACCTCGAGTTACAGACGCTTCAGGTTACAGACTCTGCTAACCCAGAAATAGTACCTCAGGTTAAGAACTTTGCTTCAGGATGAGAACAGAAATCGCACAGCAGTGGTGCGGCAGCAGCCTGAGGCTCCATTAGCTAAAGTGGTACCTCAGGTTAAGAACAGTTTCAGGTTAAGAACGGACCTCCAGAACAAATAAAGTTTTTAACCCGAGGTACCACTGTAAGATGATTTTGCTGGATGATGATGCTCTCTGTGGAAATTTGTTTACTGTAGAGGGATCATAATGTCTAGATAGCTGTGCTACTTTCTTTATGCAGCAAGCAAACGTTAAATTCCAAAATGCTATGCCGTAGTTGCCTGCTAAAAATATTGCTTATTTAACAGGCACACAAGAGTACCATTCTCATATTAGTTGTGAACCGGTTGTGGCAGAACACATACAGTACTTTGTATCTAGAAGGTCCCAAGGGAACATTGGAAAGCTTGGGAAAACGAAGCCCTGAGAAAGACCTCTCCCCCCCAGACCTTAGAGAGCTGCTGTCAATCAGAGCCAACAGTACAGGAATCGTGAATCAGTCATCTGAGCGCAAGACAACTTTATATGAGATTAAAATCTAGTTCCGAGCAAACACGAACCCTTAAAAGCTGGGATGGGGAACCTGCAGGTCTAGCAATTTTATTGGAACTAGTAAAGGTAAAGGGACCCACTGCTCTTAACCACTACACCAAGCTGGCTGCAGAGTTGCGGAGTTGGAAAGGGACCACAAGCCCAACTCTCGGTTGTTCAGGAATCTTTTGCCCAATGTGGGGCTTGAACCCATGACCCTCATATTAAGAGTCTCATGCTGTACTGACGGAGCTATCCACAGTCATGGATGCTGCCCTGCTTGCTGGCATTAGTGGATAATTTTGACATCTGGGCAGGCATATGTAGGTCAAACTCTGGAAGAAGTAGGGAATGATGGAGGCCCTGAACCCAAACCCAAATAAATACATTCTTGTTCTCCTTTATTTGCACACGATTTGGCTGTGGGCAGTCTTATTTGCGCATTCAAGAAAAGAACCAGAATCCAGCTATCTATCCTTTTTTCTTTCATACTGGAGAAACTTAAGAGTATGGCTTGTTAACAAATCGCCAACACTTAAAACAAATACTCCAATGGGATGGGAGCTGCACCCAGCAGACAGAAGTATCAGAGAAGTTCAGACATAAGGAAAGTACAGCAACCTCACTTCAGAGAAAAGTCCAACTGTCTTTGGCAGCACTGCTGGGTTATATGGTTACAACAAAGCGAAAGAAAACAGAGCTACAGGCAGATTAGAATTAACTGGATTTCACGCATGTGAATTGATTCCCCCCCCCCCCAAGCTCAAGGACCATGTGCGCAACTTCTGCTCGCCTTGCTGAAATCTGACACCGTCACAGCTTTGCTGGTGGTTGAATTGCCACTCGTACCTGTGGCGTATCACCAGGATTTGGCAAAATACAGTCCACACTTAACCAGAGCTTCACACAGTGATGTGGGACAGAATATAGTGGTACCTCAGGTTACATACACTTCAGGTTACATACGCTTCGGGTTACACACTCCGCTAACCCAGAAATAGTGCTTCAGGTTAAGAACTTTGCTTCAGGATAAGAACAGAAATCATGCTCTGGCGGCACGGTGGCAGCAGGAGGCCCCATTAGCTAAAGTGGTACTTCAGGTTAAGAACAGTTTCAGGTTAAGAACGGACCTCCGGAACGAATTAAGTACTTAACCCAAGGTACCACTGTACTTTAAAAATTGCATTTTCCGGTGGATAATTTTCCATTTCTAACCATCTACTAGATATATTTTTGGCAGGTAGCATCAACAGAGATTCTCGACTTGCTTGGGAGCTCAGCTTTTCCTCTTTCACACAGCAAGAGTTGCCCATATGCCCAAACCCTCCAAGTCCTAGATTTACAGAAGCCATCCCAGTTTGTGATTTGTCCTGCTTTTCCTTAAGTCATCGCTATTTTCATCTGAGGAATGTTGGAGGGTATGGAGTTATACAGCCCCCGAGCCAAGGAGCCAAGGAGATAAGTACAGTGGTACCTTGGTTCACAAACTTAATCCGTTCGACTCCCAAAACAGTTCAAAAACCAAGGTGTGGCTTCCAATTGGCTGTGGGAGTTTCCTGCATTCCAACGGAAGCTGCGTCAGACGTTCGGCTTTCAAAAAACATTCGCAAACCAGAACACTTCCAGGTTTGTGGCATTCGGGAGCCAATGTGTTAGACAACTAAGCCGTTCGAGAACCATTTTGTGCCGTTTGGACAGAGCCCCTGGTCGTTTCATGGACTATTGACCTGTACACCACTGCTTTATTCTTCCGCTGCCACCAACCAGGTTTCTTCTGGGGAAATACGGAGTCTCAGTCAGGTTGTAAAGTCAACAACGAAAATTAAAGTTTATTGAAGAACAATCCTGTATACCTGAAGGAGTGTCTCCACCCCATCATTCAGCTCGGACACCGAGATCCAGCGCCAAGGGCCTTCTGGCGGTTCCCTCGCTGCAAGAAGTGAGGTTACAGGGAACCAGACAGAGGGCCTTCTCGGTAATGGCACCCGCCCTGTGGAACGCCCTCCCTTCAGATGTGAAGGAAATAAGCAGCTATCCTATCTTTAAAAGACATCTGAAGGCAGCCCTGTTTAGGGAAGTTTTAAATATTTAATGCTGTACTGTTTTTAACATTTGATTGGGAGCTGCCCAGAGTGGCTGGGGAAACTCAGCCAGATGGGTGGGGTATAAATAAATTATTATTATTATTATTATTATTATTATTATTATTATTATTATTATTATTATTATTAAATATGTTCAGAACGGTTTCTCAAATGTGTGCCCTTAACTAGATGTGGCACTATCTCACACTGTCACACTCTATTCTCTCAGTTCTATCCCTGTCCCTCACTCTAATCTAACTGTCACAACCAGTATGTTCGACTTTTTCTGCCTCTGTCTGACCCTCACTCCTCTATCTCCCCATGGTAAAGCCCTGGCCTGAGCCTTAAAACCAGGTAGGCTCCGCCTCTGAGCTTTCTCATTGGTCAATCTACATTAACCATTTCCATCCCCCTGCACAAACAAATCAGAAGGAATGGGCAAACGCCACACAAGGTACCGCTGTGACTATACAACCTTTAGAAGACATCTGAAGGCATCCCTATATAGATAAGTTTAATGTTTTAATATGGTTCTGTATATGTTGGAAGCCACCCAGAGTGGCTGGGGAAACCCAGTCAGATAGGTGGGGTATACAGAATAATATAATGATTATTATGATTATGCTTATGGAATAGGACGTTCATATTTTCATTGGTGAAATGTTGGAGAGTATGACATGCAACACAGTCAGATGTTCAGAGTATTATTATTATTATTATTATTATTATTATTATTATTATTATTATTATTAAATAGTACACCCCTATCTTCATTGGAGAAATGTTGGAGGGTATGTCTGCTGGATGGTGTTCATCATTTACAAATCTACAGTCATACCTTGGTTTTCGAACAGCTTAGTTCTCGAACGCTTTGGCTCCCAAATGCCGCAAACCCGGAAGTGACTGTTCTGGTTTTCAAACTATATCTGGAAGCCGAACGTCCAATGGGGCTTCCACGGCTTCCGATTGGCTGCAGGAGCTTCCTGCAGCCAATCAGAAGCCGCGCTTTGGTTTCCAAACATTTGGAAGTCAAACCGACTTCCAGAACGGATTCTGTTTGACTTCCAAGGTACGACTGTATTGCTTTTAGGAGGATAGGTAGCACTTAGAAATCAAATTGGGCATCTGTGCAGGAAGATACCGCAATTTTATGAGCATTGAAGTACACTTTGCCTCTGGGAATGCTGAGCAGAGGTCATACAAAGTTATGCCACCTCCCAGCACTCTTTAGATTTTCCCACACTCCTTCCTTTTCCCACACTAACATGAGTTTAATTCATACCAAAATTTACTGCTTTCGATTGAAGTCCTAGTTGTTGGGGCTGGTCTTACACTACAGACAAAACAGTTGCTTTCTCCAACCCGTTGAGAACTGCTGTCCGCCATCTCTCTGACATCGCCAGTCCATCTTCTTGCAAGACTCCTTCTGGGTCCTCATGTTATGAGCTGCTTTTGGAAAGAGCCTCGCAGCAGAAGAGTAATTTAGTTCTGGGAACGTGCTGTCATCCCTGATCAAAATCCTCAGGGAGAGCTTGAGATGAATACCTAAATCAAGGAAAGAGGGAATGTTATAGTAACGGGTGACTTCACCTACCCTCGCACAGACTGGCTACACATGTATTCCAGCCACGACAAAGTGGTAATCTATTTAGTTGCCTTAAATGAGTATATAGAAGTAGCTTTAACTAAATTTGGATCTCCATTAGACTTTATAAAACAGGTTAGCCCAGAGATGGAAAGACGATAAAGTACCTACCAGAGAAGAATGGCAAATTAAACCGTTGGATTATGCCAAAATGGCAAAAACTATCCTGAAAGCTCAAGAACCAAGAAGACCAAAACTTTAGCAAAGAATGGGGAAAATTTATAATTTATCTTGGAGACCACTGTAAGCAGATGAAAACATTAGCAGGATTGGAATAACACTTGTAATGTAGCAAGTACTATGGAGACAATGGAGTTATATAAAATATGGACTATTGAAAAAGATGCAGTAGAAAAGGTTTAATAATAGGACCCACGAAAGGGAAGGTGGGAAGTCCAGAGATACAGAGGCATCTTTAAATGTGGATGTGGATGGTTGTATTGTTATAATTTTATGTTTGTAAGATCAAATTAAAATTATTTCAAAAAAAAGAGTACTGTACGTTTCACATGCATCTAGAGTTTAAGTGAACAGTGTTATGTCTGCTCTTTTTCCATTGGCCTGAGCAACTAGACAAGGATGTCCCCCTCCCCCCTTGCTTTTTAATATATGTTTAGACCCCCCTGGCTCGCGCTATTAGACAACACTGTAAGATTCACAGAGCAGTTCACAATTCAGTTGAGTACAAATTGATGTTGTTTGCGAATGAAATTCTTCGGTTTCTTTCGAAGCCTCAAACCAGTCTCCCCAATGGGATGCAAGCAACTGATGCTTTTGGTAAGATATCAAGATACTCTACCAATTGGTCCAAATTGGAACCGATGCCAATAGGTGAAAATTTAATTGCCCATTCACTTAACCAATACCAATTCTGAATTTGTGCCAGCTCTATTAAATATTTAGGTACGTTGATTCCAAAATATATAACTCAGTAATTGTTAATATAAACAAAATAATCAAAGAGGATTCTCAAGATATTGATAGATGGCAGTCAATAAAACTTACCCTTTGGGGGAACCAGGGGGGATCCTGGAAATTACAGGCCGGTCAGCCTATCACCTGCCTTTGTCTTAAAGAACTGATGAAGTTGTTGTTTAGTCGTGTCCGACTCTTTGTGACCCCATGGACCAGAGCACACCAGGCACTCCTGTCTTCCACTGCCTCCTGCAGTTTAGTCAAACTCATGCTGGTAGCTTCGAGAACACTGTCCAACCATCTCGTCCTCTGTCGTCCCCTTCTCCTTGTGCCCTCAATCTTCCCAGCATCAGGGTCTTTTCCAGGGAGTCTTCTCTTCTCATGAGGTGGCCAAAGTATTGGAGCCTCAGCTTCACGATCTGTCCTTCCAGTGAGCACTCAGGGCTGATTTCCTTCAGAATGGAGAGGTTTGATCTTCTTGCAGTCCATGGGACTCTCAAGAGTCTCCTCCAGCACCATAATGCAAAAGCATCAATTTTTTGGCAATCAGCCTTATTTATGATCCATCTCTCACTTCCATACATCACTACTGGGAAAACCATAGCTTTAACTATACGGACCTTTATTGGCAAGGTGATTTCTCTGCTTTTTAAGATGCTGTCTAGGTTTGTCATTGCTTTTCTCCCAAGCAGCAGGCGTCTTTTAAATTTGTGGCTGCTGTCACCATCTGCAGTGATCATGGAGCCCAAGAAAGTAGGTAGACCTTAATTAACAGCAAAATGTCATACATATATACTCAGAAGCAAGCCCCATTGAGTTAGGTCATTCATCCTTGCACTGTATGGGACTGCAGCCTTCATGAGGCAGGAGGATATTGGTGTAACGATGGACACTGTAGATATAAAGACTCTCCTCCCTGAAAGAGAGGGGAGTGTTTGTGGGCGGGAGCCCGAACACCGCTCCTAGCAGGGGACATTGCCCCCTGCCTCCAGCTCACCTGGCTGGCGCTCACGCCCCCCCCCCCCGGTGTCCGTCCAACCAGGTGCCATGGGGGGCGTGTCCAGCAGCCTTTATGCTGCAGGGCCAGCCTCTCCCCGGCCTCATTTCTCTTCGTCGTCCTGTGCGAGTCACCCACCCTCCACTCCCTTTGAGTTAGGGCTTAGGTCATTGGCCTTGCTATGGACCTTAGGTTGGTCGCCCCGGTTGCCCGGGGGGCCTGGTAGGAGTTTTTCCATTTGGCATTAGGCTTTTTGGTTTTTTTGCCTACCTCGTAGCAATCGTCACAACTTTTTGTGGTATTGGTGGGTAGGTTAGGCATTGGAATAATGTGTTGTGGTGTGTCGAAGTGCTAGGTGTGGCCATCGCCTATGCCTTCAATCTCTAGGGGTATTCCGTTAAAGGAATCTGGCGGTCGTGTATTCCGTCCGAAGCCTGCTTGGCGGGAGGCCATGGCACGACCCTCGGTGACATCAGGGGTGAGCCTATAGTTGGATTAGCATCAACAGGTGATGAACCCCTGGTGAATAAACCCACTTGCCTAAGCCAATACCTTTTCATTGCTGTAATCAATAAAGTTGTGGCCTTTTCTAGCCCATTAACCTTTTATCACGTGTCCCTGTGTCTTCATTTCACTTCGCGGGGGTCGGGTCCTCGAACCACAAATGAGAACATTTTATAACATGTATAATAATCTGTCAGAAAAGATGCCTATTTTTAAAAAGTTATATTGAAATGCACTTTTGGTTTCTCAGCCAAAAACATTGTGTCTTTTTAATCTTCATTGAATTAAGAGAAGAATTCTTGTGCCCCTTGAATTTCTCCAGCTTTTGAGAACAGCTGCCAAAAGAGAGTGTCCGGAGGTCACAATATTCCCATCAAAAACTCTCTGAAGCAATCTTCAGCTGTTCAAATAGTGTAGTTTTGCTTATAGCCTTCCCGCCGAGCATACACTTTATGAGCCTAAAGAAACAAGTGCCGTATAGAAAATTAAGAAAACCTCAGATGCAAAGCCCTTATTTCGCAAAAACCTTTCACCTGATTTTTGTTTGTGCGATTGTCTTTAAGAAAAAAGCTCTTTGCCCAGTCCAGAGCCTCCTGAAATTTCTGGTGCTTGCACTGGGTTTTTCATTGGAGAGCATGCTCATGAATCACCATGGAAAAGACAACACTGTGAACTTTTGGGCACAAGGCAATGCAGACACACTGGGCCCTATAAATCATTTCTTTCCAAGCCAACCTTTCAGCCCAAGAAACTTGTTGCCTTGCCTTAGGAAATTTTGCCATATGTTGAATATTTGAATCCATTTATATCGTTATTACATTTGTTGTTGTTATTGCTGTTTAGTCATGTCCGACTCTTCGTGACTCCATGGACCAGAGCACGCCAGGCACTTCTGTCCTCCACTGCCTCCTGCAGTTTGGTCAAACTCATTCTGGTAGCTTCAAGAACACTGTCCAACCATCTCGTCCTCTGCCGTCCCCTTCTCCTTGTGCCCTCCATCTTTCCCAACATCAGGGTCTTTTCCAGGGAGTCTTCTCTTCTCATGAGGTGACCAAAGTATTGGAGCCTCAGCTTCAGGATCTGTCCTTCCAGTGAGCACTCAGGGCTGATTTCCTTCAGAATGGATAGGTTTGATCTTCTTGCAGTCCGTGAGGCTCTCAAGAGTCTCCTCCAGCACCAGAATTCAAAAGCATCAATTATTCAGCCGAATGTGGATTAGGTGTGCTTAAAATATATGGTGCATCTCTGACCATAAACTACATCTGACTAAAGAATTTTCATCCTTTATTTCTCTTCTCAGAACACCATGTTTTATGCTACTGCTGCTACTGGGCAGGGGAAATACCCCTACTTGTGCAAAGGGGGGGGGGAATGCATTCCTAGAATAAAGTCTGGCCTGTAAGGCAGCTCCTATCTCAGTGGCTGCCGACGTACTTTGCACACCTCAAGGGGCCGGATCTCAAGAGGCAAAGCTTGCCAAGAGTATTATGCACAGGGCTGGAGTAAATGGAGAGGTCTCTCTCGTGACACTAGGACTCAATGGAGCCATCCACTGGAGGTGAACACCAGAAGGTTCAGGGCATTTCTCGGATGAAAATAGGGATGTCCTATTCTGTCATCATCATTTTATTATTTATATATCTAGAAACATAACAAAACAGTAAACATTTTTTAAAAAATCAACTTCCCTAGACAATCATACCTCGGGATAAATGTGCTTCAAGTTAAGTATTTTCGTCTTGCACTCCACAGCGACCCGGAAGTAACAGAGTGCGTTACTTCCAGGTTTCGCCACGCACGCATGCACAGACAGTCGAAATGACGTCACGTGCATGCGCAGAAGCGGTGAAATGCAACCCGCACACGTGCAGATGCTCGGACACAGGTTGCGTTCACTTCAGGATGCGAACAGGGCTCCGGAATGGATCCCATTCACATCCCGAGGTATCACTGTACAGACGCTTCAGGTTACAGACGCTTCAGGTTACAGACTCCGCTAACCCAGAAATAGTACCTCGGGTTAAGTACTTTGCTTCAGGATAAGAACAGAAATCTCACAGCAGCAGCGCGGCAACAGCGGGAGGCCCCATTAGCTAAAGTGGTGCTTCAGGTTAAGAACAGTTTCAGGTTAAGAACGGACCTCCAGAACGAATTAAGTTCTTAACCCGAGGTACCACTGTACAGGGCTGCCTTCCGATGTCTTCTAAAGGTTGTATAGTTGCTTATCTCCTCGGCTCAGGACTCACATAACTCCATATCCTCCAACATTTCTCCGGTGAAAATATGGACATCCTAAGGAAAAGCGGAATGAAATCAGAAACCGCAACGGCTTCTGTAAATCTGGGACTGTCCCCGGAAAATAGGGACACTTAGAGGCTGCAAGGAGAGCAGTTCTTGTAGGGATGACAATCCTAGACTGAAAATATGAACGGAGGCCTCTGCACGTATGTGGCTTCAGGGGGTCTATATGAAGATTTATAGGACTTGAACGGCTGCCATCTGCATATGAAACTTGAACCAGTCCGAAATGGCTGAGTTCATTTTGAGAGGAACCCTGCTCCCGGGCAGGCCAACATACTGGAGTATGAAATGTTATGAAAACATAGCAGACACATGGCTGAGCAAACCCTTCTGGAAGGTTCCCTCTGCCAGAATTAAAGGCTTAAGAAAGAGCACTTCAAAGAGGCTTGTATTAATCCTTCCTAGAACCAGAAGGACCTGGGGTAGGGGGTTAGATTCCCCCCCCCCCCACAAATAGATGTGGACTTCCGCACACAAATTTTCTCCTTTCTTCTTGTCCATGCCTGTTTTAGCCTGATGGTTTTATTTAATTGGTGGATTCTGTTAAGGTTATTTATAGCCCACTTTTCCTCTCAAAGGATCCCATGGCTTGTTACAAAATACAAATACATAAAATCATCACCACTGCCTAGAACATTCGATGTACAATGAAAGTACACTGCTTCCCCCTCAAAAAAAACCTGAGAACTGTTGTTTCCCCTCATGGAGCTACATTTCCCAGCACCCTTAACAAACTACAATTCCCAAGATTCTTGGTGGGGAAGACAGTTGCTTTAAAGGCATGGTGTTGATCAGCCCGAAATGTTGGGGTTGTGTCTCCTGCACTGTTTGAGCTCAGCCCTCTCATTCTGAGCTAAGTTGTTGTGTAACGTTTTTATAATATCTGCTGGGATACAAGATCTAACCCAACTGTGAGATTTATTAAGAAACTGTTCACATCGTGGCTCATTACGTCCAACTAGTTTCTTCTCAAAGAGTCTAACCACTGCTCTGAGTCTTCTTTTTTTTAACTCAGATACGAAAGGATTCCTGGAATGTACAGTCATATGTTTCCACTGGACTGAATAAGAATAATCTACAAAGTGAGATGAAACATTGATAGTTAAATAAGACAATTCAGGGGGACTAGCTTTCTTTCTTTTCTTTTTTAAAAAGTTATTTATTTGGTTTTTCAGATTAAAATTTCACAGTTACATAGCCAACAAACAACACAGAAACAAGATTCCAAAGGATCTCCTGGACTTCCCTGGACCTTGTGGGTCCTGTTGTTAATCATTTCCTCCTGCATCTTTTATGATAATCCAAATCTTTTACCTCTCCATTGTGTCCAAAATTCACCATTAAACTACAAGTGATATTCTAGTCCGATCTTAACTGTTTACGATGGTTTTTAAGATAAGTTATAAATTCCCCCCGTTCCTTGTTAAAATTTTGGTCTTCCTCAATACTGATTCTTTTCCATTTCAGCATCAATTTGATCTGCCATTCTTCTCTGGTAGGGACTTTATCTTCTCTTCATCTCTGGGCCAATAACATTCGTGCAGCCATGGTCACATACATAAATAGTCTTTTCTGCTCCCTTGGGATTCCAGCACCTAGAAGTCCTAAAAGGAAGGCTTTGGGTTTTTAAGAAAAAGTTATTTAAAACATTTTTTTCAACTCATTGTATGTCATTTTGAGACTGAGGTTGAATCCTGACAAGACATAAGTACTGTTTTTGGGGGACAGGGGGCGGGCAGCTGTGGAAGACTCCCTGGTCCTGAATGGGGTAACTGTGCCCCTAACGGACTAGGTGCACAGCCTGGGAGTCATTTTGGACTCGCAGCTGTCCATGGAGGTGCAGGTCAATTCTGTGTCCAGGGCAGCGGTCTACCAGCTCCATCTGGTACACAGGCTGAGACTCTATCTGCCCGCAGACTGTCTTGCCAGAGTGGTGCATGCTCTAGTTATCTCCCGCTTGGACTACTGCAATGGACTCTACATGGGACTACCTTTGAAGGTGACCTGGAAACTACAACAAATGCAGAACACGGCAGCTAGACTGATGACTGGGAGTGGCCGCTGGGACCACATAACACCGGTCCTGAGAGATCTGCATTGGCTCCCAGTACGTTTCCGAGCACAATTCAGAGTGTTGGTGCTGACCTTTAAAGCCCTAGACGCCCTGGTCCAGTATACCTGAAGGAGCGTCTTCTGGCGGTTCCCTCATTGCCAGAAGTTAGGTTACAGGGAACCAGACAGAGGGCTTTCTCAGTAGTGGCGCCTGCCCTGTGGAATGCCCTCCCTTCAGAAGTCAAGGAAATAAGCAGCTATCTTATCTTTAAAAGACATCTGAAGGCAGCCCTGTTTAGGGAAGTTTTTAATATTTAATGCTGTATTGTTTTTAACACTCAATTGTGAGCCGCCCAGAGTGGCTGGGGAGACTCAGCCAGATGGGCGGGGTATAAATAAATTATTATTAGTAGTAGTAGTAGTAGTATTATATTTCCCCAAATTCCTTTACTACATTTCCGCCCCATATGATAAAAGGAGCCTTCTTTTCCTAACATTTCCAGCATACCTTTGACCCCTTTTTACACATTTTTACTAATTTAAAGGTAAAGGTAAAGGTTCCCCTGCCCGTACGGTCCAGTCTTGACAGACTCTGGGGTTGTGCGCCCATCTCACTTAAGAGGCCAGGGGCCAGCGCTGTCCGGAGACACTTCCGGGTCACGTGGCCAGCGTGACATCGCTGCTCTGGCGAGCCAGAGCCGCACACGGAAACGCCGTTTACCTTCCCGCTGGTAAGCGGTCCCTATTTATCTACTTGCACCCAGAGGTGCTTTCGAACTGCTAGGTTGGCAGGCGCTGGGACCGAGCAGCGGGAGCGCACCCCGCCGCAGGGATTCGAACCGCCGACCTTTCGATCGGCAAGCCCTAGGCGCTGAGGCTTTAACCCACAGCGCCACCTGCGTCCCTTTTTACTAATTTACCAGGAGTTAAACACCAACGGCGCATCATTTTCATCAGGGGGGACGAGCTTTCAATCCTAGGCACCACCCATGACTTGGAAGCAAGTCCTCAATTGAAATCAACGGAGCTGGTCTGTATAGCATCAGGGAGCAAGTCAGAGAGTTATCTCCAGCGGAAGCCGAGTGCCTCTTGAAACCTGTTTTGGGTGTTCAGCTGAGAAGAATGCAAAGGCCTTCCTGAAATAACTTGATATGAAGCTGCAGGTGGCAGGGGTGCTGGCACAGTCAGTTTGGTTCTGGCCGGACTTGTTGCTCGGAAACTGAAGCTTACAGAAGCATCCTGAGCTGGCAAGCACAGAGCTTGTTAGATTCTGTAGGAAGGAAGGGAGCAGCTGGCTTGTTCCATCATGCTAGCATATACCCCTCCTGCTTTTGTTCACCATGAGCACACCCCTGCAGTTCTTTATCGATCTGCAGATTTAGATAAAAGTCCTCCCCTCCCTACCTGAAACACATCATTATAGCCTGGAGTCTTCTCTACCTCCAAAGGAAACTCATTTCCAAGAGTTTCCAAAGGGGTTGGTCAAAGGAAGGCTGTCTTGCAAGAAAGTGTCTTTGACAGTTTTTGACTGTGGTCCTTTGATATTCAATATAAACTCCCACCATCATTTGCACACATCGGTCCAGTATACCTGATGGAGCGTCTCCACCCCCATCGTTCAGCCCAGACACTTGAGGTCCAGCTCCGAGGGCCTTCTGGCGGTTCCCTGAGAGCCAGTGTGGTGTAGTGGTTAAGAGCGGTAGACTCGTAATCTGGTGAACCAGGTTCGCTTCCCCGCTCCTCCACATGCAGCTGCTGGGTGACCTTGGGCCAGTCACACTTCTCTGAAGTCTCTCAGCCCCACTCACCTCACAGAGTGTTTGTTGTGGGGGAGGAAGGGAAAGGAGGTTGTTAGCCGCTTTGAGACTCCTTAGGGTAGTGATAAAGCAGGATATCAAATCCAAACTCCTCCTCCTCCTCCTCCTCCTCCTCCTCCTCCTCCACCTCCTCTTCTTCTTCTTCTCTCACTGCAAGAAGTGAGGTTACAGGGAACCAGGTAGAGGGCCCTCCCTGTGGAACGCCCTTCCATCAGATATCAAGCAAACCAGCAACTATCTGGCTTTCAGAAGACATTTATCCTTACAACAGCCCTGAGAGGCAGGGCAATATCACATGGAAAACAAAGTCATAGCTGATTAGTGCTGACTCTTAAAGTGAAAAGTGAAAACGAGGCCAATTTCCACCCCAAACCGTTTTGGAGCACGCGGGTGGCGCTGTGGTTTACACCACTGAGCCTCTTGGGCTTGCCAGTCAGAAGGTCGGCTGTTCGAATTCCCGTGATGGGGTGAGCTCCCGTTGCTCAGTCCCTGCTCCTGCCAACCTAGCAGTTCAAAAGCACGCCAAAAAGTGCAAGTAGATAAATAGGTACCGCTCCGGCGGGAAGGTAAACAGCATTTCCATGCACTGCTCTGGTTTCGCCAGAAGCAGCTTAGTCATGCTGGCCACATGACCCGGAAAAACTGTCTGCGGACAAATGGCTCCCTCAGAATGAGTGCCGCAACCCCAGAGTCGTCTGTGACTGGACTTAACTGCCAGGGGTCCTTTACCTTTACCTTTACCTTTACCAGAGATGTATAATTTAAGAAAGGGAAAAGGATCAGGTAGATTAGAAGCTGTTTCCCAATGGGGAGAAATGAAAGTTCTGACTATAACTACATGCTTTAAACTTAAAAAACAAAAACAACCCACAGGCTAATATCTGTTAAATACATTACACCACATATTTATCATTTATTATATTATTGGTCATAAGTGGAACAGCCCCCCATGAAAGATGGCAGACTCTCCTTACTTGGGAGGTTTTTAAGCTGAGGTTGGATGTGTGATCTAGCTAAGATTCCTGCACTGGGGTCCCTTCCAACTCTACAATTCTATGATTCTAGCTTCCCTGCTGCATAATAGCAGCTTAAAGTGAAACAAAAACCGATCGCCCACTACAGCAGGGATCCAGTTTGGCTTGGGCTATTTTTTGTTGCATGCTTCCCCCTAAGTCATGGGCAGAGAAAGGGAAGAGTGCTCTGAAAGAATTTTTACTTTTCTGTACTGTGCTACGAAGATCTCTGGTTCCCTCTTGTGACTAACTAAGGCAAAGCGAATGTGCTTTTGCGTTTTCTTTTTCGATTCACCAGATACCAATAGCCATCCTCTGTGGCATTGAGAGGGGAAAATAGATACAAATAAATGTTGTGGTCTAGTGGCAGCAAAGATTCCAGAGTAAAGAGAATACAGTGGTACCTCGGGTTAAGTACTTAATTCGTTCCGGAGGTACGTTCTTAACCTGAAACTGTTCTTAACCTGAAGCGCCACATTAGCTAATGGGGCCTCCTGCTGCCACCGCGCTGCTTTTGTGCAATTTCTGTTCTCAACCTGAAGCAAAGTTCTTAACCCGAGGTAATATTTCTAGCTTAGCGGAGTCTGTAACCTGAAGCATATGTAACCTGAAGCATATGTAACCTGAAGTGTATGTAACCTGAAGCATATGTAACCCGAGGTACCACTGTACAGGCTGCTTCATTAATGGCCGTACAGAACACAGCAGTAGCAAACAATGAAGGTTTGGGGGGTGGGGGAGAGACACAACCTCAGAGGCAGCAAAGAGAAAAGGAGACTTAAAGCATGGAGGGCTAAAACAGAGGACTTTGAGTGCAGCAAACAGAGGACTTTGAGAGTGATGAATGCTGTACAATGAAGCATCATAGGAACCTCACTTTGAGAAGAGTCTCAGATCTCCTTGACAAACTAGCAAGTGACTCCCCAAGTCAACTCTACGGAACTGTGAACACTCGGGTCTCTGGAGGAATCCTGTTTTGCTTTCTGTGCAATGTTAAACACAGGTGCCAAGGTACCTGACATAAGTCAGTATAGTGATATGGGACTAAGCTATACAGCCGCCAATAAAACGTTTGAAGTGTCTTGCAAAGTGCAATATGCAAATGTGACACTAGATGGCGACGGCGAGCTATGGCAAACTCAATGTATTTTTCAAAACTTTTTTTTTTAAAAGCACCTTCACAGCGTTTTTTTTTATATGTGCGTAGATTCCACCACGGTGTCAATTTACCAAGTTCCTTGGGGAAATGTTGCCTTCTCCTGGCATATCACACAAATACTTCCCTATCCCTCTGCCAGGGTGTTGTCAGCAGCTCCTGGCTAGTTGCCTGGGAAAGTATAAAGACAAGGAAAAGTTCCTTACAGTTCTTTTCTATTTCAAACTTTACAGAGAGAGGCTATAGAACCCAGCCTCTTGGATAATGGCGTTGTCCCAAGTGAATCTCCATTCCACTTCACTCCCACTTCCTCATTCATCATCATTATCCCCTCCTCTACGGGTGACACTAAGTGCCCTCTGTCTTCAGGGTCTTTGCTCTCTTACTTTCAAGGCTCGCCAGGTTCTGGGAGATGGAGGGTCTGGAATGCTTTCTAGTGACAACGCGTCAGTCAGCTGTTCTGGTTCTCCCATGACTTCCCAACTTTTCCCCACATCTGCCTCTGAGCTTTGACCTCCTGTTGTAAATCTATACTGTCTTCCTCTTCCTCCTCCCTGGAAGGGTCAGGATCCACTCCTCCTCCTCTGCCCAGCCCCTGGCACCCTTGTGAGAATGCCAGGGATGGCGCTGCGCATAAAACCTCAGCGCCTAGGACTTGCCAATTGTCAGGTCGGCGGTTTGAATCCCCGCAGCGGGGTGCGCTCCCATTGCTTGGTCCCAGTGCCTGCCAACCTAGCAGTTCGAAAGTCCCCCCGGGTGCAAGTAGATAAATAGGGACTGCTTACTAGTGGGAAGGTAAACAGCGTTTCCGTGTGCTGCGCTGGCTCGCCAGATGCAGCTTGTCATGCTGGCCACATGACCCGGAAGTGTCTTTGGACAGCGCTGGCCCCCGGCCTCTTAAGCGAGATGGGCGCGCAACCCCAGAGTCGGACACGACTGGCCCGTACGGGCAGGGGTACCTTTACCTTTACCTTTATTCTCCTTGCAGACCATGCCACTGCCCGTGTTTCTTACTGGCACAACAATGCCAAGGGTCGCAGCTGCGGCAGCTTTGAAAGCAAGTAAGTTAGTTGGGCAACACCTTCTACCCAGGTGCAGAGGAACAAAAGGCCTGTGTTCAGACCATAAGAATGAAGTGAAACACCTGGTGCTTGGTCCACCTATTTTATTTGATGGAATATTAACACATGCTATGTATTAATGTTAATTATTTCACTTGAAGGGGGGAGCTTTGGGTTATATGACTTAAACACCCAAATACACCCACACCCCAAATACTGCCTTATCTCTGGCAATTTATTTATTTTTTTGTATTATTAAGTCTTTATAACAATGCAAAATATCAGAGAGCTAGATAAACAATACATTTATTTGCACCTCCCAACCCTCCATTCTTCAAGCCATTGGAGGCACGAAAGGTTCAGAAGCCATCTTCAGTTGTGTGTGTGTGTGTGTGTGTGTGCACTTTGTGTACCTAGGAAAGCAATCAGTTTGCATGGATGTCGAAAGAGAAGGATCCAGTGTCTCAATGCAGCTCACTCTGGGCAGAGATAAATGTGTTACTTTGTCCATAATAAATATATTCCTCCAGCCGATGGAGCATTGATCCAAGAGTCCTCCCTGGATGAGATAATGTAATTGACAGGAGCAAAACAGCGCCTCGTACAACTTTGCTTCCCTGCGCATCAGCAAAATAGAAAATTGTCCCTTCGGTGTTCAGGAAGAAAAATCAATGGTTGTTTATTTCCACTTTTCCAACCCACTTTTTGGGTTGGATGACACTGCACCTGTCGGTGATCAAACTTTAAGCTGCTATCAGCTAAAATGTCATTATGGGACAGTATTTGTGAATTATAGACGATTTGCCAAAAGAATCCTCAAAATCTAATTTACCACTAATCATATTAAAAGATTTCATCCTTCCCCCTCTGCCTGGTTCCCTGTAGTTCACTTCTCGCAGTGAGGGAACAGCCAGAAGGCCCTCGGCGCTGGATCTCAGTGCCCGGGCAGAACAATGGGGGTGGAGACGCTCCACCTTACAGTAAGGCAATGTCATGGACTAGCTAGATGCAGAAAAATGGTGGGAGGTACCAGCCAGGGAGCCCCCAAGGGAACTCCTTCAATGTATACCCCAATTGGCTTCCTACCTGAATATATTTGTTTGTTGAATTAATTGCTTTGGAGTTTGGTAACTTCTTAGGTCAAAGGAGAGGGAGAATAGTTTGCCCTGGTCTCATTGCCCTGTTGCTGAACTCACACAGCGGCCCAACCCACTGTGTTATGCTATGTCTACATGCAAAAGCTGGACATGAGATGGGTCTAGCAGCATGGTCCTCCCGCTCCCTCCACTTGTTAACTGTACACATGGAGAAAATCCGAGTAGATCGATGCTTTCTTCACGTGCCTGCATCAACATGTTGGGTGGCACCTTAGCTGCCAAACCTTATCGGACGCATGATATGTTATTAGCTGAAGACATCTCAGCAAACCTTCATTAGGTTTTAACCAACCCAACACTCTTCCTGCGTTTGTGCTTTGCTGAACACAAGCGGGAACAGAGTTTCCTGTGCGATGGCGATAACATCTGCTCGACTTTGTTGTTGGCTGCTCGAGAAAGTCGAAGACGGTGCCCCGCGAACTATGGAAAGCTGCATAGCCTTATCTGATCCTTACCAGATATTGCTGGAGGAAATTGACGATGAGGGCTGGCCCTACTTAGGAAATATTTTTTTTTTACAAAAAAAACCTGTCAGTCAAAATGTCATTAGATAAGCACTTTTGTACACTTTCACCTAGTCCTTCTAGGCAATGCAGTCCAAAGTAGCACGCAGACCAAAGAAAAACAGTGTGTTGCATACACTTATATATTTTCCCTTGGTAATCAGCCGTATGACTTTTTCTGGCACAGCACGATGCGAAAATAAATTGATGTGAGCTATTATTTTTATCCTCTTCCAAAAACTTTTAAAAGCATTTTTAAATGTCAAACAATTGTGGGACTTTCTTCCAGGTACATCAGAAGCTGCCTTTATAGTGAGTCAGACCATTGGTTCATGTAGGTCAGTATCATCTAGTTGTTGTGGCTGGTTGTAGCTCTCTAAGGTTCCAGATAAGGGATATTTCAATGCTTTTGGAAGGATTGAACCTGAACTATAGCTGTTTCTTCACATATGCATAGGATCAGGCTGTTGATCTTTATTATTATTATTATTTATTATTATTAAAAGCTGGCTGGCTGCTAGACAGACAGACAGACAGACAGACATCTGGTTTTTATTCAAGGTCAGGTCAGTACCAACCACAAGAAAACCAAATGCAAACACCAAATGGAACCAAAGAGTAATGCAATTAGGAATATATATAGGGGATGTTCATATTCTAAACCAACAAAAATTCTATTACAGTATGTAAAATATTTTAAGTATCTCACTTATGATGGTACTGTACTTTGCCTGTCCTAAGTAAATGTAGCAGTAGTCGGACACACACGTTTTACATATGCTTCCATGAAATTATTTGTGAGGTTTTCCATATTCTTATCCCGGGGAGTATTTCTGATAAAAAATAAGACAATGGAATAATAATTCTATTTTTTGCTTTGATGGCTCCATGTACTTTGTTGACTTACACAGCATCTAATGACTGTCACCATTTCCTTTGAGTCGCCTCATAAAACTGAAATGACTGGAAGTGAGGGTAATAACTGCAATGGAAATTAGAAGAGAAAGGGAAACAGGATACTGTTTGAGTAGCCTGAAATATACAGCCAAATCATTTCTTCATATATTTTTGCTTTGGCTGCCGTGAACAATGTGAAGCGCCTATGTCCTCAACCGTGATATCCAAGAGGACAGAGCATGAGACTCAATCTCGGGTCACGGGTTCAAGTTCCACATTGCATGAAAGATGCCTACATTGCAAGGGACAGACCAGATTATCCTTATGGTCCCTTCCAACTCTATAATTCTATGATTATCACTCAGTGGATGGCTTAATTTGAAGACAGGTTGTTGAGATATTGCAAATGGGTCATTGACAATAGTTATAAAAACTTCTCCGAGCCTCCCCTTTCAGAAAGGGTAAATCCTAAATAAACACTGTGCAGACACTGCCCTAAATTTGCTTGCATCAGAAGCAGGCCACGGGTGGCACTGTGGTCTAAATCAGTGCTCCCCATCCTTTTTATCGCCACGGACCGGTAAATGTTTGATAATTTTTCCGTGGCCCGCTTCTTTTGATTTAATAATTTTAATTTAATTGTATTTAAACATGCCTTCAAAATAAAATACAGCTACACCAAAAAATGAATATAAAGTGATTTATTTTATTTAACTCACTAGAATGCCAAATCAATGAGATCCCTGAGCTTGTTTCTTTGCAACGAGACGGTTCCATCTGGGGGTAATAGGAGACAATGACACCCGAAGTGTGTTGCTTATGTCCAGTTTATTCCGTTGTTTTGTTTTGGTTGCTGTCACTGCAGAAAACCCCGCTTCACACAGATAGGTTGTCGGAAATGGCAATAGGGATTTAGGTGCTGTGGTGGCAATCTCAGGGTATTCCGCCATGACTTTAATCCAGAACATCGGCAGAGTTGTTGTCTCAAATGTAGTGAAATATATATAAATCACAAAAGATGACTGTGCCCGCTTTCAATACAGAGATGCCAGCGGGTTCCCCTTTCAATACAGAGATGCCAGTGTGCCCCTTTCAACAGAGATGCCAGCATGCCCCTTTCAATACAGATGCCAGCGTGGCCCTTTCAATACAGAGATGCCCCAGCATTCCCTTTCAATACAGAGATCATCGCGCCATAGTGCTGAGTCTCCTCAATAGCAGAGAACCCCCCCCCCCCCGTGCACTTATGCCTGAACCTGCACAAACACATTCGACCCAGGAGTTGTTGACCTAAATAAGTGCAATAGGCCTGGGTGAATGAGAGGGCATTCTAATAAAACCATTGCTGCTCCTCTTTCCGTTTGATAGTGCTGAATCCCCCCCTCCGTGCACTTACCTCACGGCAGCTTCTCTTCAGTCCCCGCGTCTCCAACCTCGAGTCCTCAGTCCTCCCATGGCACCTCCTCCTTGGCCAATGGCATGAGGTTTGCCTTTCGGCCAATCAGGAAGCGGGAGGACCCACTCCCTGATTGGCCAGGAGGAGCATCAGTGTAACAATAGCGAATTTTCATTGGGCGGGCTTGAGAGGGCGCAATGCTCTGCGCCTCGGCCACCCGCCCGTGGAATGATTTGAAGTTCCTCGGGCCAATTGATCCACGGACCGGCACCGGTCCGCGGCCCGGGGGTTGGGGAACACTGGTCTAAACCACTGAGTGTCTTGGGCTTGCCAATTGGAAGGTTGGCAATTCGAATCCACAGTACAGGGTGAGCTCCCATGGCTCTGCCCCAGCTCCTGCCAACCTAGCAGTTCGAAAGCACTCCAGTGCAAGAAGATAAATAGGTACTGCTGCGGCAGGAAGGTAAACGGCGTTTCTGTGCGCTCTGGTTTCCATCATGGTGTTCTGTTGCGCCACAAGCAGTTTAGTCATGTTGGCCACATGACCCGGAAAGCTGTCTGTGGACAAATGCCGGCTCCCTTGGCCTGAAAAGCGAGATGAGTGCCGCCACCCCAGTCGCCTTTGACTGGACTTAACCATCCAGGGGTCCTTTACCTTTTTTGCATGGGAAGCATTAATCCCACAGTAAGCACCTGCCTGAAAGCACCTTGAGACTCAAACAAGATTCCACTGTATCCAATAAAAAAGTAAAGGTACCCCTGCCCGTACGGGCCAGTCTTGACAGACTCTGGGGTTGTGCGCCCATCTCACTTAAGAGGCCAGGGGCCAGCGCTGTCCGGAGACACTTCCGGGTCACGTGGCCAGCGTGACATCGCTGCTCTGGCGAGCCAGAGCCGCACACGGAAACGCCGTTTACCTTCCCGCTGGTAAGCGGTCCCTATTTATCTACTTGCACCCGGAGGTGCTTTCGAACTGCTAGGTTGGCAGGCGCTGGGACCGAGCAGCGGGAGCGCACCCCGCCGCAGGGATTCGAACCGCCAACCTTTCGATTGGCAAGCCCTAGGCGGCTGAGGCTTTAACCCACAGCGCCACCTGCGTCCCAATATACTGTATCCAATAGCATTGTTTTAAACCCCTCCCCTTAAAGAATTTACACTGCATATTCAGTCATCATGCAGTAGCACACTGTTAAGACCCTATCAACTCACACTGCAAGTGGGTATTGTGTTTCCCCTCCCTCATTTCCTTATCTAAAACAAACACCTTCTCGCTTGTGCAAAAGGGCTGCTTTCCCCCTGATTTGTTTGTTTTCTTCATGCAGGGAGGTGTATTCTAGCAGGCAACCCACAACTTGAAGTTGGAAGCGATACACTCCCAGCAAAGCTATGCCACGTGATATTTCTGGCTATAGAGTAAACTGGCTGTCATTGGCATTGCTCATGGCAGAAAACATGATACTAGAAACTAGCAGCAGTACAGTCTACAACAAAGCTTTCCAAGCTGTGTGTTGCGACACGTTAGTGTGGCGGCTTCAGTGTGCGCAAACGCTCCCTGTGCACTTCCCAGGGCTGGAAAGGGATTAGTTTAACCTCTGGTTTGCTAGTAAAACTGAATTACTGTGTCGTGAAATGCCTAAAAAAGTGTGAAGAGTTTGGAAAGCCCTGGTCTACAGTAATGCAGCAAGCTAGGGAAGTCAAACGGCAGTACGGGTTATTCTCGTAAGCTGATATATATAATTGATCCTACTTGTCTAATTTTCTCTCTGTTTAGGTCATGAATCTCCTGATCCAAAGAGCTGCCTCTAAATTAAGTCCTATTCAGACTAGCAGCCGTATCTTACAGCTTGATTCTAAGAGACCATTTGGGGAAATGAGGTCCTGTTTCAGCTATATGAAGTGGTTCAGTTTCTCAACCATGATCGCTGCTGTCTCAAGTATCTATACGATAGGCTGCACTCTAGGCCTGGTCTCTGTGGTATGTCACTTTGCATGTCTCTGGTTCTGCATCCCCAAAGGACCCTGTTTTACTACAAAATAGGATTTTGAATCCCAGCCTTTGTGGAGAGGTGTTTTCTGGAATGTAACCTGTACACCAGCTTCAGCATCAAGATTTTTCATGGGCTCTTCGCTGTTGAACTGGTTGGCCTTGTGGCAGCTGCTAATAAATAGAATTCTGCAGCTAAGCTACTATCTCCGGGTGACATCACTAAAACCACAAACTAAGGTATCCCTTTATACCTGGGGAGTTCCCCAGTAGGTAGATGCCCCTACCTTGCCTGTAGGTGGCCTCGTATTGTGCCTTACTGAGAGGCATGGAACCAACAAGTTACCTACATGCAATGCAAATACTAGATGCCTAAATTCCCAACGCCAGTTGTATATCTGCACCCACCTTGTGCAAGCAATTCCCAAACCTGAAAGGAAAACTTATTTTGTCTGCATATCTCCTTTGCAACACCAGAGGTATGACACCAATTGGGTTGGGGGATCCAATTTAAATTGGCCTTAAGCAGCATCTGAAGCTCATGATACAGGAACCACACTAAGGTTAAGTAGCTCTGAGTCTGGTCAGTACCTGGATGGGATCCCATTTTTATTGCATTTAGCTCCCTGGAGGAAAGGCAGGACGGAAATGAAATAAATAAATGCTGCAATTTGTTTTTATTTTATTTAAAACACCACTGCTATTCGTTTTTTGGTAAAGAGGTTTCCAATGCATTTCTATAAACAGTTTTGCTTTATAAAAGTCAACACTGAACAATATTCTTCCCTGGGTGCTATGTCAACTCCAAAACTGCAAAATGATGTCATAACAAAGCTTTTATTACAAGTAAACAGTGCATTGCTGGAAATTATCCTTTACTACGTTGTAAGCCATCTCACACTTAAGATAAACTATTGTTTCTTTTCACTGTTCATCAAAGAGGCACTTATACTGAGGCCTTAGTTATCTGTAGATTAAAATATTGCTTAAAGGCTAGGTGATGATTGATCAAGGGGTGACAGAAGATCTACAGGTACATAGTTCATGACTTACGCATACTAAGGGTCGAACCATTCCTACTTTGTGTAGAAAACCAGCCACTGCTCAACTTCCTTTTAATCTTCCAAGTTGATGGCACTTCCCAATCTGACACGCAAAGCAGCGAGGAGCAATTGAAAAGGAACAACAGAAGGCAGCAGGAGAGATGCTGTCTTCCTGCTGCATTTATTCTGCAGCCCTAACTACTTTATATTCCGTCTGGCCCAAGATGAGGTTTCCCAGTCAAGGGGGTGAGGGAAAAGATAAGCACCTCTGTTCCGAACTACAGTTACTTCCTTGTATATGGCTCCCTACCTTGAGTGCCACAGTTCCTCCAATGCATGACGTTTCTCTCTTTCACAAATAACCAGTGCAATGGAGGGTAGGTGGGCTCTAACTCTTTTTGCCCCTCTCCCACCGTGGTCCCAATCCAGATCACTGCCTCCTATGTGCCAGGGGAACATCCTTTAGCTTCGAGTGCAAAAAGCAGGAGAGGGGGAGTCCAATCCAGACTGAGAGCATAGCGAGGGTTAAATTGCATATACCTCCACACAATGCCACAGTCTTGATCGGGATCAGGGAGTGGCATGCTGGCTGTGGAAAGAAAAAATAGCCATGGGTGGGATTTTGGCCATCAAGAGGCAAATACCTGATCAGGAATCTTATGTTTAGAACTAAGTGGCTAGTTAATGCTTTTAGCCTAAAAAGTTTAAACGGAAGAGGTACAGCAAATGGTTTGTTCGCGAAGTGCGTGTTATTTTTGGTGTTCGTACAGGTGGCAGAAACTGAAGGAATAAAGGAGTAGAAATTCCTGAAATAAAACTGAATAGAAAAGGTGTGAATGGCTATTTTGGAACTTCTAAATGCTACACATCATTAGAGCTAAGGATTTTCAAAGTTATACGTAAATATATTTGGATGGTTGCAACCTTTATTAAGGCATCTTAAACTTGCTAATTTTCTACTACAATTTGGGGTTATTTAAAAATGCATTAGACTTTCACTGTAGCACTCAGAAGGGTTTTCCTTACCATGAAAAACCTAGCCGACCCTTAGTGTGCCCATATTCATATTCATTTAACCATTTCATTTCTTGAGCTGTGTCACCTATAAATGGCAGCTTAGTAGGCTGCTTTTCACATGGCTGTTCATTTTCTCTAAAAACTGGTCTGTTTATACCTGAGTCACCTTCACTGAGTGCTTTCAAAAGAGGGTAAAGATTCCGAGTTGTCTTGGATTGCTCATCAATGATTTTCTTTGCATACTTCTGGAATTCCTGCTCCTTGAATAATAAAATGCGTTCTTTTTGTCTGACATAGTCTGTCTCCGCTTGTTTCTCACGATCTTCTTTTAACTTTTTTTCGACCTGCATTGGAAGGGAGGAGGGAAATCTTAAATATATCCAACAATAATTTTATAATATATTAAAACTGAAACTATAAAGTTATAGATGTCCTGATTCCCTCAATAATAATAATAATAATAATAATAATTAGCGCACGACTGAAGCACTAGCTAGGATAAATGATATCGTGTGGGTGCAATCCTTGTTCTATAAAGTTAATAAACATTGTGAGTAGGACACAAGTACAGCATTAACTACCGAATGTAAAATTCAGCATTCTGAGAATCCCAGTTTAATCCAGTGAAACTAAGCTTTAAGTATCTGTAATGGCATTTGTCTATTTTCTTCCCTCCCTGCGCTCACGCGGTCTCTTTCATTCATTGCCACTGTTGTTTGCCGCTTGGGAGCAGGGAACCTGTCAGTTTTTGCCTATTTAAATATTTAAAATATCACCTACACTTCCAAAACATGGAAGATCCCCCTCATCTGATTTTGGGAAATTCCCCCTCCCTTCCTCTGGCAACACCCTGGAAACCTACACTGTGCAGGACCCCCTATAACCCTCTGGAGAGGACTGGTGTGCAGAGGAGGGAGAGAGAGACAGAAGGAGACAGAGACGGAAAAAGAAAGAAAGAAAGAAAGAAAGAAAGAAAGAAAGAAAGAAAGAAAACTTCTGTGAGTTTTCTACTCATGATATTCAGGATTCAAGCCTCTGACTATTACACTACAGTGATGATCTTCCCGGTTTTCTTTGATTTCTGACAGTATGCAAGGTTCCTTTCTCTAAGGCATTTGTCATCTGGAGACAAAGGAAGCCTGTCTCTGGGACTTCATCCATTTGCAGGTGCAGAGGGCAGTTTTCTCACACAAGACTGCCCTCTCAAGCACTAAACAGAAATGTACAAGTCATATTCCATTTCCGCCCTTTTTAAAGAAGTTTACTTTGTAAACTTAATGCCCATACTTACTATCTGCATGACATGGTAGTCTTGTAATTTTAAGTTTGCACAATGATTTCTATGTTTCTTGTCTTTCTCCAGTTCTTGGAAAATCCGATCTGCTTCTATTTGTCCACGAAGTATTTCTTGAGCCTCTAGTCTGTCCTGTTTTTCTTTCTCTTCTTTCCTTTTAATCTATAACAACACAATCCAGTTCTTATCCTGTGGTAGTGAAGCCTAATATCTGATGACTCTTTAACCTGCTACTAACATTAAGAGTTACATATATGCAATTTTGATATTCTGGGCAACCAATTTTTAAATACTTTTATATGTAAGCCAATCCCACTATTTTAAGGGGATTTGCTTTCATGAAAGCTGCTCAGGAACACAGTGCCTGTGTAAAAGAAGTCTATTTTTTGAGATGAAAGGTTGCATCCAACACTGTCCACTTGCACACTGAACTTCTGCTCTCTCAATGCAACTTCACCTTTATCTCCCTCCCTTGTGGTCTTCCACATACCCTCAAAATCTGCTCTACATGGCTGCGGGATCCTCTGGAACCTATTATGGGGTGCACGGGGGAAGAGGTAAAAGTGAAATCCAGTTGTGCAAGCAGACTGCTGACCCAATGCTGGATTCCATCCCAACTGATAAATAAGAAATGGTGAAACAGAAAAGCATGCTTAATTTTATTTTTCTTACCACATTCATTCTGTGCTCTGTGATGGATTTCAGTTCAGCATTGTTCTTTTCTTCTTTTTCTTTGCGTTCTCTCTCCAGCTGTGCATCCGTCTCTGCAATGTCCCTAGCGATACGCTCATCCTCATCATCAGCCTCCTTTTTCATATGAGCCAGGAGGCGGCTAGTAATGTTGTCTCTGTGCTCCTCCATTAACCTGCAATGGTTCAGCCATAAGTGCCAAGATTCATCAACTGCGTGCTGTGAGGGGAGGCCTGGGGCATGCCTTGATTAAACTACCAAACTGGATAAAACCACACTCCTCTATGCCAATCAGAGGAAGGACTGATGCTCTGTATCTCTACCCATACGTGACACCTGGTCCCAGACAGGTGGCGAGCTGGCTGCCAAGGAGCAATCAGGAGCCTTAAAACGCTCCCAGTTGTTCCTCGGTGAAGGGAGCTTGCTGTCAGCGATCTTCAGCTGATTGGTGGTGAAAGCAAAGTCACCAAGTTAACACAAAGTCCGCAAAGTTAACACAAGCAACAACTGATTTACACACATCCAACTGGCACACGACTGTGCACACACACATCACAGCGACCCGGATGTGGCTGGAAAAGGAGGAGGGCTTATGTGCACTCTGCCATTGCGTGTGATGACCCAGAATGCAAATCGGGAGTTGCCTATAAGTAAGTAAGTAAGTAAGTAAGTAAGTAAGTAAATCTGCACTAGTGTTCCTGACCTGTTGGTGCCTACCCAAAGTCAGCTTGCGGTCAGCATCAATCAGCTGACTAGTGCGCACTGGGGTCAGATGTAATATGGAGTTGCTGCTTGCCTGAAGTGGGCTTCGCAACCTAGCTGGAATCTGCACTTGCAGCAAGCCCCAAACATAGTTTGCTGTAAGTGCAAGTATCTCTTTGAAGGGCCGGCTTGAATTGAAGCTGGTGACAGAAGAATATTTCTCTGTGGTTGCAGTTCAAGTGGCACCTGCAAAGAAATTCTAGTTTGCTTGGAGTCACTTGTGATGTTGGGTGATTGACACTTGTCAGAATGGCCCACAGTACATCACCGAGGTAACTATCTGGCCCACTGGCTGCATCCTATTCCTCATCCATGCCTCTGTATAATATTCATCTCTTATACTGGGTCCTAGGCAGGTCTGCGGGTACATTTGTTTGTTTATTGATTTCTATCCTGCCCTTCCACCCAGGGCAGCAGACACGGCAGTCTAAAAAACAGTTTTAAAACATTATCTCAAATCAGTGATCTTAAGGTTGGGAGATTGCTTGGCAACTCTATGTATGCTGCCTTGGGTTTCGTGACGGAAGAAATGCAAGATGCAAATGTTATCAGTCAAATAAAATAAAAAAAGAGTTCGCAGCAGAGTAAAAATGAATCGAGAGTCCTTGGTCCCACAGAGCAGGATTCAACAAACAAATCCTGCTAGCAGAGCCAACTAAAAATCTTCATTAGTGCAACAGGACTCCCCGCCCCCCACCCCTCTGAAATTGGCTCTATTGGGACCATGAAGAACCCCCAGAAGAATATGATTGGGAGGAGGGGGGATTGTTGTCAGGCAAGCGGAAACGCTGGCGCGGATGCAAGGACAGCCGCAGTGTTACATTCCTTTCATAATATCTCTGTGTGCGAGATGGGGTCTCTACTGTAATGCTAGAAAACTGTACCTTGTTTTATTTGGGTAATGTGTTTCCATTTCCCGCTCACATTCTGCCTACCTGTGCATTTCATCTTCTTTTGCTTTTCTCAGCTTAGCCATAGCCTGCTTTGCTTTATAATGTGCTCGGACTTTATCATCCTCTTCCTCTTCTTTTTGCTTCTCGATAGCCTTGAGAGTCACCTGGTCAGCAACATGTGCCTTTAAAAAAACACATGAAAAAACTCAGAACGCGTGCTTTGTTTACCAAAATAAGTGTCGAGCAGAGCACACTATAAAAGGTAAAGGTAAAGGTACCCCTGCCCGTACGGGCCAGTCTTGACAGACTCTGGGGTTGTGCGCCCATCTCACTTAAGAGGCCAGGGGCCAGCGCTGTCCGGAGACACTTCCGGGTCACGTGGCCAGCGTGACATCGCTGCTCTGGCGAGCCAGAGCCGCACACGGAAACGGCGTTTACCTTCCCGCTGGTAAGCGGTCCCTATTTATCTACTTGCACCCGGAGGTGCTTTCGAACTGCTAGGTTGGCAGGCGCTGGGACCGAGCAGCGGGAGCGCACCCCGCCGCAGGGATTCAAACCGCCGACCTTTCGATCGGCAAGTCCTAGGCGCTGAGGCTTTAACCCACAGCGCCACCTGCTGCCTCCTGCTGGTCAGGGTATGTCAGGCCTGCTCGTTGTCCTCTTCAGATCACCACACAAACGCTTCTTGTTCTTTTATAACTTTTGATTGTGTATTAACAAAATAATCTTATAAACAGTTCTTAACTATTATTCCTCAGAGTCACTTATTTCAGATACCTTCTGAGCTCTGCTTCTCCGTGACCAGCCACCCTCAAAATGGCGAAGGCGCCTCCTGGCTAGAGCTGGCCTGTATCTCCCCACCTCCGAATCTGAGCTAGAACTGAACCCTTGCCTTTCCTGGGAACAGCCGGTCCCTCCCTGTTGTTCCTCTTGCTCCCTTCTATTAGATTCACTGCTCTCCTTCCTCCCTTGGGGAATGCTTTCTCCCTCTGAGAAACTGGAAACTTCTAACTCTTCCCTGACAGGATAGAAGGTGGATTTTTGTTTTTTGCTGATCCTTGGCCAGACCTGCTTGACACAAGACCCCAAACACCCTGTATCAAGGGCTTGGCCAGCTATCATCAGTGGGAACACCACCAGCAGTAGCTCTCCAATGACCTGTGCCTTCACTGGGAAAACTGGGGCTGGATTGACACTTCTGCCCAATCCTAACTCTTTCCGGGTGCGTGATCGCAGAGTGGTGGCGCAGAATCTTTACATAAGACTTCACTGCATTTGCACCAGTTAGGCCCGAGCTATGGAAGATGAGAGAAAAGATCATGAAGAATGTTATGTATTTATGCAAAGTACAGAGTTGGGAGAAGGAGATTTATAGGAATTTGTTCCTGTTTTCGACATCAAAGGAGCAAGAAGCGGTGGCGACAGTGCAAATATAAGACAGCATATTAATGTCATCTCGTGTAAACATGGGTACCAGTGTTGGAGCTGTGTAGCTGTTATGGAGCTCCTGACACCCTGTCCTTGAAAAAGTGCACCTTGTGGCTTGTACTGGTCCTGATACAGACAACTCACTGCAAAAATATGACTGAACTCCAATTTTTGCACTGCTTACAAATCCCTGCCCTTTGTGCACCTAACTAGAAGTCATTTCTGTCAAGTATGGAGACTATTGGCATTGTTTCATATGCAGGTTCCACAAAGATATCAACAGGTGATGAAACATGAATGGGAAATGCCCTTTAGATTTTGCCCAGAAGGAAGCTTTGTCAACAGGTGGTTTGACACTATAGCAGAGTTTTAGACTGCACCACCTTCACTAATACAGTTGTATCTTGGTTTTTGAACAGTTTAGTTCTTGAACGTTTTGGCTCCCGAATGCCGCAAACCCAGAAGTGAGTGTTCCAGTTTGCGAACTATTTTTGGAAGCTGAACATCCAACGAGGCTTCTGCGGCTTTCGAATGGCTGCAGGAGCAGCCAATCAGAAGCTACGCTTGGGTTTCTGAATGTTTCGGAAGTTGAACGGACTTCCAGAACGGATCCCGTTCGACTTCCAAGGTATGATTGTATTGCCAATATCCAATCTGCCATTGGGAATAGAGAGCACCATCATCTGTGTGAGCCTCACAGCTGTTGAATTAGCACATCCTTAACAATCACCTATGCAAACAAAATTGTGCATGGAGGCAGCCTCTCTCTCTCCTGACCTTTGAACTAAAGGCTCCCCTACAAAGTCATATCTGAAAAGCAATGACACAAGCTCTTGGCCTAAGCACCAGAAACCAACTTCCCCTCCGTTTGTCATAAGCAAGCCTGTGGGTAATTTGACTGGTAATTTGTCCAAGTTAAGCACCTAGTCAAAGTCCAGTGGAAACTGAAATGCGTTTTTTCAGATCCTAAGTTCCATACATTTGGCTACTAACACCCATTTCATACCTGATGCTCCTTTCTACGCCTGATTTTGTCTTCATGCTCCTCCTGCTCTTTCTGCAGCACTTCCTGTTGATTTAGCAGGACCTGCTCCTGAATCTCTGCCCTTTCCCTTTTGTCTTCCAGCCTGCTCAGTTCTGCTAGACGTTCATGCTCTTTTATCCTAAAACATAGAAAAGATTGGTCAATGAGCCATGTCTAAAGTTCCTCTACAATTGGCAGAAGTTCTGGATGCTCAAGAAGACTGGTACAGGTGGATTGCGGTTATTTGCAGGGCTTCCTTTTTCTCTCTCTCGAAAGGTGTACCCCCACTTTTCAATCAAATTATCTCCAATACGATTTTTAAAACATTAAAACAGTTCGGAAAATTAAAAATCCTACTGGTGCCCTTGCTCCTCTGGCTGACAAGTAGGGGCTAGGGTAGCCTTCCTCTCAATTATTATTATTATATCATTATTTATTGAATTTATATACCGCCCCTATACACAGAGGTCTCTCGAAATACTAAGGTGACAGTACTATGCAATGTTATGAGTCATATACATTCTCCCAATATTATTATTTATTGAATTTCTATACCGCCCTACACCCGGGGGTCTCAGAGCGGTTCACAGAATAAAATCAAGATATAAAACCACAAGATACCTAATAAAAATAAAAACAACAACCCAATAGCCCCCCTCCCCACAACAACAACAACGAAAACGTTTTAAAAGGGCATAGGATGCAAATTTGATCAACCAAAGGCCTGGTTAAAAAGGAACGTTTTTGCCTGGTGCCTAAAGGTATGAAGGTGCCAGGCGAACTTCCCTGGGGAGAGCATTCCACAGACGGGGAGCCACTGCAGAGAAGGCCCCGTTCTTGTGTTGCCACCCTCCAGACCTCTTGAGGAGGCACATGAAGGAGGGCCTCAGAAGATGATCTCAGGGTCCGGTAGGTTCTTATGGAAAGAGGCGGTCCTTGAGGTATTGCGGTCCTTAGCCGTTTAATTCTGAACTCTCAGATCAACTGGCAGTTGGAGCCAAGTGTTCTTTAATTTAAGGAGTGGGGGGAGGAAGGAACCAGGCAGAGGGCCTTCTCGGTGCCGGCACCCACCCTGTGGAACGGCCTCCTATCAGATGTCAAGGAAATAAACAACTATCTGACCTTTAGAAGATATCTGAAGGCAGCCCCGTTTAGGGAGGTTTTTAATATTTGATGTTTCATTATGTTTTTCATCTGTTGGGAGCCGCCCAGAGCGGCTGGGGAAACCCAGCCAGATGGGCAGGGTATAAATAATAAATCATCATCATCATCATCACTGTCTGGCCAATGGTTGAGGCCAGGCTGGCCTTCAACTCGCCACTTGTATTATTCCTAAAAGAGAAAAGATGCAGCATCCCTGCGAAGGTCCTTATTCTGTTGACTAGCAATAGAGGCCTTCCCCTCACTTTCGGAGTCCCAGGGCAAATGGTACTTGGAGTACAACTTCCTTCCAGCAGTGAGAGGGAGTAAGGAGTTACAGCTGCTAATTCAGAACATGGTCCAATATGGTATGTTTTGGTTTCCTGCCCCATCCCCCAGCAAATGTTAAAAGAGATCAGCTTCCATGTTGTTGCTTTATGGGGCAAATGTGCCACAAATGACACATTTATTTTATTCTGTGGGCTTAAAAAAAAGAGCTCTTGCTAATTATATTTACTGTTCCAGTTGATCCTTGCTGAGTTGCACTCTCTTCCTACGGTTCTCTCTAATCTTTTCCTCCTCTTTTCGTACGGCTTTTTGACGTTCACGTTCTACTTCTTCATCTCTGCAGCGGTACAGGTTTTCTCTTACCTTTTTAAATTCAATCTGAGCATCTCTTTCTTTTAAGCATTCGGTAAGTAAGAGGGCTCTCTGCAAAATAAAATTGCAACGTTTGATAGGGATTCTTTTTATTGTTTTATTTAAACAACAAACAATATTTTAAAGCAATAAACGATGCGCCAGTGATGTAAGTATTATACAAATGATGTTTTCTCTTAACAACAGTAGTTGACAATTTCTAATGTGTTAAGAGAGAGAACTCTAAAACATGTGTGGGTTTATATTGTCTTGTGCTTTGTTATTCCAATATATTATAAATAAATTACTCTATAAAATGATCATCTTCCTTTTCTAACTCTGACCATGTTTGTCGATCTTATCATATTTACAACATCTGATATTTTGATTACCCAGTTCTCTGCTGGTAAGCGTTTTTTCTTCTTTCCACTTAGGAAGCAACAGTCAATAAATTTATGACCATTTCTCTATTGTCTGTTAAAACACGATCCTTCACATACCCAAACAATATTGGGTATGTGGGTTCATTAGAAATGTATACCCTGCTATAACATCAGTTTCTTTTACATACATCAATCCAAAGAATCTTCATTTTGGGACAAGTCCAAAAAATATGATACATATCTGCATTTGTTGCTTTACATAACCAGCATATATTGCTTGTTGTCCCATATATATGGTTCGATCTTAATAGTGTAAAGTACTATTGAGATATAGGGACGTGGGTGGCGATGTGTCTAAACCACAGAGCCTAGCGCTTGCTGATCAGAAGGTCGGTGGTTTGAATCCCTGTGACGGGGTGAGCTCCTGTTGTTCGGTCCCTGCTCCTGCCAACCTAGCAGTTCGAAAGCACATCAAAGTGCAAGTAGATAAATAGGTACCGCTCTGGCGGGAAGGTAAATGGCATTTCCGTGCGCTGCTCTGGTTCGCCAGAAGCGGCTTAGTCATGCTGGCCACATGACCCGGAAGCTGTACCCTGGCTCCCTTGACCAGTAAGGCAAGATGAGTGCCGCAACCCCAGAATCATCCATGACTGGACCTAACGGTGAGGGGTCCCTTTACCTTTACCTTTTTACTATTGAGATATAAGTTAAAATGTTATATAATTAGAGAAGCTTGCCAACTCACAAGGTTGGGGGGGGGGGACGACCCATGAGCCTAAGTCACTTGGTTCATGCCACAAAGGTATAGGGATTGGAGCCGACATGGGAAAGCAGGTTGCTCTGATCTCTGGGTAGAGGCAGAGAGCTGGGTGCTGGCTCTGCTTGCTTCATCAAACAAGTTGATGGAGGAAAGCAAGTTTCTTTCAACTGGGGAAGGTCAAGTAAACAGGATGCTATCTCAGAGTCCCTGTACCAGTGTTTCTTCAATAGCCTCAGAATCTGCTCCTGTCTGGGCCCTATACACATTAAGATGAGGTGGGGGTGGCAGCCATTCCTAGACAGTTTGGATGTGACTGGCCTGCTTTGCAAACAAAGGCATAAGCTGGTTCTCATGGCCTCACACAGAGCTATTACCTTCTTCCAATATTAATGATCTGTGTCAATGAAACCAGTTTTTCAAATTTGTTAAGAGGGCTACCTGATAGCAGTTTTTTACTGATGAGAATGCTAGTCCCCCTATTGCTTATTGTATTAGACAATGTTTTCCCAGATACTCTTGGCTTCTTCTGACACCAAGAAAAGCTTATTAACAGCCATTTTGATTGTGCCTATTTCTCTCAATTTAATACAGCTTCTATGTTGAACATATCCCCCACATTAAAGTGAAATAATAATAATAATAATAATAATAATAATAATAATAATAATAATAATAAATGTTACATGGAAGTCTTTCACTCTCTCATTCTGATAGTACTGATAGAGTTTGGATTCTGCCACCGCCTCTTTTCGCTTCTGTGCTTCATACTTTGCTTCTTCCAGGTCAACCTTTCTTTTTTCTTCCTCATCCCTCTCCTGACGCTCTTTCTTGGCTTTCAGTTTCGCTTGTGCCATACCCTGCAATGCAATATTTTATTCATTCATTCATTCATTCATTCATTCATTCATTCAATATTGTTGCAATCTGTCTGTCTCGAGAAAAAATGAAGTACACCTCTGGGAATGATGTCAAACTGATGTGTTAGCAGCACCAAAGTGACCTCATCGGGGCACAAGCCTGGGCAGTGTGTATAGAGGTTCTGTGCTGCCCAGAGAACAAGATCCACACCCCTTTCAGCCTAGCTGATTTGGCCCAAAGAAAAGCAGAGCGATATGTTTGGCACCAGCTTGGCTGCAGGAGTTGCCAAAAAGTATCATACAAGGCGCCAACCGTCTTAGGGTTTACTTCTTAGCCTTTTCTTCTCCTGAAGATATCCCACAAGGCAGTAGAGGTTTAGGATCAGTTTTTTCCTTCTCCTAGATGGGCTACTTTCCCAGGTTAACAAGCCCCATCTGTCCTCACGTCCTTCTATAGCACATATAGAAACTGCCTTCTTGACAACTGGACCCACTATTAGTCTCATCCATTCAATCCGCCAGAGCCTGTCTTTGCAAACCCTAACTCACCTAGGGTTTGAGACCCATCAGTTACCCACACCTAGTTTATCCAGCCAGCTGAAGCCGCTCCCAGGGAGTTGCTGCTGTCACAGATGAGAGCTGAGGACAGGGTGGGGACCAAAGGTGGATAAACTACCCCAGAAGGAGTACGACGCATATGCCACCAGAGGTACTACCCCTTCCCATAACCCTATGCACCCAACTTCCTTGCATGATGCATTGTAATAAAGTATTCAACTAAGATATTTGGTCTACAGTAGTAAACAGGCATTTGTTCATTTATAAACTACTATGAACTTCTTCTTTTTCATATAACCCATTGCTTTGGCACACGCATGCTGCACATTATGACACCATGCAAGGCACCCAATGTTGCAGATACAATGCCAATGCTGAGGATCAGAATGTTGTTGTTTAAACTAGCATCAATAACACTAATACTCAGCAGAATGAGCAGCAGAGAGCAAGGATCTGCCATCACCAGCCACTGCTGTTTTCGCCGGCTGGGCTGACTCCTCCCCTATCCTTCACAGCGGCTTGTCCTGTGAGAAGGAGCAGGACCATCTGATCTGAGGATGATGGTATTGGGCGTCTATGAGCCATGAGCCTACCTGCTATGATGCCACAAAATGTTGGCAGATTTCATTTAGGCCCCAGGAGATGAAGACCTCACCCAGTAAGGTCAACAACTTCTGGCTGCATTGCAGTCACTTCCAGGTAGGTTGGGTTGCCAGGCTATTTCTCAGGAGCCACCAACAAACAAACAAACAATGATCAGCCCATTTCCATCCAATCTGTTGATTTAAAAAACCTTGTACCTTTAAGATCGTGGTGCTTAAGTGTCTTTTCTTTGATCCTTGCCATATCCCATTTTCCTATTTTGTCAATTTTTTTTTAGTCTGTAAACCTGAGGGCAGGGGCTGTGTTATTTTTATCAATTTGTAAGCTCCTCTGGGAGATTTTATGGTTGAGGAGTGGGTCCTATACATGTAAATAGTGCTCAACAGTCTGTATAGTAAATCAGTGTTATTTTTTATCTACTGCAATATGAGTTGACCTGAAAAACTCATGGTTGAGGCAAGTTCTGAACGCAGGACTTCTCAGCTCAAACTATAAAATTATCATTATCATCATTATTATTTATTAAATCATCTGAAGATCACAGGGGTTTACAACACAAGGTACTTAAATAAAAAACAAAATCAAACCAACAACCTCCCCGCCCCCCCCGCCCCCTGCAACTAACATATTTAAAAGGCCATAGGATATTTAATCAGTGAAAGGCCTGGTTATAAAGAAACATTTTTGGCTGGCACCTAAAGATAAATAATGAAGGTGCAAGGCAAACCACTCTGGGGAGAGCATTCCACCAACACGGAACAACTGCAGAAAAGGAACATTATTGTGTTGCCACCCTGAAGACCTTTCATGGAGAAGGCATGGGAAGAAGGCCACCAGAAGATGATCTCAGGGTCCAGGTAGGTTCATATGGACAGAGGTGCCCCTTGAGGCATTGGGGTCCTAAACCATTTAAGGCTTTACAGCAATTTGAATAGGGCCAGGAAACTGATTGGCAGCCAGTACAGTCCGGCCAGGATTGTTGTTAAATGCTCAAGCCATCTTCCCCACCGGTGAGCAACCTGGCTGCCGAATTCTGCACCAGCTGATGTTCCTGAACCGTCTTCAGAGGCAGCCCCATGTATATCATGTTGCAATAATCTACTGCTGATAAACACATATATTCTGATTTTACTGAAATACTTTTGACTGACCAACCCAGTAGTAAGAACAAGGATAGAAATACAACCAGGACTGTCATAAACATTCCACAGGCACTGAAATGTATGTGTGTCACTTACCGCAATAGTGTTATGCCAGTTTTTCACAAGTGCTTGAGACTTTAAGTGCAGATCTTTTCGTTCCTTCCTTTCAGCACGAATCCGGGCTGCTTCTCTTGCTGGGGCGGTGAGGCTATCGTGAATCCTCTCCCATTCTTTTTTGGGGAGTATAGTTATTTGGCGGAGATCTACTCCCACCGGAAGAAATATTCCCTCCACAACATCATCTTCGTTTGCTAGATATGAAAAAAAAAAATTCTGTCAAATGCCGTTCACTTTTAGAAGACATCTGAACGCAGCCCTGTTTAGGGAAGCTTTTAATATTTGATGCATTACGGTATTTTAATATTTTGTTGGAAGCCACCCAGAGTGGCTGGGGAAGCCCAGCCAGATGGGTGGGGAATGAATGAATGAATGAATGAATGAATGATTAAATAAATAAATAAATAAATAAATAAATAAATAAATAAAAAATAATTACGACTCTTTCACCTTCTGGGCAAAACGATCATGCTTTCATACCAGGTTGAGATAGCAACCCTGGGCACGCTGTATGATGGTGACATCTTCACACTGCAACCCTAAAAACATGTTCATTCTCTGGTTTCAGTGAGAATGCTCCCATGTAAATGTTCATAGGATTAAAGTCTTATAGGTCTGCTGAGATGCAAACACTTCAGAGTTCAGAGGGACTTATTCCCAGATAAATGACAATGGACAGGATTTGTCAAAATATTTGGGCCATTGGGTACATTTGTATTTTGGGATGGCGCCATGGGCACCACCTCCTCTGGTAGCTTTTATTTGCCCTTCTCCAGCTCAATCATTCCTGCTACTTTCCCACCGGGGGTTCGAAGATAGCTACCCTCTCCTCCTCATGATGGGGTTTGTGGGTGCTCAGAGGCTTCACAGCTACCAAGGAAGTGAGTCCCCAATGGTGTCACTATGTCACACAGGTGACCCCAGCAATATAAGATTTCAGCCTTAGTCAACTTATGGATTCCTCATAGTGGAATAATAACCACAACACTGAGGACATTTCCCAGAGGCCATTGGCTATGTGAAGGAAGTTATGACCTGAAAACAGAAGTGGCAAAAGGTCCCTATCTAGGATTCTGTTATGAGACGCTAGGAGACTGTTAGGGAAATAAGCTATTTAAGATTTTCCCAGACATCCCACCTTAAACTTATCACAGTTAAGGCCGCATAAATGAAAATGCTGATAGCGGGAAAGCAGGGCAAAAATGAAATGCTTAGAATATAAGCCACAGTTCCTCCGAGGATAGGGAAGGCCCCACCTGGGTTAGTGGCAGCACCCAAATGACACGTAAGTATTATTTTCCTGCAAACTACAGCTTTTAAATTCAAACAGCAAAGCTGGAATCTCCATCTTCAGGGACAGCCCCATTTATTTATTCGCTTTGCATCCCCCAAAGATCTCGGGGCAGTTCACAGCATAAAAATCATAGCTGCCAACCTTCCCTTTTTTTGTGGGAAACTGCCTTATTTCAGCGCCGTTTCCCGCTGCTTCCCTGGATTGTTAGATATCCCGTAGACTGTCCCCAGGACAGGTGAGGCTGCTGATCCCTTATTTTCAAATCTGAAAGTTGACAGCTATGGTCTTTAGTATATGCGCCGCCAGAGTGCAACAATCTGCCCAGCGCCCCCAAATTTTATTTCGTGTGCACAGCGCCATTGAGAATGACAAGTGCCATTGTTGTGAATGACAAGCTGGCGTGGCGAGTCTTTGGTAAATGAGCTCACAAAGTCGAAAGTCCTTTAGCGAAACAGTAGGTATACATTTCGGTAATACCTAGGTATATATGTATTTTGTTTTTCTAGCTTGATCAAAGTTATTTACTATTTCATATTTATTTCATAATAATAAACAAATAAATAACAGGTGAGGCTGCTGATCCCTTATTTTCAAATCCGAAAGTTGACAGCTATGATAAAAATACCACAAAATACATAATAATAATATTTCTTCAATTAAAATTTGTTTTCAACACTGCACTGCCCATGTATGCCGTGTTGCAGCCACCTCTTGCAGACAAAACCCATCGATTCTGATTTCACCGAATCTCTTTTGTCTGAGAGAGGATAGAAAGACGACGGAGAAAACTCGCCCCCCAACCGCCCCGCATTTTGCCAGGGCGAAGGCGCCGAGCCTCATGAGGAGGCTCAAACTGGCAGCGGGTCCAGGCGCATCAACGGGGACCGCCGCCGCCCTCCTCCTCCTCCTCGGACCCCCAAGCAGCGCCTCCTTCCCCTCACACGCACGCGTGGCTGGGCGCTCCTGCCCTCGCCGCTTCTTGACGAGCACGGCCTGGCGGGCGGCGGCGGCGGCGGCCTTCATGGCGTGAGGCGACCCGCCGCCGACGCGACTCGGGGCCTTAGCGCGCGTGCGGCGGTTGCCAGGCAACGGCGGGACGGCGGGACGGCGGCCGGGAGGGAAGTGACGCGACGTTCTGAGGAGGCGGCGGCGCGAGAGTTGTCCGCGCGCCGCTCACGTGACCCGGCTTCGAAGGAGACGTTGCAGGTCAGTGCGGCCGGGCGAGTCCAGCTGCTGCTGCTGCTGCTGCTGCTGAAGCGGCGGCTGTTGTTGTTGTTGTTGTTTGCTGTTGCGGCTCTTTACCCCCCCCCGCCCTTCTTCCTGCTCCGTGCGCGTGCGCGACGCCCCCTCCCGCCGCTCCGCCGGTCCCTCTTGCCTCGTCCTCCGCGCTTCCGCCGGGCTCCGGCCCGCAGGCGGTCCGAAGCCGGAGGGAGACGACCCGGGTTGGGTGGATGTGGGGTGGCGGGGTGGGGAAGAAGGGACCGGGCAGGGTCTCCCCCGCAGGCTTTCCCCCATATTTGCCTTGTGTGGGACTCCTGTGCCCAGGGCATCTGTTTATCAGCTCCATCTGGTACCAGGCTGAGACCCTACCTGCCTGCAGAGTGGTGCATGCTCTAGTTCAGTGTTTCCCAACCTTGTGCCTCCAGCTGTTTTTGAACTACAACTCCCATCATCCCTGACTAGCAAGACCAGTGGCAAGGGATGATGGGAACTGTAGTTCAAAAACAGCTGGAGGCCCAAGGTTGGGAAACACTTTCTAGTTATCTCTCGCTTGGACTACTGCAATGCACTCTACCATTCTTCTCTGGTAGGGACTTTATCTTCTCTTCATCTCTGGGCCAATAACATTCGTGCAGCCATGGTCACATACATAAATAGTCTTTTCTGCTCCCTTGGGATTCCAGCACCTAGAAGTCCTAAAAGGAAGGCTTTGGGTTTTTAAGAAAAATTTTAAACATTTTTTTCAACTCATTGTATGTCATTTTGAGACTGAGGTTGAATCCTGACAAGACATAAGTACTGTTTTGGGGGGACAGGGGACGGGCAGCTGTGGAAGACTCCCTGGTCCTGAATGGGGTAACTGTGCCCCTAAAGGACCAGGTGCACAGCCTGGGAGTCATTTTGGGCTCACAGCTGTCCATGGAGGTGCAGGTCAATTCTGTGTCCAGGGCAGCGGTCTACCAGCTCCATCTGGTACGCAGGCTGAGACCCTACCTGCCTGCAGAGTGGTGCATGCTCTAGTTATTTCTCGCTTGGACTACTGCAATGCACTCTACGTGGGGCTACCTTTGAAGGTGACCCGGAAACTACAACTAATCCAGAATGTGGCAGCTAGACTGGAAACTGGGAGCAGCCACCGAGACCACATAACACCGGTCCTGAAAGACCTACACTGGCTCCCAGTACGTTTCCGAGCACAATTCAAAGTATTGGTTCTGACCTGCAAAGCCCTAAAGGGCCTCGGTCCAGTATACCCGAAGGAGCGTCTCCACCCATATCATCCAGCCTGGACACTGAGTTCCAGCACCGAGGGCCTTCTGGCAGTTCCCACGCTGCGAAAAGCCAAGTTACAGGGAACCAGGCAGAGGGCCTTCTCGGTAGTGGCACTCGCCCTGCGGAATGCCCTCCCATCAGATGTCAAAGAGAAAAATAACTACCAAACTTTTCGAAGACATCTGAAGGCAGCCCTGTTTAGGGAAGCTTTTAATGTTTAATAGGTTATTGTATTTTAGTGTTTTTTTGGAAGCCGCCCAGAGTGGCTGGGGAAACCCAGCCAGATGGGCGGGGTATAAATAATAAATTATTATTATTATGCGATGAAGGCGCTTGGCGCTGGTCTGCCCAATTATTATAGAAAGGTGGAAGGGTCATCCAGTCCAACCCCACTGCTCCAGCCAAGCATCCAACGTCTGCTTTAAAAAAACCTCCAAGGAAGGAAAGTCTGTTCCACTGTCGGGACAGCTCTTGCTGTCAGAAAGTTCTTCTTGATGTCCTAATGTTTTTATTTATTTATTTATTTATTTACTTACTTACTTATTAAATTTGCCTATCACCCTATACCGGTGAAGGGACGCGGGCGGCGCTGTGGGTTAATAGACAGAGCCTAGGACTTGCCAATCAGAAGGTTGGCGGTTTGAATCCCCATGACGGGGTGAGCTCCCGTTGCTCGGTCCCTGCTCCTGCCAACCTAGCAGTTCGAAAGCACGTCAAAGTGCAAATAGATAAATAGATATCGCTCCGGCAGGAAGGTAAATGGCGTTTCCGTGTGCTGCTCTGGTTCCCCAGAAGCGGCTTAGTCATGCTGGTCATATGACTCGGAAGCTGTACGCCGGCTCCCTCAGCCAGTAAAGTGAGATGAGCACTGCAACCCCAGAGTCTGTCACGACTAGACCTAATGGTCAGGGGTCCCTTTACCTTTGCCTTTACCCTATACCAGCAGTTTTCCTTTCTTTGTAATTTGAAGCCATTGGTACTGAAGCAGGAGAAAACCATCTCGTTCCCTCTTCCATGTGACAGCCCTTGAGATAGTTGGAGGTAGCTGTCCTATATCTCCTCTCTTCTTATCCAACTTGCACATACCCAACTCCCTCAACTGTTGCTCACAAGGCTTGGTTTCCAGACCCTCGATCATCTCAGTTGCCCTCCTCTGCACACGTTCCAGCTTGTCAACGTCATTCTTAAATTGTGGTTGCCCAGAACTGGACACAGTATTCCAGGTATGGTCTGACCAAGGCAGAATAGAGCGGGACTATGACTTCCCTTGATTGGAACACTATACACTTCGGCAGATGCAGCCTAGAATAGCCTTCGCTTTTCTTGCTGCTGCATCACACTGTTGACTCACGTTCACCTTGTGGTCTGCTAAGACCCCTAGATCCTTTTCACATGCACAACCAGCAAGCCAGGTGTCCTCCATCTTATATTTGTGCAGCGGATTATTCCTGACTAAGTGCAGAACCTATTGAAATTCATTTTGTTAGTTTTGGCCCAGTTCTCCAATCTGTTAAGGTCCTCTTGAATCCCAATTCTGCCTTCAGCGGCATTGGCTACCACTCCCAGTTTGGTGTCATCTGCAAACTTTTATGAGCATCCTTTCCATACCTTCATCCAAGTTGTTTATAAAGATGTTGAACAACAACAGGCCCAGGTGAGAACCCTGCAGCACTCCACTTGTCACTTTTTTCCAGGATGATGAGGAACCATTAGTGAGCACTCTTTCGGATCCCATCAGGCAACCAGCTACAAATCCACCTAACAGTTTCCTCACCTTGCTCATACTTTACCAGCTTCTTTGCAAGAATAACATGGGGGACTTTGTCCACAGCCTTACTGAACTGCTCCTTCCCTTAAAAAATAATAATCAAAAAGCGTGCAAGGCAATGTATGTTGTAAATATTATGAATACGACTCAGCTGTTGGGGAGCTGAGAAAGCAGTAACTGCCTTCATAGGCTTAAATATACACATGTATGCTCTCACCTGAATTTCCTTGGCTCTTCTTGCCTCTCTTCCTAACTAGATCTGTGGCGGCAGCGATGGAAAGCTTCAGACGGCAGCTTGCTTGGGAACTGCTGGGAGGGAGCTGAATAGTGGAGCATCTTACCAGACTGTTTCTGTCTCCTGTTGTTTCTTCCTTCCCCTCAGGACAAGGTAAATAGTGTTCTAATGTTGAGCACTGACCCAAACTGCCTGCTGCTTAGGAAGAGCAGGGCTGCCAGCTGAATGAAGAACTGTACTGTACATGCCAGAGGTCTGTCAACTGCTTGCCCTCACAGCAAAGTGTTTATCCCTAAATGCAACTGTCATTTGCTGCAGAGATTGCAAGGAGTTTGGGGGGCTGAGGATGTTTACATGCAATTTATGTTGATAAACAGGGAATGGGAAGTAAGGTTAAGTCGCTTCCCTGTTTGTTGCCTGTGTCCAGTATTTTCTTTGGCGCCATATATATATATATATATATATATATATATATATGAGGTGCCACTACTCATCTCTTTATAAAAGTGCTGCGCATCTGAGCACACAATGATTACAAAAAAAGTGACTGACTCCATATAGGTGAGCACTGTCACAAAAACCCCTCTACCTGTGTCTAAAGAACGCAAGAGCGGTTCAGAGTCTAGCGTGGATCATCTTACTTTATGCAATTGTGTAAATGCATATTTATTTTCTTGATCTGTTCTTGTATCACACTGTCTCCAAATTATTAATGTTCAGCCAAGCAGTGCTTCGTAATGGTTCTGCTGCGATGAAGAGCAAGATTCTAAGCAAGTCAGCTCAAAGAGTCAAAGATAACTACTACTGACAATGTGCTTAGAATTGCAGCCCGAGAATCTTTCAATGAAAACTGAAGCATTGCAAAAGTTCTGCTTTGTGTTTCTGTATTAAGTCAATACCTGGCACAATATTTATGTGCGTGTTTATATTCATACCCTGCTTTTAAGCCAAAATTGACTCCCAAAGTGGCTTCCAATTAAGTACAATATAATTAATGACATGTTGGTATGGAAGGTGCACTTCTTCCAGCTCCTGGCATTTGATGTCATAATCCCATCTAAAAGCAGCCCCCTCTGATCCACTACTAGGGTCTTCTGACACTTAGATATACAATTTGTGTAATTTTGTCATTACATTATGTTATTTTGTCTAAATAGAAAAAAGAAGTTGGGATCACTTCTTTGTGTTGGACTTGTACTGGTGAGTCCTGGGTTCAAATCCTCAATCTCCCCTGAACCTCACTTGCTCACTATAGCTATTATCTCTAAGCCTGCTCTATCTCCCAAGGTTATTGTGAGGATAAAATAGGAGGGAGAAGAGTATATATCACCTTGAGCTCCTTATAGATAGACTAGGATGATAATGAAAGTAGTCTTGCTCTCTTTATGTGCAGATATTACAAAGGGATCTGCATTCATATTGGGGAAAACTGCTTTTTGTCTGACACCCTCCAATGAATTCAGATTTCAAACATCAGTGTCGGCTAGTGAGTACCATTGTGTTGTTCCACTATTAGATTACAGTAGTACCTCGGGTTACATACGCTTCAGGTTACAGACTCCGCTAACCCATAAATAGTACCTCGGGTTAAGAACTTTGCTTCAGGATGAGAACAGAAATCGTGCTCTGGAGGCGCAGCGGCAGCAGGAGGCCCCATTAGCTAAAGTGGTCTTCAGGTTAAGAACAGTTTCAGGTTAAGAACGGACCTCTGGAACGAGTACTTAACTCGAGGTACCACTGTATCTGCCTTTTGTGATGTACACCTGGCATTGCAACATACATGTGTGCATATTTGTTTGTGTTCACTTCAGGTCTACACTGACCTGGTTGAAACATAACAAACTGTGCTTTATTGTTACGAGCACAATCTGCACACAAGAGAGGAGGAGCTTAAAACCTGAGAATCTGATTTGTAATAAACTGCAGTTTGCTGTTTCATTCAACTGCACCAAACTATGGCTTGCTATCAGACTTTTATCTGAAACCTATAAGGCAAGAATGGGGAACCTATGGCCTCGAGATTCACCACACTACAGTTCCTGTCATCCCTGACCGTTGGCCTTGTTGGGTGGGGCTGAAAGGAACTGGAATCCAACATCAGCTGAAGGGTCAAAAATTCCCCATAGAGTATGGTAAATAATTACATATTCCAAATGGGTTTCATATCATAGGATACTGTAGATTGTAATACAGTACTTTCAAAAGCACACTTGAATACTGCCACACACAACCTGATTTCTGAATGAGAGACAATATTTTTTTCTGGCATAATTCCATTTCTAAGATCATGGTCAGACTGTAATATAATACAGTAATTGCATATTTAAGCAAATAATTCTTTCTCATTTCCAGGTTTACATTTATCCAACAACAATGAAGGTTCTTCTAGTTTTTGATTTTGACCATACAGTTGTAGATGAAAACAGTGATACTTGGATTGTGAAATGTGCACCAGCTTCCAAGCTTCCTGATGAAATTAAAAATTCCTATCGAAAAGGATACTGGACAGAATATATGGGCAGAGTCTTCAGATACCTGGGGGACATTGGCATAAGAGAAGATGAGATGAAAAGAACTATGACAGCAATCCCTTTTACTACAGGAATGAAAGAGCTGATAGATTTTATTGGCAAGCACAAAGACTTTTTTGACTGCATAATTATATCAGATTCCAATGCAATATTTATTGATTGGATTTTAAAAGCTGCTGATGTATCTCAAGTATTTGATGAAGTGTTTACAAATCCTGCAAGTTTCAATGACTGTGGCTCTCTCACTGTGCAGAATTGTCACGCTCATGATTGTGCAAAGTGTCCTATTAACCTCTGCAAGAGAAAAGTCTTGGAAGAATTCTTAGAACATTTAAAGCCCAAGGTGAAATACTCACAAGTTATATATATAGGCGACGGTGGGAATGACCTGTGCCCAGTAATGTGTTTGAAAAAAAGCGATGTTGTTATGCCAAGACAAGGGTATATGTTGGAAAGCTTGATTTCTCAGTTGTCTCAGAATCTTGTTCCCGTGGAGGCATCGGTTGTCGTCTGGTCATCTGGATTTGAGATCCTGGCCTACTTAGAAGTACTTACAAAAGGATAGAACTAATTAATACTGCCAATGGGTGGTGCTCTCTGAATCTTTTCACAGCAGAATCGTTTCTTTATGAATGTTAGGGGGGAAAATAACACTTTGTTTATGCTACTTTGATTCATTGTCTTCCCTTGTGCAAACTCGGTGGGGTGAGGTTCCTGAGAAAGGAGGGAAATTCTTAAAAGAAGCAGCAGGTTCCGAAGGTTGCAGTTCTGTAGACACTTACCAGCAAGTCCCGTTGAACTCTAGAGGGCTTACTTCTGAGTAGACGTATAGGATTGCACTGGAAGTCATTGTTAAATATAATTGCCATGTAATAGCTATGTTACATGAGATAAGCTGTCGGCAGGGTATGTTTTATGAGATATAGAAACCGTTTCCCTCTAATTATCTGATGGAGAGGAGAAATGCAGCCAGAGCTATAGCTAACACTGCACTGTTTTGCCTCGGTGCTACGTTCAGCAACAGCTATCCATTTAAGATGATATGATAGGTATCCCTATGAGCTAACTTTTAAAAGGTTGTTAATATCATGTGGGATGTGGCTTTGACTTCTCGTCTTGTGAACATCCCTCACCCCTTGCAGCCATTATAATTCAGCTGCTATTTGCAAGAAACGTAGAACTTCCACACTGTATGTGAGTAACAAGCCATTTCTGTATAACCTTCTGAAGCTCTTTTCTTGAGGGAGAGTTGCTTCCTTTAGCCACAAAATCAGCCTAGAAATGGGGGCTGATTTTGTCGCGCACACATCTCATCCCCACGCATCCCATCCCAACGTGGCTCTTTTACATTATTTAGCAAACAGCCAGCATAATTCAGCATCAGCCACTAATCACAAAGTGAAAGCTGATACCATGTGTAGGCAGCATTAACAAGGAATAAATGTGAGCAACCCTTGAAGGTTTTGTGTTATCTGACTTCACGTGCCCATGCAGTGTCTGCTTTAATTGCATATGCCCTGTGAAGAAATTAAGAGAGATGATGGAATGATACCTGTACTCCTCGTAAAAAGGGGCTTCGTATTAATGCAGCCTTCCATGTTTGCTTGGAAGTAATTCTCGCTAATTTCAATAGGATTTACTTCCGTGTATGTGTGCATAGGATTGCAGCCTTAAAACAGAAGTCAGTTTTGCTAAAACGAGTGTCCTGTGTATGATAATGTTGGAAAGGAGAATGTATCGATCCGATTTTGATGCATCTTAATGAAAGTTCCTGTGACTGAGACACCATGTTTTGTACCTCTTTGTAATACCTCTGAGGATATTACCCAGGAGTTTGTGGTCCATCTTCCTATGACATTTTATTAGCATTAGAATGGTGTGTCTGAAATGAAAGGTTTGAAAAGTGGCATATATTGATAAACAGTATTGTGTTGACCCTTTTACCCTATCGTGAAAGGTGATTGTGTTAAAATGTTTTGCTTAATATGTGGAAAAAAATATTTAGATAAATTGGTTTTCCTTCCAGTTTTTGAAAGCATACACAAAGAGTAAAGAGCATAACTTGGTAGGCTTCCAGATTCTAGTAGTTTGGTGGCAAACATTCCTTTGATGAGTTTACTTAGCAATCTGCTAAAATTCAGATACTGAGGTACAGTGATCAGTGGATTTCCTTGAAGATCCATTTCTTGCCCAGTTGTTATTTTGTCTGTATACAATGTGCCTGCTGCAATTTTTGGAGTATGAATATTCTTTAAAAATAAGACAGATATAAATTTAATTTATCCTGTTTGTAGTTTTGTATTTAAGGATTCATGCTTATATAAAGAATACTTAATTAAATATTTTATTAAGTAACTACATTACAGTTTGAGGTCTTTTGCTTTAATGTAAAATCTTGCTGCAGTGGAAATAAACAGAAGCAACCTACATTTGTATAAACAGATCTGAGATAACAGAGATACTGAAGAGATTTTTGCACTCTTGACAGTGAAAGAACAAAAATACAATGGCACTAATCCCATTGAATCAACTAATAAAAATAACCTGTAACTGGTCTCAGTCAGCACCTCGAAACCCTTCTAAAATAACATTTCCACCTACTAAAAACTATGAAAATGTCAAGTTTTGTAGGGAAGGCATTCCAAAGTTGTGCTGCCACAGAAAACAACTTGCTGTGAGTCATTGCCAAGCTGCTGCTAGGTTCTGGAGACATTAACCTATTCTTGCTTGCTCCCTTTCCTTTTTAGAAAAATTGCTCTGCTGTAGCACGCTACTTTCAGTGTAAACTCCTTACATGAGAAGGTCGTAGGAGAAGCGAACGTTTAGGTTCAGGATGTTATAGGAATTCTAAGGTCTCAAATATAGAATAAATGTTGATAATTGCACAAGGTAAACACACATACATACCGTAAGTATATAAGCCACATGTCTAAAATAGTACTGGTGAGCAATCCCAAAACCATCTTGGCTTTCCTAAAGACTCTAAATATTTCCTCTGCCTCTTTAATCCCCCTTACCTGAGAACAGGCAGGCACATAGCAATCTGGGGAAGTTCCTGAAGGGATTCCTCTCCTATATCTATGAACCTCCTTTGTATTGTCATTGTTGGTCCAGATGCTCTGCATTGAGGGATGTCTGATGGGCATCCTGATTGGCTGAAAGGCATTGTTAAAGCTATGGTATTCCCAGTAGTGATGTATGGACGTGAGAGCTGGACCATAAAGAAGGCTGATTGCCGAAAAATTGATGCTTTTGAATTATGGTGCTGAGGAGACTCTTGAGAGTTCCGTGGACTGCAAGAAGTTCAAACCTATCCATTCTTAAGGAAATCAGCCCTGAGTGCTCACTGGAAGGACAGATCCTGAAGCTGAGGCTCCAATACTTTGGCCACCTCATGAGAAGAGAAGACTCCTTGGAAAAGACCCTGACCTTGGGAAAGATGGAGGGCACAAGGAGAAGGGGATGACAGAGGACGAGATGGTTGGACAGTGTTCTCCTCTTTCACCCTCATTAAAAGGTTCTTTAATTCCTCCTCACTTTCTGCCATCAAGGTTGTGTCATCTGTATATCTGAGGTTGTTGATATTTCTTCTGGCAATCTTAGGATTCATCCAGCCCAGCCTTTTGCATGATAAATTCTGCATATAAGTTAAATGAGCAGGGAGACAATATACAGCCTTGTCGTACTCCTTTCCCAATTTTGAACCAATCAGTTGTTCCATATCCAGTTCTAACTGTAGCTTCTTGTCCCACATAGAGATTTCTTAGGAGACAGATGAGGTGATCAGGCACTCCCATTTCTTTATGAACTTGCCATAGTTTGCTGTGGTCGACACAGTCAAAGGCTTTTGCAAAGTCAATGAAGCAGAAGTAGATGTCTTTCTGGAACTCTCTAGCTTTCTCCATAATCCAGTGCATGTTTGCAATTTGGTCTCTGGTTCCTCTGCCCCTTCGAAATCCAGCTTGCACTTCTGGGAGTTCTCGGTCCACATACTGCTTAAGCCTGCCTTGTAGAATTTTAAGCATAATCTTGCTAGCGTCGGTTATTTGTAGGAATTTGTTCATTTTTTCCAAAAATATAGTCTGAAGGACAGTGGACTGGCCCCCTGCTGAAAAAGTTTGCTGGCTCCTGTTATACGTCAATCCGGCACTGCCACACACCCCTCAGGTCCCCTCAAACCCCCAAGTCATCCTGGGAAGCCTGTTGTTGTTTAGTGTCCGACTCTTTGTGGCCCCATGGACCAGAGCACGCCAGGCACTCCTGTCTTCCACTGCCTCCCGCAGTTTGATCAGACTCACGCTGGTAGCTTCGAGAACACTGTCCAACCATCTCGTCCTCTGTTGTCCCCTTCTCCTTGTGGCCTCAATCTTTCCCAACATCAGGGTCTTTTCCAGGGAGTCTTCTCTTCTCATGAGGTGGCCAAAGTATTGGAGCCTCAGCTTCAGGATCTGTTCTTCCAGTGAGCACCATAGCTGTCTAGCGTCCCTTATTTGGAGGGACAGTCCCTTATCCCAGCGCCATGTCCCGCTGCTGTCCCTTATTGATGGATGTCCCTTAAATTTCCCGGGTTTCAAAGGAAGCCGCTCCTCCCCCTCCCTCCCTGCCAGCCAGGGAGGAGGGAGGCTCCAACTGTGTTGCTTGGCTGCCCTGCCCGCCCCCCTCCAGCCTCCTTTCACCAGCCTTGGCCCCTGGGAGCCCCTCCCCACCGGGACTGGGGGAGCCTTGGGCCCTTCCACCGCCATCCTCCTCACGGCCGCCAAACCGAGCGTCTCTGCCTGGGGCCTCCCCTCTGCCCGTCGCCCCTGTTACCGATAGGCTGTACTGTGGACCCAGATGAGATGGGCAGCCTGGCATGGCCTATGAATTGCTGAGGTGCCTTGAGAGGAGAGCGAGGGCAACCATAGAGAAAGCAGTTCAGAGAGAGAGGAGGAAGAGGAGGCGGCAGAAGCGGAGGCGCGGGCAGGTTTTCCAAGGGCCACAAGGGAAGGACCGCAAGTGCTTCTCCCATAGATTTGTAGTGGTAGACTAGCATAGATGGCTTGATCTGCGGGTTTACTTTGGGCGCTATTTCCCCCCCCCCTTCCTCCTGCCCCACCTGATGGAACTGAGAGCTGCAGATGGAGCACGAGAGAAAAGATACAGAACTGAAGCAGCATCTTCGTAGCTTGGACTTCGTTTTGCGCAAAAAGTGGTTGCTGCTTGTAGTTCTTTAATTGCAGTGTTTCATCAGCTGGTGTCTTGAGCAGCAACCTCTGCAAGTGAAGGGTTAAAAACCAGCGCTGCTCTCCAAAATTATCTGGTCCCTTTTAACTTCGTATTTCAGCTGGTTGACTAAAATCCTTTATTTTGGCTGCTGGTCCCTTATTTTCAAGGCTGCTGGTCCCTTATTTTCAAATCTGTAACTTGACAGCTATGGTGAGCACTCAGGGCTGATTTCCTTCAGAATGGAGAGGTTTGATCTTCTTGCAGTCCATGGGACTCTCAAGAGTCTCCTCCAACACCATCATTCAAAAGCCTGAGGCAGAAGCTATTAAAAGGGCCTCGTTGCCTTCGGCCTCCAGGGAGCAGCGAGTGGACACCACCTCGCGGGGAGGAGGGAGAGGCAGCCGAGGCACCAAAATAGGAGCTGCTGCTGCTGCTTGCCGGTGCTTCTGCTGCCGCGGTGCAGGCCATCTGCTCGCGGACAGCTTGGCTAACAGCGCCTCTTCTTCCCAAAGATGGTCAAAGAACGGGTCGCGCCGGGTGCCGCTGCCTGAGGAAAGCGCCGCCGCCTTTGCTTTCCCCAAAAAGATTCGCGGCCAGTACTTCTGACCCGCGCGCCACTCGCGGGGGAATTGCAACCGGTCGCCCGGGGGCGCAGCAGCCGCCGGCGCGCAGCCAGCCCATTTTTTTTGCCGGTGCCCCTAGGTCAGAAGAGAGGACAAGGCAGCAACCTCAATAATGACAAGGCCCCCCCCCGCCTCCATGCGCGCACAAGCGCCATCCTGAGGGGAGCGCGCGCTCCACGCGCAGCAGCCTGAGGCGATAGGCGCGCGCGGCGAGGGGGCCGCCTTTTGTCTCGCGCTTTCCCCCTTAATTTCGGGAAGCGGGCGCGCGCCTCCACCCCTCCGCGCTCGCGCCGCCGAGGTTGCGCGTGGAGAGCAGGTGGGTCTCCGCGCGGCGCTGTGTGTTTGTTTGTGTGGGGCGGGGTGTCTCTGTCCCGATACACGCGCGCGCGAGAGAGAGAGAGAGAGAGGGGGGTCTGTTTGGGTCGCGCTCTCGGCCTTTGGGAAATGTCTGGAGAGGCAGCAGGCGACCACCTTGGCTCTCCCCAAACCAAGCCCGTTTCCTATCGAAGGCAAGGCGAGGGCTTTTTTCCCTCCTACTAGTCTTCTTCGCGTGACTTCGAATTGGCTCCTTTTTGTCTCGCTGCCGGTGCAGGACAAACTGCTGGCTTTTGTCTGCAGGAGCCAGTTTCGGATTTAGGTACAGTATAAGCTAAACAAGCTATAGCTTAGGGCCCCACTCTTGGGGGGGGGCCCCCCAAAAATCAGGAGTCTGTAAATTGTGCTTCTAAAGGAACTTTTGTTATTTCCAAATGCCAGTGTGTTTGCATTATTTTGTTATGAATAAAAAATCATTTTAAGTTAGAGCTTATTTTTTTCAATATTAATATACTTCTGAATTGTGTTTCACTATTAATAATAATAATAATAATAATAATAATAATAATATTTATACCCCGTCCATCTGGCTGGGCTTCCCCAGCCACTCTGGGTGGCTTCCAACCAAATATTAAAATACAGTAATACATCAAACATTAAAAGCTTCCCTAAACAGGGCTGCCTTCAGATGTCTTGATAAAATGATAAAAAATCATTTTAAGTTAAAGCTTAATAATTATTTCACTATTAATATACTTACTGTGTTTCACTATTAATATACTTAATAGTAATAATAGTAATAATAATTTATTATTTATACCCCGCCCATCTGGCTGGGCTTCCCCAGCCACTCTGGGTGGCTTCCAACCAAATATTAAAATACAGTAATACATCAAACATTAAAAGCTTCCCTAAACAGGGCTGCCTTCAGATGTCTTGATAAAATGATAAAAAATGATAAAAAATCATTTTAAGTTAAAGCTTAATAATTATTTCACTATTAATATACTTATTGTGTTTCACTATTAATATACTTAATAATAGTAATAATAGTAATAATAATTTATTATTTATACCCCGCCCATCTGGCTGGGCTTCCCCAGGGACTCTGGGTGGCTTCCAACCAAATATTAAAATACAGTAATACATCAAACATTAAAAGCTTCCCTAAACAGGGCTGCCTTCAGATGTCTTCTAAAAGTTTGGTAGTTGTTGTTCTCCAAGAAGGCCTTCTGCCTGGTTCCCTGTAACATAATTGTATTTTACTGTTAATATACTTCTTAATTGTATTTCAGTTCAACAATGATTTTGATAAAATGCATATTTTGTTATGTGCAAATGGCTTTGGATACCTCTTAGGTCCGTAAATTACCATATAGCATATATTCAAC